>NC_090931.1:591377848-591678703 GCF_040938575.1 Ambystoma mexicanum | reverse complement strand
TGTGTTATGTGAACTGTATCTCTAAGAAGGACCAAGCACTTCCCCCTCTGGATGACTTTAGATCAGTCTTTCAGGTTCTAGTGTTATCCTAGCATGATGGAGTGAACTCTATTCTGTCTGGGTTTATTGTACACGAATAATCGTAGAATGCCTGATGTAGAATTCCAGTTGTATCCCTCTTCCTCATTCTAGACCTTCATACCACAGCGGTGACTTACTTCCCGTAGACCTGTATCCTTGCTGCCCTACTAAATGAAAAAGCAAATGCATGTTGGCACACCCCCTTATGATTATCTTGGTTTTACAAGGTGGCCCTGCTGTGTGGGGCCATTTCACAAATTCTCTAGAGGGAGTAACATTTGCACTGTCTGCTGTTTAGCCATGGAGCCCATCATGTGCAGTACGGCAGCCAGTAGCCAGTATCCGATGTTCGGACAAGCAGGCAGAGCTTGGGATTTTTCATCACTCCCCGGACGTCCACCCTTCCCGAACCTTTCCACTGATCAATTTGATATCTCCATTACATCCAACAAATGTGGAGAAAATGAAGGGAGCCTTGGCCTCTCTTTGAGATGTGAAATGGTCCTTGGAAGGATAATATCAATTCCAGCAGCTTCTCAGACTTGGAAGCTCCAGAAGTCAGGTAAGTTCCAGATTGGTGACCAGGCATTGTGGCATTCTAAACTAGTACCTGGGGCCAAATGGGTGTGGGGCAGGTGGCTGCCTGAAAAAGGGGGCAGTATGTTAAGGGCACATACATTGGAAGTAAAGGAACAGCTCTTCTCTGGGTCACCTCCTTCCTCACTGGCATAACTGAAACCAGTATTGTGCCCCCTTCAAATCCCAGCCTTGTCCACTGCCCTGTGTAGTACCCCACAGATCCACTCTGTCACCTCTCCTCTTGCACATCTACATGTCGCCCCTACTGGACCTCATCAATAAAACTGTGGATCCTTGCCATAACTATGCAGATGGCACTCAATCTACAAACTCCAGACAAAACTAGCAACAAACCCCCCACATTTAAAGACATGTCTTGCACAAGTGGAGACATGAATGACATGCTGGCCTCAGAATTTTTTTCCAGTAGGGGGTGCTGCGCGTCGACATCCCTCGAGGCGGTGTCCCTCGACAGCCTCTGTATCGGCGCCGACGTCATCATGAGTACAAATAGTCTTGCGCAGCGTCCGTTGCTCAGTTCTGTTTTTCCGCGCTTCATGAGCCTCGGAAACATAACGCTCGGTTCCATTCTTCATAAAAATCTTCTTATTTCTTCGAAAATCTAAAATTATAATGATGGCATCTTCATCCGAACCATCGACTCCACGGTCCGGGTTTAAAAAATGTCGCGACTGTGGAAAGAAAATGTCTTTAACAGACCCTCACAGGATCTGTTTGTGGTGTCTGGGATCGGACCATCACTGTTCGGAGTGTGAGGACCATATGTCCATGACGGAGAAAGCCTTGAAAGAGCATAAGGGGAAGTTAGAAAGAGGTAAGGCTTTTAAAACTTCTACCCCTTCAAAAGTTTCTTCGGCTGAGTCGAGACATTCGTCTCCTCATCGCCAAAAGAAACATTCCTGATCGAGATCTCGGAGCGGTTCCTATCATTCTTCGATTCTAAGAATAGGCGCCATAGATATCCCTCTTCCTCTTCCTCTAGTTCCCCGGAAAGGGTCACCTGCCCCACGAAACACAGCTCTCCAGCTAAGTGGGAGGAATTCTGTAAAAAAAATGCTTAGCATGTTCAAGAAAGTGACCTCGGCCCCCTCGGAGACGTCTAAAGGTGATACCCTGGGTGAAAGACCCGAAAAACTAAAACGCTGCGAGTCGTTGAACTTGGCGAGTAAAAATACTCGAGAGCACCATTAACCCTCGAGTAAAGGCAATAAGACTGCGTCATCAACACCATCATCGAAGATTCCTTCGACACACAAATCTGCGTCATCAACACCATTGTCGAAGGGACCTTCGACGCATAAATCTGCTTCATCAACACCGTCTTAGACGCCGTTGTCGACTCCGATGAAGGATAAGCCTAGAACTGCCACTACGTCACAGGCACCAGAGATGCCGAAAGCCCCAACCATGACGTCGAGAGTGCCATCGACAATCTCGACGAGGCCGACTAGGATTCCGATCCTCTCAAGTTCATCGAGGTCTTTTCCAACGTTTTTGACACCTTTTACAGGATTGTCGAAGCCTACAACGTCCACGTCGACAAGCATGACGTTTTCTCAGGCAGTAACAACAAATTTGGCTCCTTCTTCTCTAGGAATGGGTTTTACTCCATATCCTAGATCTGACTACTTTAGAGCCTTGTCCTCCATATGTGAGGAAGGGGAGGACTCTGACAATGAGAGACCTTTTGGACTACAAAGGACTACAGTACCCATTCCAGAGGAATTCATCTCTGAAGAAAATAGGTTGAAAGACCTACAGGAGTCTCTACATGAGGCGAGTGGTATAGATACATCTCCAGAAGTAGAGTTTGCTAGACCAGAACCTGGAGAACATGCTGAGATACCTTACAGGGTTCTTATGGCTAGAATAATTGAATTTATGGGGTGGACTACACCTGCACCTTCTTTTCAGCAAGATGACCTTACTGATATAGTAGATAAAGGACCCCAAGAGGATCCCGTTGTCCCTTTTCATGCTGCTCCGCAAAGGAAAATATCTGCAAATTTTGAGACTCCTCAAGTTATCCCTGCAGTAAATAAAAAACGCTCTGCTAAATGCAGAGTATCAGCTTCAGATCCTGAATATCTAAGCAAACATCCAACTCCAGAGAGTTTAGTTGTGCAGGCAGGGACTTCATCAAACAGTAAGTCGGCATACCTCACTATTCCACAAGACAGAGATGATAAAAGATTTGACTCCATGTCAAAAAAAGTCTTTTAGGCATGTACTATGGTGCTTAAATCTGTCAATGCCACTTGCACGCTAGCAAGATTCAGCCACACACTTTGGGAGTGTGATTCATCTGCAGCTGACTGTCTCCCAGAAGGGGAAGAACAGGAAGCATTCTTAAGCATCATCAGGGATGGAAAGGATGCAATGTGTGAGTGCCTTCAAACAGGCATTGACTCTGCTGACAGCATCAGCAGGGCTATGGCGGCGAGTTCCACAATCCGCAGATTTGCGTGGTTGCGGAAGTCTGGGTTTGCTCCAGATGTGCATGCCAGACTTCTGAATATGCCCTTTGACGGCACTTCTCTATTTGGAAAGAAGGCTTATGACAGCCTGGAGAAATTGAAAACATCCAAAGCAGCAGCGAAATCCCTTGGGGCTGCAATCCGGCAAACTCCAGATTGCCCCACAGGTACATCCTGGAGGGGTACGTCCTTTCGTTTTAACTCCGCATTCGGAAAAGGCAGAGGACAGCCAGCTCAAAGGGGCCAGAGACGATTCACCCGTGGTGCACGGGTCAAAGGTACAAAATCTGCACCAGCAGGTGCTACTTTACCCTCAGCATCTGGGTCAGCTGCTTCTAAACCCCTCGGAGGTCTCCCCTCACAAGAGACCGGTAGGGGGCAGGTTAACTCAAAATCTGGCAGAATGGCAGGCTATTACGTCAGATGCTTGGGCATTGGAGACAGTTGGCCAAGGTTACTGCCTTCCTTTCCTACAAACTCCTCAGAGTCATCCACCAGGGAACAACTCTTTGAAGTTCCAGACCCGCTCCTTGTGCAGGACATTTTAGACCTGCTAGAGAAAGGTGCCATAAAACCGGTATCTGTAGCGGAGAGGAACAAGGGTTGGTATTCCCCCTACTTTCTAGTACCAAAGAAGGACGGAGGATTGAGACCCATTTTGGACTTGCGAACATTGAACAAATTCCTCAGGAAAGACAAGTTCAAGATGGTAACCCTTTCTCAGATCCTTCTGGCCCTCCAGCTTCAGGCTGGTTGGTATCTCTAGAACTTCAGGATGCTTATTTCCATGTGCCAATCCATCTCAAACACAGGAGATACCTGAGGTTCGCAATTGGCAACTCTCATTAACAATTTCGAGTT
Organism: Ambystoma mexicanum; assembly: GCF_040938575.1. Taxonomy (NCBI): domain Eukaryota; kingdom Metazoa; phylum Chordata; class Amphibia; order Caudata; family Ambystomatidae; genus Ambystoma; species Ambystoma mexicanum. Next base: position 591,674,684 of record NC_090931.1, on the reverse strand, counting down.
CTGCCATTTGGGCTGACCTCCGCCCCCGAGTGTCTTTACCAAGCTAATGGCGGTTGTGGCTGCAAGTCTAAGGAGGGAAGGGATTCACGTCTACCCCTACTTGGATGACTGGTTGATCAGAGCAGTATCCCCGGAACAAGCTCAGATCCATCTAGATTATGTTTGCCACTTCCTTCACAAGCTGGGCTTCTCCCTCAACATAAAGAAGTCGCAGATGATACCATCACAGAGACTCCAGTTCATTGGAGCAGACCTGGACACATCCCTGGGAAAAGCCTTGCCACCAGAGGTGAGGGATCAAGATATTCTACAGATGGTCACTAGGTTTCAAAATGCCCAATGTCTAAAAGCCTTTGATTTTTTGAGGTTGCTCTGCCTCATGGCATCCTGCATCTTCCTAGTGCCAGAGGCTCGCCTGAGAATGAGATCTCTCCAGTGGGCACTAAGGACCCAGTGGTCACAATTCCCTGGGAGAATGTCAGATCTCCTACTAATTCCGGACAGAGAAGCTCGAGACCTTCATTGGTGGGCGTGTCGGGAGAACATCTTAAAAGGAGAACAGTTTTGGCAACTATGGCCAGAGATAACAGTAGTCACGGATGCTTCACTCACGGGGTGGGGAGCCCATGCCAACGACTTGACCATCAGCGGTCGTTGGGCTGCATCGGAGTCCAGACTACACATCAACCTATTAGAGCTGAGAGCGATCAGACTAGCGCTGAAAGCTTTCCTGCCATCAGTACAGGGAAAAATTGTCCTGATAATGAGTGACAACAGTGGCCATGCACTACCTCAACAAAAGAGGAGGCGTAGGGTCACTGCCACTGTGCAGAGAGGCAATGCAGCTCTGGTTTTGGGCAATTCAAGAAGGAATCTATCGGCAGTTCACCTAGCTGGAGAGTAGAACTTGACGGCGGACGCTCTGAGCAGGCAGAACACTGTCTCCCGCGAGTGGGAACTAGGTCAGGAAGTCCTTCAAGAGATCTTCGCCCTTTGGGGGACCCCTCAAGTGGATCTGTTCACCACCAGTATAAACCGGAAGTGCGATCAGTATTGCTCAAGGCAATTTCCCCCGAGAGGAGCTCTAGGGGACGCATTCGTAGTGGACTGGGAGTATCCACTTCTGTACGTGTTTCCTCCAGTCCCTGTCATTCCTCAAGTGATCAGGAGGTTGAGAAGATTCCGGAAACCCATGATCCTAATTGCCCCAGATTCGGCCAGGAGAACCTGGTACCCCAGATCTTCTAGACATGTCCATCTGCCCTCCGATTCGTCTTCCGCAAAGAGAGGATCTTCTCTCACAGAAGAAAGGTCCGGTTCTCCATCCGGATATCAGAACCCTCAACCTTCACGCCTGGTTTCTGAAAGGCTGAGCTACAAGGATTGGGATCTCCCGGATGACGTAATGGAGGTGTTGCTTTCAACCAGAAGGCGAGCTACAAACACGTTATACCGCTACCGTTGGAACAAATTTTGCAGCTGGTGCAGAGAAAAGAATATTGAACCCTTTTTCATGTAATACACCGATGGTGTTATCTTTCTTGCTTTACATAGCAAATTCAGGTCTTCAAGTTGGTACGATCAAGGGCTACCTCACAGTGCTGTCAATCTTTAAGCTCACTGCTAAGGAGCCTTCATATTTCAAATTACCGTTAGTAATTCAATTTCCGAAAGGATTAACTAATGTGTTTCCCCCAACCACTTTTCAAGTTCCATTGTGGGACCTAAACCTAGTCTTGAAATTTCTAATGGGTACTCCATTCGAACCCCTTCATTCCTGTTCATTAAGGTTTCTCACTCTTAAAACAGTTTTTCTAGTGGCTTTAACTTCTGCCAGAAGAGTGAGCGAATTACAAGCTTTATCTTGCAGACCTCCTCATACAATCTTTCACAAAGATGAGGTTGTTATACAAGTGAAGCCCAATATTCTCCCAAAGGTGGTCCCAGAATTCCACATTACTCAGAAAATAACTTTACCCCTGTTCTATCCTCCTCCCCATCCAGGGAAAGAGGAAGAAAGATTACACAGGCTGGATCCATGGCATGCCTTAAGCTTTTACATTAGCAGACTTACAAGAATCAGACAAGCAGACCAATTGTTTGTGGGGTACGCAGGGCACAAATTAGGTTTGCCCATTACAAAACAAACCATTTCAAGATGGATTATTTTAACTATTATAGAATGCTATAAATTGGCAGGAAAAGAGTCCCCTCAACATTTTAGGGCTCATTCAACCAGTGATATCGCAGCCTCTTCAGCTCTCCAAAGAGGAGTTCCAATTAAGGACATATGTGCGGCTGCCACATGGTCGTCCGCACACACTTTTACCAAATTTTACAGCCTTGATTCCTCCTCTAGTCAGGAGACAAAATTTGGAAAAGCTGTGTTGCATTCTGTGCATCTTTAAAGGGAAACATTTCATTTTACTCCCGCCTCCTCTATATGCTACTGCTATGGGAGTCTATCAAAGATAAGGAATACGTCGGAGGACACAATCCCTTCGAAGAACAAGTTACTTACCAAACTGGTAACGTTCTTTCGATGGGATGTTTTTCCGACGTATTCCTTATCTCCCCTCCCATCCTTCCCCGAAAACTTTTCCCTTGTTGTTGCAGCTTACGCTCCCTCAAGGTTATTAACCAATTCATGCAAAGCAAAACTAAACTTCAAAACGGAACTGAGCAACGGACAATGCGCAAGACTATTTGTACTCATGATGACGTCGGCGCCGATACAGAGGCTGTCGAGGGACACCAGCTCGAGGGACGTGACGCGCAGCACCCTCTACTGGAAAGAAATGCAGAGACCAGGAAGCTGGAAATAGATTATCAAAGATAAGGAATACGTTGGAGGAACATCCCATCGAAAGAATGTTACCAGTTTGGTAAGTAACTTGTTCTTCTACCCTGTGGCGTGGCAAGAAATCTTGGGACCACAATGAACAATGCTCTTACTCTTAAACCACAGGTAATAGCCATTGTGAGAAATTGTATTCTCCAACTCTGCATTCTATGCCACATCTTACCATACTTAACATTCACCCACAAAACCATGGCTGTGGTATCTCAAAACTGAACTATGCGAACTATGCAAACCACCTTTAGTTCGGACCTCTGGACTATCTAATGAGGAAACTACAAAGAGTCCAAATGCAACAGTCGGACTACTGAGACAGGGTCATGGGTATGATCCTGTCAGAGCAGCACAGAGTCCCTTCTCAATCTGGGGTAGTTGTCCTACCAGGGCATAGCCAGACCTAGACCTATACCAGGTGCACTCAGGGGCAGTTGAGTGGCTCCCCAGCATATTTCACATGTTGCTGATTGTTACCACTGTATCAGTGCCATTGCCTAGTACCCCCTGCACTGGCCCTATCTCTCACAACGTTTCTGATGGTCCCATAGATCTATGCGGATGAGAGCAGCCTGGTGTCCGGACGTACGACCCAGAGACTACAGCTACCAGCATGCACCACACTCCTACCATCGTAATGGTCAGTGAACCAAGGGGAGCAGCGCCGCCCAGAGACCAGCAGCATTGAGGTCAAGGACTTTGGGTCGTGTTGAGATGGATTTCCAAAATGCACCCTGGTGTGGATTTTGGGAGGCCCACCTATTATGGTGAACACGAAAGACATTGAAGTCCAGGCATATCTAATAAAGGTAGTGTGGCAAACCAGAAGAAAGACTCAGACTAAGATGTGCCATGTTAATTAGATGTTTATTTAAATAAATACAAAATGGCTATCCAGCCCTACTGCTATGAGGGAGGTTCCCTGCTTAACCAACTAAAAGTAAGGGTGCTCGTCAAAAGGCAAAAGAAATAGTCCTTTGCCCAAATCCTATTGGCTAAATGCCCCTACCACTTAGGAAAAAATAACAAAAAAGGAGGCTGGAGCAATAGCCTTGGTCCTTGGCTTCTGCCTGGCCCAATGTGTTGGATTCATTTTTTGTTTTTGTTTTTTTAATTTCATAAATGTCTCACAACACAGTTAACCTCTCTGCAGGTTCTGTATGCCAAATCCTAATTCCATATGGTTCTCTCTGTCCAGGAATTCCACCATTTCAGAGTTGGTACTTGATAATTTTCTTGTTTCGTACTTAAATATTGGAACCCTCCATGTTCTCCCACTTTCTTGTTCCGTTCGTTCTATTTCGTGGTTCTTGGGCTTCCCAAAGCCCTCTGGTCAGCTTGCTTTAACTCTAATTTGGTAGGGCCACTGCCTGTTCAAGTTTATTAGGCTCTCATAACATCTGTGGCTTCTCCAGCCTCGACTCTTAATGTTCCTCAGGGCTATCCCAAAAGGGGTGTATCATTTTTCTTTGAATGTTGCGTTCAGGTGGAATTCAGCATTACCTGAAGCCAAAGAGACTAAAGAAATGTCACTATTCTGTGAATCCAAAACAGGGTTAACATCAGTCTTTCCGACTCTCATGTAGGCGGATAATATGTTCTGGACAGGGAGTTCCTTGTTGGAATGGGAGTCCTTGTCCCCAAGAGGGGAGTCACTCTCAATGAGGTCCCACTTGCCCAGAACACTTGAGAGGGTGCTGCAGAGCGGGTTCACCTCCCTGGCCTCAAAGGGGGTGGCTACCCTCTGGGGAGAAGGGACGAATAGACCAGATTTGTCACAGTAGGTAGCAGGGCGGCAGGAGGGGTGTGAGAGTAGTCTAGGTCTACAAAAATCCACACTAAGCAAAGAAACCTTAAGGTAAGTATTATCACACTATCAAACATATATATACATTCACAATTGGGGCTTCTGATTAGAAGCCTTCCACTTTACAGACAGTTAAAGAGAGTATAGCATAATCAAGACTTTAAATAACTATACTGTTCAGATGGGTTTACTGTTAGATTTAGCAATGACAGTGGTTGTGATTAAGTGTTCCAAAGGTTTAGAGAAGTTAAGGTACCAAAGGTTTAGAGAAGTTAAGGTAAGTCTCCTTCTCAATCCCACCATTTTAGGGAATTCTCAGGGGAGGATCCTTGACAAGACCACCACTGATCTACGTCAGGAAAGGGATAGCTAGGGACTGGATTCTACACCCCTTTAACCGTAAGGTGGGGGTTGGGGGTGAAAAGGGTACATAAATTGACCCCCTTACTCTGATTTGCCACGTCAGGGCTGCAGAATCCGTTGGGGCCACATGCTTCTGTGCTTGAACTGGTTGAGGGATTCCCAGGGTTCACGGGGCAAAGGTAGTTTTTGGACGCAGGATTTCTTTTTTCGGCCACAGTACCTGTATTATGATTCCATTGACTGTCACGCTGATCACCCTTGCAATGAAAAGAAGACTTCTTCTGCAGAGCATGTGACACCAGGAGACCTCCAGGGAGCAAAGAGGACTGGATTCTCCAGGAGTCACCACTGTCAGGCAGCGACAGGCTATTATCTGTTGGTGAATAAAGGAGCAAGTCCCGCACAGCTTCCTTTGAGACTAGAAGGCTGGAAATGCAGGAGCACACACCCTGTATAACAAGTTGGAAGATCCTCCAAGTTCCAGGGATGCCCTCAGACAGTGACAACTACAACGAGGTAACCCACTAGAGAGCTGGTTAGTCCATGCAGTAGTCCAGGGATACTTCAGAAGGCTCAGCAGGCATGGATCCTCAAGCAGGGGTCGAGGCTGGTTGTTACCACAGTTCCAGGGGTCAAAGCACAGAGGGCCATGTTGAGGTCAGAACAGAGGAGCAGGGCTTCACCGGGGCTGTGCTGGAGTTGATGCTGGTCATCTGCAAGCGTCATTCTCTGGTCTTTAGCGGACGGCACTACTTCTAACGATCTCTTGAACTTCTGCTGGACACCTCCATTTATCCAGGATTTGGATTGGAGTCGCCAAGAGGTTCACCAGTGCCAAGGATCTGCACCAATCAAACTGGCAGTAGCTATCCAGTCATGGATAGCCACTGGCTAAACAGACACTCAGGGACCACACAGTCCCAACCCCCACATCCAGCCACACACACAGACCGCCACTTTGCCCAGGAAAGAGCTTTCCATACATGGCAATTCCAGACCTGAGAGGCTAGGAAGAAGGCTGAAAGGACAAGTGAAAATCTCTTGGCACTGCCATTTTGGAGAATACGGTACTCTTTATGGCACTATGTTGTAAAATGCAAAAGTGAACGAGTAAAACGTCAAAAACACATTGCATTTGTAACCACAAAGGTTATAATGATAAAAAGTGTCCCAACCAAACTTCACTTTAAGGTGACCTGTGCAGTTTAAATATACACGTAATTCACTAAAAAATGCATAGTCTCCCAATCTCACTCCTCCTTATTGGTCTCTCCTCCTTTTCTCCTCACTAGCCTCCCCCTCTCCTACTTCTCTCACTCCTCCTCTCACACTCACTCCTACTTTCAACCGCCCTCATAGTCTCCAAAATTATATTGAATACCTTTCTACCAGTCCTACTCTCAACCACCCTCCTATTACCCCTCCAGAATTATCACCAATACCACTCATTTTCTCAACTGCCATCCAATCGCCCTACAAAATGGCCTCTCTTTCAAATTGGTGAGGTGTGAGATGAGACATCAGAGGGTACGATAGAGGAATTGAAGATGTAACGGAGGGGAGTTGATAGGAGGGAAGACCAGTTGGCAAAGCTGAACAGTAGTGAAGGCAGGAAAGGACACGAGTAGAGATGTGGAGTTTTGTGGCATGGAAAGAATACGTTACTTACCTCTAACTCCTGTTCTCCAGCATTGTTATCTTTCATAGATTCACATGCTTGTTTGAATATTCCCTGTCGTCAGAGTGGGAATCCTTGGAAACATTGAAGCAGTTTTATTTGAAATGAAGAAAAACATAGTCACTTCAGTGTTTCTCTGTGTTGTTTCGGGTCATTTACCCCTCAGCCAATAGGCAGTGCCTCCTATATCTCCACCCCTGGAGGTCATCTTCAGATTGTCATAACACACGTGATAGTGCCAAAACAAATCAAGATGAGCCATATGCGGGGTAGGAGGGAGGGTCCCATGTGAATCTATGAACTATAGCAATGCTGGAGAACAGGAGTTACAGGTAAGTAGCTTATTGCTTCTTCAGCATTCGATTTTTCATAGATTCACATGCTTGTTTGAATAGATGATATAGCAGTACACCCAGATCTCCCTGCATGGAATGCCAGGCTGGAGGAGAAGGCTCGCCTTGAGGACAAAGCACACCTCAGGTGAACATATGTCGTAGGACAGCCTACTGAACTAAGGACTACTCCAGCTTGTTGAAACAACAGAACCTGGTGAAGTTGTGAAAGGAGCTCCATCTTGCTGCCCTGTAGATGTCCATGAGCAGGTCACCGGAATGGAGGGTGTTGGTAAGCCAAACCGCTCTAGTAGAAAATGCCATAGGCCAACTAGGAAGAGGTTAGTTGGCCAGGTGAAGAAAAAAGAAATCCAGGCTGAAAACCACTGGGAGATGGGGAGCCTGGACAGCCTGTTGCAGATGGGTGTGGGTCCAAATGCCACAAACACCAATGAAGACCTTCATAATGGCTTGGAACAGTAATATAGTGCTTACCAAATGTTAATCGATGGAAAATGATGAGGGTACAGTAGTTCCAAATGTAGAGTTTGACATCAACAGGACCTTATACTTGTGCAAAACAAGCCAAGGAGGCTAGACAGATAGCGCCTGCATGTCAACCATTCTCCTGGCTGAGGATATGCTGACCAAGAAAGCCATTTTGTATTACAGGAATTTGATGTATGTTCTAGTAGAGACTGACAAAGGATGTCCCGTGCCTTGTTTCTTAAGCATGAGCCAGTGCAAGTACTGGCAGAAATCTGAAGCAGGGCCTTAAGAAGTGTTTTATTGAGTAAAGAGGGAACCAACAGCCAAGAGAACATATGTTTCATACCAAACTCTGAAATGGTTCCACCTACAGCCGTAGAAAGAAACCGCTTTCACCAAGATGTCTCTTCCATCCTAGGGCATATATACCTGGTGAACTGTAAGGAAGTAGTGCACAGGTCGTAAGGTGGAGTGAGGCTGGTTCGTGAAGCCGGACTGCTCCCTAGTCCCCGGAAAGGAGGTTGAAAACTTGTGAGCGCTGGACTGGCGGTGTTGATGAAAGAGCCAGAAGCAATGAAAATTAAAATGTCTTGGACATGCAGGGGCCACCAGAGTCAGTTTGCACTGCCATTGCATGAAGGTGTACAAAACTATAGGTATGATAGGAACTTGTTTGCCCAGGTAATCATGAAGGCGTCACCCAGGCTTCCTGGTTGTGTCAATGCACTTGCAAAGTGAAGACATTTTGAATTTGTCCAGGTGACAAGCAGGTCTATGTCCACCCTATTTGTAATATGCCTATAACTTGATAGTAGAGGAGGGCACACTTATGGCACAAACGGAGTTCCCGCTGAGGGAATTGGCTCCAGAGTTGTGGATATACGCGGTAGGTGGAAAGAAGACTGGTGCATCCCCTGAGAAATATTAAATTTCCGGAGTGCTTGCACTTTGGCTGACAGGATTGCTGATTTAATACCACTCATCCGATGTAACCGTGACCTGGTGGTTTGTGTGCGACGAAAGGAGCTCCCTAAGTGAGGCTCGAGCTTTCCAAAGAGCAATGTAAAATGGACACTTGAGGACCAACTTGTCCCAATGGACAGTAATCTGTTACAAATCAGCACCTGGGAACTTCTAGACAGGTCGTATTTGAAGCAGACATCTTCCGCGTGTGGAATTTTTCTGTCCGGACTGTGGCAATCTTGTTGCTGAGATAGTGGTTCACGAGAATGGTGTTGAACCTGTCGGGGAACGGGGTATCGGTGTCAGAGACCTTGTGCAATTGCATTTCCAGGAATATAGCATTTGCTGGAAGCGTGTAACCAAGGGCATATAATAGGGATCTTGAATTGAAAGCAGCAGCCTATCACCATCAGCACAGGAACTTGCGACAACAGTGGTGAACGGGAAGCTGGATTAAGTGGAATACTTGTCCAGGAATGATGGGAAAAAAATGTCTTTGGCAAGGTGGGCGAAAAACCTCTTTTTCTTTTCTGTAATTCATTGGAATGATATTGAGCAGAAGAATATGTTGAGGTAGCATAGGTATGAGGATGGGTATCCACCCACCCAACTTGGCTTAGACCAGGAAATAGCGCAAGTCAGCACCCTAATGACTAACCCCACTACTTGCCGCTTCTGAAGACGCGTTTGCTGGCTTAAAAATACAATTCACCCCAACATATAGTGCGCACAGTTCAGAATAGTTTGTCAATGAGCTCTTGGGCCATAATCATTATTTTTTGATGTTTATTAAATCTAAATTGCTTGTGTCATATCTTTGACACTTGTGTGTCAGTGCCCGTGTGGCAACATTAAGCCACCGGTGCACATGCAAAGGTTTTGCCAAAAGGCACCTTTATCTAGGGTAGACACGTCAATCCTCATCTAGAATTATCCTTATTTACACATTGGAAACAGTTCTTGGTTGGATTCACAATCAACGCTTGGTATACTATCTATAATTATCCTTATTTACACATTAGAAATAATTACTGGTCGGATTCACAATCCACCGGTAAGAGAGCATCAAAAAAAGAGAAAACATCCATTGTGCAAGAACTGAAAAATTAGCAAATGTAATCTGCATTAAGTTTTCCTTCTGGTTACAACCACCCATGCTAGCAGTATTGGTGCATCCCATGCAATGTAGAACAGGTGAGCGTAATAAGTCCATGACACCATGTCACGATGTGCCATCAATAGCCAAAAAATAACACCCTGTTTCAACATGTGCCAGTTTAATTAGTTCAACCCGTGTGGTTGGGGACCCTACTGCTTCCCCCTTTTTGTTATTATTAGTTACATAGTTGTAGTTGTAAGATTACCTTTCGGTATCCTCAAAGTTGACAGTTTTTTGTATGTCTAAATCCAAGACTGTTGTCACAGTAGTGCATCACTTGTGTATCAGGAATGTACTCCCAATATGGTGCGGGCCTATAATTTGTGTGGGTAAATATGATTATCGAATTAGCCATTAATATTGACACACATATTTTATCTGTTACTTTGTAGAGAACATATTCAGATAATTTTGCCTGTAGTGTCCAATCTTTACCAGCACTGTTATTAGGATGCATGCATAGCCATTCTAAATGTGCATGGTCATTTCAGTTCACAACACTTATCCAGTTGTATCTGTAAGATCTTTCAAATCACCATCTAGGAGAGATATAAGTGTATATGCTATGTTTTTTTTATTTTTTATTTATTGAGCAGGCCATGCTTGGTGTCACATCACTGTCTGAGTTATGATTATTGGGATTATTGGGGTAGGCTAAGCCTATCCCAACACTGCCACCTACCTTCTCGGACATCCGGCCCATGATGCGTGTGTCAGTTGAGGCTTTTGCCGCCACGTTCTCTCCCCCCTCCACCTTTGGCTGTCTCTCATCCTGATACAGCCCTGTCTCTGCTCTACTCTTCAATTTCTGATACGCTTGATGCTCGTGCCCCTGTCATGAGGATCTGTTTGAAGTCCAAAGCCAAGTGCAATTCCTGGTATGACTCTGACGTAGCTACACTTAAACGTAAGTGTAGGGCAGCTGAGAGGAAATGGAGGACTTCCTGTTCATCCTCTGACAAACTGGCCTGTCGCCTGCTACAAAGGCAATACCGACTCTCTGTCCTCACCAAGAAGAGAGTCCACATTCAAGCTTGTGTCTCTGCGGCATCCAACAACTTGGCCGAACTCTTTAAAATCTGCAAGGAGCTGGCCAATCCTGCTGCAGTCTCTACCCCTCCTGTTGCCTCCCAGGCTCTTTGCAATGCCCTTGCCTCTCACTTCATTTAAAAAACCCAGGACGTCCTGTCCACCCTCTCCATCCACACGCCTCCTCTTCCCTCTCCATCTGTTCTTGCTGACCCTCCTTTAGCCTCCCTCCCACCATCCTTCTCGTCCTTTCCTCTTTTCACCCCTGACGAGGTTGCTAGACAAGTCCGACTATTAAAGCCTCTTCAAAACAGGTTCATCCCTGTTCCTCTAAAACCATCAAGGACCACATCGACACCCTCGCTCCGTCCCTTGCTGATTTTTGCAACCACTCCTTTGCCTCTGGATCCTTCCCCTCCCCTCTGAAGCACTCCTTTGTGCATCCTCTTCTCAAGAAACCCACAGCTGATCCTTCTTGTCCAGTGTTAAGATGGATTTCTGAACTCTGCCCGGGAGGGGAAGAGGTTCAGAAGGCCAGCCTAGTTTCTTGGAACAGGGTAACCTCTGGACAAGCCAGACCAATCAAGGTAGCGATCGCGGCGGTCAAGACTAGGTCTCAAGAGGGGTGAGGGTGACTGAAAGCCTGCAATGAGCACACAAAGCAAGGACACTTACAAATTACTCCAAGCAGGTGTTATATTAAAAATATAGACACATTTATTACAAGGCCTTTGTAATATTGACCATAGCAAAGAATCACGATAAAACTCAAGTAAACAAACACATCACAATCAAATACAATATATATACAATTACGGAAGGGTCTAAAGAGTTAGAAGCACGAAATATGCAGACCACCTAGATGGGGAGGAAAACAGGCAGTGCAAGTAATCGTTTAGACCCAGTTCGCCTTCAGAGGCCACCTAACTAGGAGGAAGTCCAAGCTCTACGAAGAGTGGGGCCTTGTGCTCAAAAGTACCTGCACACCCTGATGCCAATGGGCCAAGGGGAGTCTCTTCAAGAAAGTCAGGCAGTTCAGAGCGGTGAACAAAGGAGGGCGAACAGATCTCCGCTACTCAAGTGCGGCCTCCACTTGCGGGCAGAAGCAGAGCGTGAGTGCGAGAAAGTTGTGCTGTTTAACACAGCGAGGAAAAGCTACGGGCTACTGCAGGAGGACGACCAGTTCCTAGCGTTGCTACTCACTGGTCCCCGATGCAGGCAGACCCAGGCTTCTCCGCGTCAGTTTCAGTGCTGGCAGGTTCAGATACGAGCAGGGGACGTCTCAGCGTTGTGTAGATTCCGCGGCAGCAGAAGTTCGAGTTGAGGATGTCCCAAACGCAGTGAACCCACACAGTTTGTTACCACAGCAGGGCAACGGAGCGGCCGTGTGTATTTCAGCCCAATGTACACTTCTCACTTCAGACCTGGGAATGCCAAGTGTACGAATCGTCTGAGAGTGCTAAGGACGCGGAATACAACACAACCTGACGGCGGTAATAGAGCAAGACTCCTGGGTAAGCTGGTCAGTCCACTGGATGGCCCAGAGATGCTTCCGAAGGCTTACGTGCAGGAGTTGATGAAGATGCCGAGAATAGTTGTTCCCACTATTCCAAAGGGTCGAAGTACCAGTACAGGCCTTCTCGTTCGATCAGAGGCAGATTGGTTTCACAGAGCGACAGCAGTGCAGAGGAGCAGTCCTTCAGCGGGTCACCAGCGATTGCTCGGTTCAGCCTTGTTGTTGCAGGATACTTGGCTCCTGTATCCGTCGTTCGTGAGAACTCGGGAGATCGACATGGTAGTGGTGTTTCCAGCCTCCTCTTATCCAGAGTTCCCTTCGCGCCAAAACAGAGTGGACCCAATGGGAGATCTGCTCACAAAACACTCACACCATACGTGGGCCTATCACGGATCAAGGTGGTCCCAGGCATTCACGACACACTAGACTCTCTGGCACCCAGGATGTGTATTGGGACCAGACATCCCAGCCCACATCCTGGAGGCGCACACAAGGCCTGTCGAAGCCCGCGAAAGCATCTGTGTTTCGCGGGAAAGTACATGCCCAAATAAGGAAGGCCCCGGGTCGGCTCGACCTGGGGAAGGTGAAGGGGGCAAGACGGTCAACGGGCAGGACAAAGAGCCTCGGGTCTGGCCATTTTGGGATCCAGGCCACCCTTTTGGGCTAAGCGCGACAAACGCACTTAAACAGCCAAAAGGAGTTCAAAACACAAAGAAATGATCGCTGCCACCAGTCCCATCCGTGATTCACTTGCACCGTTCGTTAACAATCCAAAGAGAGTGTCTAGGGCCTGTAGAGTGACTAGAGACCCAAGAGACCAGTAACTTAGTTTACAGTGCCCTCTTGTGTCATGTTGCGCGAAAGCTGCAACATGATAAAAGAACTACGGAAAACAACGTTTCCCGGTACTGACTGACTTAAGGGCATGTCAGTTTCCCCCGTAAGAATGGAGCGAAAGCCCAGAGGAGTGCGGCGGAAGGCTGCGCTTCTCTCGCAAAGTCTAGATCAGGGTGAAAACAACAGCAAAAAGTTTAGGGGTTGCCACATAGAAGGAAAATTACCTACAATTGAGAAATCTTTCCTAACATCCAGCTAACTATCGCCCAATTTCCATTACTCCCTTTCTTGGCAAACTCCTGGAAAAGTTGGCCATCTCTCAGCTTAACCTTCATTCCAGTTCTGTTGGCTGTCTCCATGACCACCAGTCTGGCTTCAGAGCTGCCAGAAGCACAGAAACTGCTCTCCTAAACATCTGTGAAGATCTGCTCACCAACCTTGATTCTAACATTCCATCTGTCCTCATCCTCCTCGATCTCTCTTCTGCCTTCAACACGGTCAACCATACCATCCTGCTCAACCATCTCTGTGAAAACCTGTGTATCACTGATCAGGCTCTGGCATGGCTGACCTCTTTCCTCTCAGATCAACCCTCCCAGGTCCAACTTGGGTCCTTCCTTTCATCTATCTTCCTCTCTACCTGTGGTGTTCCCCAGGGGTCTAACCTCTCGCCCTGGCTTTTCAACCAATACCTGTCAACTCTCGCCCACTGCATTGACATTTTCTACTCAAATTTCCAGTGCTACGCTGACGACACTCAACTCATTTTCAAGCTGCCCTCTGCCACCTCCTCTCCCTCTCTCATCTCTGATTGCCTAACTGCCATTCAAGATTGGTGTCCGCCAATGATCTTTGTCTGAATGCCAGCAAGACGGAGATCCTCCTCATTGGCACACCTTCACCATCCTTTCCCATCACTCTCTGGCCAGCCTCCCTTGGCCCTCCTCCTACCCCCACCTGCGAGGCTAAGAACCTCAGGGTCATCTTTCACTTCACTCTTTCTTTCTCCGCCCACATCTCTGAGGTCTCTAAAAAGTCAAATTTCCGACGGCACCTCCTCAGAGGTACTCTGCCTTTCCTCTCCTTCCCCCAGAAGCTCATGGTATCTCAAGCTCTGGTTCTCTCTAGCTTGGACTATTGTAACAGCCTCTTTCTAAATCTACCTGCCTCTACTCTCTGCCCTCTGCAACTAATCCAGAACAGGACTGCGAGACTTGTCCTTGGCCTCAAGCCCTGGGATCGTATCTCTCCAGCTCTGAAATCTCTCCACTGGCTCCCAGTGGATGCAAGGATTAAATTCAAAACCCACTGCATTGTCCACAAGGCTTTCTGGGGCCTGGGTCCAAAATACCTTCAGCTATCCTTCCGCAAATACCTCCCCTCTCGAGCTCTTCGCTCCTCTACCTCCAACTCACTCAGGGTCAGTCGTTTTTCTAAGAAACGAGCTGGGGGTAGATCTCTGTCTTCGGCTGGGGCCTCCCTCTGGAACAGCCTCCCTGCCACTCTAAAACTTGAGGAGTAGCACCTCAAGACCTTCCTCTTTTCTTCTGCCTTCGCTCCCCCTCTCCCCTGCTGATCTGTTCTCTCTTGGCACCTTGAACCTGGCCACCCTCTGTCTTTTGGGCTCAGGTACCTGCTCATCCTGCCACCCTCCCGCACTGCCTCCAGGCCACCCCTTGCACTGGGGTCTGTATCTGTACTCTCTTGGCACCGTGCACTTGGCCACCCTCTGTCTTTTGGGCCCAGGTACCTGCTCATCCTGCCATCCTCCCGCACTGTCTCCGGGCTACCCCTTGCACTGGGGTCTGTATCTGTACCCATACATCCCGCCCTTTTTTCTTCCTGCACTTATCAGACCTACCCTGTCTTCTGCCTTAAATCTAGCACTTTCAAACTGCTGTCTGCATTACCACTGTTTGTTGCCTTTATTATTTATTTATTGTTATTTATCTTTTCTCCTCTGCTTCGCACTTTCCACCTCTCCCACCTTCCATGCACTTTTCCCCTCCCCCCTCTCCCATGCACTTGCTCGTTCTCAATGTCACTGGGCCTAGTAAGATCGCTGTTTTGTTCTCCCCTGTTCCCCTCCCTTGCCTTGTCGCGCTCTGAAACACTTGTGTACGAGCGCGATAGAAATAAAATATCAATGAATCAAATAAAAAAATCTAACCTATCAATATGTTTTATTTTCACGTTTGCATATCTGTACAGTTGTATGGTTATTTCAAAACACCACCTGCAAGAAATAAATATATACCTGCTATGATTAACCTGTAGAGTTAACTATAAGGCATTAAGACCTGATTTCTATTGACTAAACTCCTCAGATTTTAATGTTGTCCAGCGATTAATTTAAAATTGGCGGCGGCGTCCCTCGTGTAAGGACGCCTCAATTTTGAATCCTTTATAAGTGGGACGTCATCCACTCAATAGCATGATGACGTCATGAGTCTGTGACATTTCATCTTGTTGACATAATTTTACTTGTGTTATATAAATGCGAACGACCATAGATAGGTATGCCACGATCCAAGAAGTTTGTGCACATTGAGGCAGACCATTTAAATATATGTATTCAATTTTTATTTATGTGGCCTGACTTCATTCAGGTTTAGAAAGTCAACAATATTGTGACCGTGAGTCACTGCTTTATATTAGCACATCAGAATATGATTGTTCAAGTGTGCAGAGTAAACATATCTTAAAAAGGTGGATAATTTGTATAAATGGACCTGGCATGGGTTTTGATTGGGTAATTGACCAGAGATTAATATTTATATATGAGCATCTTTCTTTTTTAAAAATGTTATTTGTATCTGGTTTATACAAAATAAACCTTTAAAAAATCCAACTAAAACATTTAGCAAGACTAAAACAATGTACAATTTTATTCCAAATATTTAACCATACTAAAACAGTATACAATTTCATTACAAATATTTAACATTTTTAAAACCAGAGAAACATAAAATCCAGACCAAAAAAGAAAATAAAAAGTCATACTTTCATTCATATAAGTTCAGAGATCAAATAGAACTTCTGCGGTATTTTACATTTTTAGAGTCAGGAACATAACACTTTACATTCATGTAGATTCCGAGGTCAAGTGGAGATTCTCTGCAGTATTACTTTTTCTTCCTATTGTTGCCAGACCACACACTTCTATTAAGAAATTTACCACAGCCAATTTTAGTGCATTTAACTTCCCGTGGAGCATGTACCACCATAATGTTTCAGTCAATACCCTGGAGGGGACATGGACAAATCTGCCAAAGGACGTTAGTCGCTGAGGAGCGATTGTTCCACAATACAGAAGTAGACGTTAAAGTGATTCGGTCGCAGTTTTACAATGGCAAAAGCGACAGGGGATTTTTTGACCAGTTCCTGATCTAATTTCAAGTATTTCCCCCGTAGGAAGAACATTAAAACGGAAATGTAAATAAACTGCTCTCCTTGTTGGATCCGGGAATTTAGTCAAGTAAGATTCCAACATGCCCAATTCTTTTCCCTCTGCAATTAATTGTTTATAGATCTTAGAAGCGGCCAGCATTTCCGTGGTATTCGCCCAATCCAACCATTGCAGCTGTTTTTTCACACTCACCGGGTTGAAGATCAGCATTTTATGCGATAAGTTAATTGTCTCAAGGAGATTTACACAGTATTTCTGTAGTTTCAACATCCACCTCGATTCGCTGGTACCACTTCTTGGTCTACTTCCCAATAGGGTATATAAGGAGTTATTCTTAGATACAACCAAATTCCGATAGAGAATTTCCGGAGAGCCCCAAATGGGAAATTCTAAATGCTGCGTTGTTTCTGCCTGAATCTGCTTTCCCATTTGGGGCTCTCGGGCTCCCCGTGGGGAGCCCGAGAGCCCCAAATGGGAAAGCAGATTCAGGCAGAAACAACGCGGTTGTTTTCCACAATGCTGCGTTGTTTCTGCCTGAATCTGCTTTTCCATTTGGGGCTCTCGGGCTGAGCCCGAGAGCCCCAAATGGGAAAGCAGATTCAGGCAGAAACACAACGCGGTTGTGTTGGAAAACGCTGTGGTTTTTCTTTCCGAGTTTCTCAGGCTCCTATGAGCCGGAGGAGCCTGAGAAACTTGGAAAGAAAAACCGCAGCGTTTTCCAACACAATAACGTTGTATTTATGTTTGCGGTCGCTTCAAAAGCGACCGCAAACATAAATACAACGTTTTTAAAGCTGCGGTTTTATCCTCCAGCCCGGAAAACTTAGAAAAAAAACCGCAGCTAGTGCTTATTTTTTTTTTTAAATAAATAGCACTTACCGAGATTCAGCTGCAGCTTTCCTGCTCTGGTCTCCGGTCCCCGTCCTCCACGTACAGCACTAATGAAGGGAAAGCCACCCAGCGGTAGCTTTTGTTTACTACAGCTGGCTGGCTTTTCCTTCATTAGTGCCGCAAAAGCAAAAGCCAGCACAGGAGGGCATCCATTTCACAAAAGGATGCGCCCATGTGCTTGCTTTTGCGAATTTTGAGCTTGAATAGCTCAAAATTTCACATAGGAAGTTTTAAAAAAGAGAATGCTAGTATTTTTTTTTATGTTGCCTATCTATTTTTTAAATACATTTTTTTACTAGACCATGCCTTTAATGCCCACAAATTTGATTTTCTTTTTATCAGCCATTTGATGATTAGTTGCAATGGTGATCTTTCATCCTTAGTGGTGGACATATTGAGATGTTCTCTGATCCTAAATCTGAGTTTACGTATCGTTGAGCCAACATACAGTTTGTTGCATATGCATATAATTATATATATAACACATTTGGTCTTGCAGTTAATCAAATCCAAAATTGGCAGTTTCTGGTTATCATTGGTGACAAACATATTAACCTTGTTCAAAGCATTTTTGCACATGGAGCAACTCAAGCACTTGTAGAAAGCACTTACTCTACACCCTGAAAGGACACTAGGCTGTACTTCCTGTTTCTTAGTTTGCAGAAAGCTTGGACTGAGTTTAGTTTTCAAAGTTGGGGCTTTTCTGAACGCAAAATCTGGGCTGTCTGAAATATAGTTTCTAAGATCATCGTCCAATAGCAAGATATGCCAGTGCTTTCTGAATATTCTTTGTATCTCGTAGTTATTTCTGCAATATCTAGTTATCATCCTGGTCTTATTTTTCTCATTGGCAGGTCTAGTTTTCAGACTGAAAAATAGGCCTCTATCCACTCTGTCTGCTTGCTTTTCTGCTTCCTGGATACATTTTTTAGAATAGCAGCTTTCTAAGAATATATTTGTTGAATGATAATTGATTCTGCTTGGTAACTTGTCTCATGACTACAGTTTCTTTTTGCTCTTATGAATTCCTCTTTGGGGATGTTGATAATCACATTCCTTTTGTGACAACTGTTAGAAGGTAATACCGCATATACCTCGGTTGTTTTCTTAAACGTTGTTGTGTATATAGTGTCATGTATAAGGTCAATGTTTAGATCCAGAAAGGTAATGTGGCGTGTGCTCATCTCTAATGTCAGTTCAATCCCAAAGTTGTTATTGTTGAAAAAGTTATTAAATGTCGTAAATTCTCCCTCAGTACCATTGCATATTATTAAAACGCCATCTATGTATTCTAACCAGATATGGCATTTCTGAACAGCATCCGGAAATGTGAAAAAATGTGTATGTTCATAAACTTCCATGAAAAGGGTGGCCAGGGACGGTGCGTAACTGGCCACCATGACCACTCCCTTCATTTGTTTGTGTATAGATTCATTAAATAGGAAGATGTTATGTTCTAAAGTGAAATCATGGAATTCCTTGATCATGTCAATGTGGATCAGGAAAGGGGTAGATTTGTCATTAAAAAAGTGTTCAATTGTCGTTAAGGCTAACTTGTGGTCAATTGAGGTGTAAAGAGCCTTGACGTCCATGGTGGCTAAGGTTAAGCCTTTATTCAATTTTACTTGATTCAGAATGTCCAAAACCAGCATTGTGCCTCTCCCATAAGAGGGTAATTTATACACCTACGGTCTCAAAATCACCTCTATGAAAATCAACATATTTTCTGTAAGCCATCCTTTACCACTAACAATTGGGCATACCTCAGGCAAAATGTCAAAGGCCTTGTATACCTTGGAAAGATAATAGATGGTCAGTATTTTGGCGTGTTCTGAAATTAGGAACTCTTTTTCCTCATCTGTTAAGAGTTGTGTTTCATACCATTTGGCTATGTGGACATTATATTCTGTGATAGTATTCATTAATAACCCTTGGTTGGTCTTTTTATAGCATTTGGGTAAGGTAAGTGTTTTTATCCCATCATACTGTAGTCCTGCTTATCAAGAAAGACAATATTACCCCCTTGTCCCTATTAGGATAGCTTCATATGATTGCAGTCTTTGTAGTGCCATGTGCTCTTCATGGATGAGATTGTAGGGTACTTTGGTTTTCTTTTTGTGTTGGATATCCATCAATTTGTGTATGTCTTTAGTAACTGCCTGGTGAATGATATCAATCAAGTTATTCTGTTGTAATAGCAGGAAAAATTGGGATGGAGGTTTCAGATTGATGTCGGCCATAACAGTGCTTTCAATTCCTAGTTCTCGTATGACCTGCTGGCCCGACGCCTGGTTTTCCCCTTCTAGCGACATAAGCAATTGCGTATTTTCGATATCTCTGATCGTGAGTGCACTGATTTCCGGGTGGAATCTAGGATTAGATTGTCTCCAGCTGGTATTATGAAAATATGTTTTCAATTTGAGTTTCCTAATAAATATATAGGTATCATTTTGTATATTGGTCATGTCACAGTCTATGGTCTGTGCAAAGGAAAGACCCCTGTTGAGAACTTGTAACTCATGTTCATCAAATCTCTTTTGGACAAATTCATCACTATGTGCAACCCCTGGCCCGCCTGGTGAATTGCCTCTCTTTCCTGTAATCCAATCTGGTTCTCATCCCTGTTCTTCCTCCTTATACTCATGTTAGATTTCCCCTTCCCGCTCTTTCCTCTATAGTCCTTCTTTGTGTTTCCATATCTGTGTGAATGGGTTCTTGGAACCGTACTTGTTTGGAATGGTGTGCGATTGCCTTTGCAATATCGCCTAATTTGGTCTAAAAAACAAGTTTGCTGGCTTGTCAGCAGGGAGAATTGTTGGCAGCCTTAGTACTAATTTGGAGGTGTGGCCGTGGGTTAATATGAAACACACCTAGTTGACTGATGTTGTGCATCTCTATTAGATGTTGGAACGAAGGTAGGCATCCTGACGCCAAAAAGGAAGACTGGCAATGGGCAGCAGTGAAGCTTGTTGGATTTTCCTGTAAATTGAGAAGAGCCCCGATATAAGGGAACATCGGTAGGGCTGAAATCCTGCTTTATATTTCTCACCTTATTTGTACAACACACCCCGTATGACCGGAAGCGTTATGTTGAGCAGCAGCCTCTGCCGATATCTGAGAAGTGGTACACCTAGGACGAAAGAAATGAAAAGCCTGCATTATTGCTGGGGCCAATGGAACTTGCATAGGCTTTCAACATGTGAATTTGTCATGGGCAATGCCCTTGCAATGTATTTCTTCCATAACTGAAGCTGCAAGGAACTAGGCTTCCCGTACAAAAGGATTTTGACGATGAGGCATCTTACAGAAGAAGTCCTTCATAGACAAGGGCTGCCTCCTCCCAAATTGCCAAGAACACGTTTTATAGAGCCTTCGACTCAAAAATAGTTATCTTGTGCAATAATCAGTTCTGAAAGAAACCCTTCACCAACAAGGTGGCCAAACACAGGTTTCTGTAACAGAACAGGCCTATTATATGCTCAGGCTTTCGTAGAGGGATGGATATTTACGAAACTTGTATGCAAGGCCCTTTAGAGGAAGGCATTACAGAGAAGCTAGTAGTAAATCAGGCCTTTACTAGAAGAGCCTGTGTTAGAGGAAGCCGGTCATAGATGAAGCACTATAGTAGAGCCCTGCTTGACAAGGTCTATTTGTAGAATAAGATTACTTGTGGACTAGGGACCCTTGTAGACGAGGCCCCCTCGCAGACGAAGTACACTGCTAGAGTAGCATTTTCATTGACTGGCCTGTTACAGCTTAGGGTCTTATATGGGTAAGCACCCTTGTAGGCACAGGTCTTAGTTGATGAGCCTGTCGTTGACTAGCCCTTTTCGTACATGAAGTACCCTCGTAGATGAGGCTTTTTCTTTTACTATGCTCATTGGTTAACAAGGCTTCTAATAGATAAACTGTCTCGTTGACTAGCCTTGTTTCTTGATGAGCCTCCCTCGTAGACTAGGCTGTCTCATAGATGGCCCTTTATGTGCACAAGCTCTTTCGTAGCTGAGGCGCTCTCATAGACCAAGCACACTCGTACACTGGGCACACTCGTAGACACTGCAGTCTTTTAAGAGTCTACCTCATTGGAGGAGTTAATCTCGTAGATGAGGCTCTTCCGTAGATTAGGACGTTTCGTAGACTAGGCTTTCAGATTAGTATCGTTGACAAGTCTCTCTTAGACAAGACTTTCATTGACAGGCCTTCTTGTTGATGAGGCCCTCTTGTAGATTAGCCTGTCGTTGACAAGCCTTTAAATTGACAAGGCTCTCTCATAAACTAGCCTGTCGTTAACAAGACTTTCTCATAGACATGCCTGTCATTGATGAGTATTTCTCGTAGACGAGCCTCTCTCGTAGGCGAGTCTGTCATTGATCTCATAGACTAGCCTTTCTCGTAGACAAGGCTCTCCCATAGACTAGCCTCTGCGGTAGACCAGCCTTTCATTCTTTGTATTTCTCATTGATGAACCTGTCATTGACAAGTATTTCTCGTTGACAAGCCTCTCTAGTAGATGAGGCTTCTCAGAGACAAGGCTCCCTCGTAGATGAGGCTCTCCTGTAGACGAGGCTCTCCCATAGACCAGCATTTCATTGATGTGTATTTCTCGGTGATGAGCATCTCTGAGACAAAGCTCCCACGTAGACTAGGTTCTCTCGTAGACGAGGCTCTCCCATAGACCAGCCTGTCATTGATGCGTATTTCTCGTTGACCAGCCTCGTGTAGATGCCCTCTCGTAGATGAGCCTTTTTCGTGGACGAGGGTCCCTCATTGACGAGGCTCTGTCATAGACAAGCCTGTCATTGATGAGGCTTTATCGTAGATGAGGCTGCCTCATAGACTAGGCTCTCTTGTAGATGCGGCTCTCTTGTAGATGCGGCTCTCTTGTAGATGCGGCTCTCTTGTAGATGAGCCTCTCCCGTAAACCAGGCCCTTTCGTGGACAAGGCTCTCTCATAGACGAGCCTGTCATTGACGAGGCTCTCCCATATATGAGGCCCTCTCGTAGATGAGGCTCTCTCGTAGTTGAGCCTTTTATTGACAAGGCTCTCTCATAGATGAGGCTTCCTCATAGACTAGGCTCTCTTATAGAGGCGTCTCTCGCATAGAGGCAGCTCTCATAGAGGCGGCTCTCATAGAGGCGGCTCTCATAGAGACGGCTCTTTCGTAGACGCGGCTCTTTCGTAGACGCGGCTCTTTCATAGACACGCCTCTTTCGTAGACGCGCATCTCCCGTAGATGAGGTTGTTCCTGGCAAGCCTTTTTTCTTTAGGCTAGCATTTTTGTAGACAAAGCCCTGTGGTACCCGAGGCTTCCCCTTGACTATGCTTACTGTGAGAAAATAAGCCACGCTTATAGCCATGCCCTTCATAATAACTTTGAAATAAAATGAATAGTAAATTAGACAAAAGTCACTTTAAGCAGGGGTTTCTGACGCGCCATGCAAATTCGGTGTACAAACCCCTTTACTGTGGTGAAGTATTTGAACAAAGATGGATGAAAGAGCCAGAATCAAAGGGACGAGCAAAGGCATCTCTTTTGCCTATATTCTACGTAGATGTATTTGTTAAAAAAACAAACTAGAACAAGTTTGGAAAGGCTCTCTAAGATCGGTCATTGTGAAGAGAGGAATGCACACTTCAATGGACTCTGCCCTAAGGAACAGAGTAAACTTGTTCACCACCCCAGGGGAGTACCAAGGGTGTAGAAGCTCCCAAAACCCACAATAGTAAAGTACTTATCAGTAGCTTTCAGAAGATGTAAAGTTGAAGTTGTAGGTTGATGTTTTCTTGAAGAAAACATTGAGTAAAGTGAGAGCTTTGGAGAGGACTCCCAGCACTGAACGTGCGGTAAATAATCTGAAGATGGCCTCCAGAGGTGGAGCTATAGGAGACACTGCCTATTGGCTGAGGGGTAAATGACCCAATGCAACACTGAGAGAACACTAAAGTGGCTGCAGTTTTGTTTTCATTTGAAACAAAACTGCTGTTGGGGGAAAGGTGGTATATCCCGCCCCCCTGCACCATTCTCGCACCAGGTAAATGTGCAAGACCAGTGGGAACATACCTCCGCCCCTCCTGTACATAGTCGCACCACCCATCTTGAATATACGTGTGTAAAAGTGCAACTAATGCTTGTAGGTGGAACTCCATTTTGTGCCCTTTCAAAAACCATCTTTTTATAGACCCTCTGCCACTCTGCCCAAACGTTCACTCTCCCTCTCCCAGTGCCAGCCCCCACCACCTCCACCCCTTGTTAGTTCTGCGCGAATAATGTTCTCACAGAAACTCAGCCAGTTATTATTGCCATTTGCAAGTATCAAGCACTGACAGAATGTGATCATCTCAGAATGTGAGACCAAGGCCTGCTCCGGTCCCAGAGCCCCATCCATCTCTGCTGACCGACTCATGCCCTTTCCACCCCCTTCCTGCCAAGCTAAGGTCCACTGGCACCGTGGCCCCTATTCCCTTTGAATGTATCTGCTCACCAGACCCGTCCCTCGGACCACCCTCAAGTGCCCACCTTATACCTAATCCTGAATGGTCATATATTCACATCTAGAACTAAAATCTGTCTCCCATGCGTTTGAAATCGTTATGCCCTAGGGACCAAAAATCAAAGATCGAGCCTTCTGATAAGGCACCTGGAGAACGATCCCTGCCCCATGCCCCATAAAAGAATGGGTTAGAATGTGCATATATTTGCCTTCTTTTTTATAAACCACCCACCCCCTTTGATGCAATGGTTTATGCCAGCCATTATTCTCTGCATGCCAATCTTTGTTCTTTAGGTTAGCTTAGATACAATTATGTCATCTGTGTGAACCTCAACCGACCTTCACCCTGCGACGATTAGCCCAGCTGACCATGTGCACTGTGACTGTTGGAGGTACAGCAACCAATGGAACCCAGGTAAACCCTATGGACCTGGGATTAGTATATGTGCCTAGCCAACCGAGTTTGTTAGTTTGTAACCTATGCATGATGTCATCCATGACGCTTGGTGCTTTCTTAATGTGCTGCCCGTGTATCTGTTGGCAGAGCTCTCTCGGGCAGCAAAGTTCTTTGCTTGCATTTATTTACTTATATAAATGTTGGTTTCCTTGCAATTACTATCCTGGTCTCATTCCCTAGTGAGGAGTGTACTTTATTCTGTCTATTTGGACACGTGCATGCTAAGGTGCCAGCCTTCACTGCTTTAATCTTATAGAGGATTCCCACTCTGGCGACAGGGAATATTCAAACAAGCATGTGGATCTATGAAATATCCAATGCTGGAGAAAGAGAGTAAAGGCCATGCTTTGTGGCTGTTAGAGATATTGGCATGAGTGAGCAGTGTTAGAGATGTGCATTTTAAAGGAAAGGAAGGAATCAATGTGAATACCCAGGTTACATTGGACATGGAAAGGGGAAGATGTGGAGGGGTAAAGAAAATGGATGTGGAGGTGGGGGGCAGTTAGTTATGATAGATGATTTTGCAAGAAAAGGATCTCAGTTTTGGAGGGGTTGAGGTGGAGGAAATTGCCATGCATCCATCATGATTGAATTGCCAGAAGGCAGCAAGATATAGTAGAATTAAGTGTGCCAGAGAAAGAGAAGGAAACGAATATTTGTTAAACATTAAAATAGAAGTCTGACGAAAGGCCAACAGATGAGAAAATAGAAGATGGAGGGGATGTATAGAGTGAGAAGAACAGAAGGCCGCAAACAGAGCCATGAAGAAGTGGGAAGGTAGAAGAATGATTGGATGGGGAAAGTATGGTTAGTCGGATAGGATTCAAACCATTGTAGGATAGTCCCAGATAGTCCAAGGGAAGAAGGGGTGAGTTTGAGAGGAGGGTTGTCAACAGTGTCGAAAGCAGCAGGGAGATCCAGTAGACTGAGGACTGAGGAAAGTATAGAGTGATGAGCAGAAAGACATGAGTTGGAGACAGAGAGAAGGGCAGTCTCACTAGAGTGAAGGGGCAGGATTGGTGGTCAGGAAGTAGAGTGATAATCGGGATAGGAAGCAATCTTAGACTGCACCACTTGCTCGAGAATTTTATAAACATAAGGAAGAAGGGAAATGGCACGGAAATTGGCAGGAAGGCTGGTGTCAAGGGGCGGTTTCTTACGAATAGGGAGAATAACAGCATGTTTGAAGTTGGAGGGATAGATAGCTGAGGAAAGAGAGATTAATATGTGTGGTGAGATAGGGGAAGAGCATGAGCAAAAACCTCGGGATAAGAGGAAAGGGAAGTGGTTAAAGTGGAGAAGCTGAGGAGTGAGAAAGGAAGCAGTATTGAAGTCAGAGAGAGAAGTGAAATGTGAGCTAGTGGATAAAACAGGAGGATGAGGGAGGACAGGTGGGGTGAGTAGAAGAGAGGGAGGATCTGAGTTGACTCGTGTGTTTGGTGAAAAAGTCAGAGGGGAGGAGAAAGCAGGGTCTGGTGCTGGGGGTGAAAGAATGCAATGAACAGTTTGGAAAAGGCAACAAGGTTGAGAGGAGTCAGAAAGAATGAGTTTTGAGAAATAGTGCTTTCTTCTGACGATAAGAGCAGAGTCATATAGTGAAGGTTAGATAGGAAAAGGAGGTCAACTAGTCATTCAGATTTTTCCCACCGTCATTCTGCATGTCATAACAGTGAGGGACAGGAAAGATCTGGAGTAAGCCATGGTTGCCTAGATTTGCATCGGGGGTGAAAGTGTTTGGAAGGAAGTTGAGAATCGAGAGTAGAGGAGATGCCAGAATTAAGAGCAGAAAATATGGGGAGGAGTGAGAAATTAGGAAGAGCGGTTAGGGTTGGTGATAGGGTAGGGAGGAAGACTGAAGGGCTACATGATCTCGGGTAGCAAAATAGGAATGTAGGGGAGGACCTCCTTTTCCTATCTAACCTTCACTCTGTCGATGACTCTGCTCTTATCGCCATGAGAGGTTTGAGCTGTCTTAATACACACACCATGCTCAGGATCTTGAAGAAAGATTGTTTACAAGATGGTACCCTAAAAAACTACTAAAGTCTGCACAAAGAAGAGCTAAATGTACACCAAAGGAAGCCTTACTGAGTGTTAACGAAAGAAAAGCAGACAATGACACACTAACCTGCGTTACTACCTTTGGTCCCAACACAGGAACAGTTAAAAAGATAATAAAAAAATTCTGGCCACTAGTACAATTGAATATTCCAGAAGAAACATTGCCATGGATGGCTTTAAAACGCTCTAAGAATTTGAAAGACCATCTCACCCATGCACGATCTGGGGGAAGACGAAGCGCGAAACTCACTATGGAACCTATAAGAAATCGTAGACCACTACCCTTGTGGCACATGCTCAGTCTGCCGATTCACAAAAAAATGAAAACATTCACAGTAGCAGGCCACTAATGGACCTTGAGAACCCAAAATGCAATCTATGTGATTGAATGCCCATGTGGACTAAAATACGTCGGTCAAACAACACAAGTGGTCAACAAAAGATTTGGGGAGCTTCACTCTAGAATTGGATGCAAAACACACATGGCCCAATGGTAACACATTTCGTGGAACTACAACACAGCCTGGATGACATTTACTGGTGGATAGTAGATCGAGTAGAAAGCAACACCAACATAAGCAATGTTCTACTACACAGAGAAGCATTGGAGAAGTTTATGGGTCTATAAACTTAAACTACCACCAATAGGTTAAACTAATCCACCCCAGTATTTCAGGCTACTAAACAACTTACCCTATATCCTTGTGCTGATATCTACGAAACACCAGCACAAAGGAACTAGAGGGGCTGAACTGTGAACAATAGAACATTGCCAACTATGGCACCAAGCACGTAGGCGTCCCACCGCCAACACAGGTCCGTCTCTATGAAAACTGAGACGCCGTTATTACAGTATGCTCATTATATATGGCACGACTCTTTGTCCAAATGCATGCACGATCATCTATATATATATATATACATATATACCAAACATGAGCCCACCCGCGGGCGCTGAGCACCAACATCCACGCAGGCTAGTCTCCATGACAACTCGAGACACCAAGATTATAATATGAACATCATGATTAGCTAAAGAACATGAGCTACCACGCATGCGCGTAATAGCAACACTACCCGAGCTGCCACAGCAACAGCCGTCAAACACAGGAATCACAGACGAACCATGGAATCAAGGATCCTCCCGAGAGTACCACAGGTAAGCACTCCCTAAGCCCCTGCTTAACTAGCATAGGGGCCATGTACTCCATTTCTTTAAACAAATTCTATCCTTTCCCCTCTCGCATTTATAGTAAGATTGGAGAGACGAATCCTACCTAATCGGCCTCATCGAAAAGACAGGTACAATATTGCCACGCATTACCAGTGATAGTCCCCCTTCTCTCAAAACCAGGTAACTTGATTACTGTACTGATGCAGATGCTAGATGCCTAACCTCATGTAGAGTAAGCTCATGCCACTCCACTCTCTCTCTTCCCTTTCCATGCCATCCCTAGATAAGTGACACACCAGCGGACTGGAGACGCCCTAGCAGAAAGGCCCCCCTGTCCCTCTGAACCTAGCACCGCTGCAAGAACGGGAAGGCCAATAAGGTCAGTGGTACAAAGAGGGCACATTAAAGCCCTCCAGCCTTCTCTCTTTTAACCCTTCTATAGCCAGGCTATCTGGTATTTTTTAACATATGGGACTTGTCCTTTAGCACTAACAAGCCCGACAAATATGATGGCCTGTAGGTCACACACGCTAATTAACTTTTTCTTTCACCACAGAGACATCCAATCCAAGGGCCTAGAAGAAGGTGCTGACGACATTAGGCGAAACGTCAATGGTCTAGGACAAACTACAAAACCCTTAGAATTCAGCTACGCTTAACACTAATAATAGTGACGTCGACCCAGGATTGGTCACGATATGTTACTGACAATATGAACAATGAACTGTTGACTGCTAAAACGTACACCGAAAATCTTTTTCTTGTTCTCAATGTTTTGTAATTACATGTACTAATGTTGTTTCACATTGTTTTTGCCAAATGTCTATTCACCCACCATCTTGTGTTTCAAAACTATAGCACCCCAAGTAAAAATGTAAGGTGATGCTATATATATATATATATATATATATTTTCAGTGAAAAAACTTTGTTAAAGGGACGTTATGGTTAAGTTGCGCTGCTACAAACCTTTCAAATTCAGTGAAAAAACGTTGTTAAAGGGACGTTATGGTTAAGTTGCGCTGATAAAAACCTATAAAATTCAGTGCAAAAACTTTGTCAAAGGGACGTTATGGTTCCCTTTAACAAAGTTTTTTCACTGAATTTATAAGGTTTTTAGCAGCGCAACTTAACCATAACGTCCCTTTAACAAAGTTTTTGCACTGAATTTCATTGGTTTTTAGCAGCGCAACTTAACCATAACATCCCTTTAACAAAGTTTTTTCACTGAATTTCATAGATTTTTAGTAGTGCAACTTAACAATAATGACTTTGACTTTATATACATATCATATGGAACTGACTGAATCTCTTCTACTGTACTTGATGTCCGCAAACTCATTTAATGTTCGCGGACATGTTCGAAGAACAGTACCACTACCTAAAAACTCTGGGGGGGTATGTTTGATTGTTATATCATAACATAGGAACATTTCAAAAAGAAGAACACAAACACATTATATGTACTAATACATAAGAAATGTAACCCATATATACAACACACTAACCATTCATTTAAATGCACTATGTTCTAAAATGGAATATACCACAAGAAAATAAATTGGCTTCCAACATAATTACCTCACAAACACGACAGAACTGAGAACAAGAGCAGACCCACTGAGTACAAAGGACATATCTTACCTGAAATAGTAAGTGTACTTAATTTTATTCATATATTTATAAACTTTCTGTATTAGATAAAAAAATATATTATGTTTTTTTTTCTCACAGAAATGTCTAGTACTCTGGAATGGCTAGAGGAACATTTCCCACATGAGAAAATGTCACAAGATAGTGAAACTAATGGTAAACACTTTATAATATAAACCATTTAATTATTATTATTTTGTATGCATTTAACATATATATATATTTTTGTTTGTACAGAGCATACCAAAATAGAAAATACTTCAGAAAAACCTGTTATGGATAACACTTTTCACAGTATAGAAGAAAAAATGGATTTATTGTTGACCAATTTTAATAATTTGAAAACTTTTGTGGAATATCATTTTAAACCAAAAACCTCGTACCATTGCCCACATGTACTTGTCCCTCCTCACCATATCCCAGTCAATTATCTCCAAACCCTCTCCATAACCCAAAACGTTTTGATGAGACTTCCATCCCTTCTTCACCTAATAACAATCATGTTGAAACCCCTAATTCTCCTGTTTTTGTTTCTGTTTCTGCCTCACCTTCTCTGTCATAAATTATTAATATATGTTAAATAAAGTTTAATTTTTATATTGTGTTGTAAATAGTTTTTTTCTTTTTTTAAACAATGTAGGTGTCCGCGGACAGTGCAGGTGTTCTGAAATGTTCGTAAATAAACGAAAATGGAGGTGTCCTGAAGAACACTATACCTGTTCGTACTGTTCGCTAGCAAGATGACACTATTCTAGGAACACACGCGGTGTCCTGAAATGTTCGTAAAAAAAATAATTAAAGTGCCCTAAAGAACACTAAATCTGTCCGTTGTGTTCGCTATCAAGTTTAAACTCTTCTAAGAACACAATTGGTGTCCTGAAATGTTCGTACGTAAACGAAAATGGAGGTGTCCTGAAGAACACTATACCTGTTCGTAGTGTTCGCTAGCAAGTTCAAACTGTTCTAAGAACACACGCGGTGTCCTGAATTGTTCGTAATTAAACAAAATGGAGGTGTCTTAAAGAACACTATAGCTGTCCGTACTGTTCGCTAGCAAGTTGAAAATGTTCTAAGAACACAATTGGTGTCCTGAAATGTTCGTACATAAACGAAATTGAACGTGTCCTGAAGAACACTATATCTGTCCTTACTGTTCGCTAGCAAGTTTAAACTGTTCTAAGAACACACGCAGTGTCCTGAAATGTTCGTTTCACGTGCGACGCAATTTTAATTAGTTCAGGACCCGAACAGTGTCCGTAGAACATCAACACGCATGCGCTAGCCAATCTCCGTGCATTTGGTGTCCTGCGGACATGCGCTTCCTTTGCGGACTTGTTCGCGAACGGATCATATGACCGCGCTCACGCTGATCGCGTGTTCTGAATGCGGACACTGTTCGGGTCCCCGAACAAATTAAAAGTACATTTTCAATTAATCCATAATATTATTCAATAAAATCTCACCATGGCACAAGTCCCACATAGTAATCCTGAGTTTCTACATACCTTTTGAAACTTTTCAAACTTTTTTTGTGTTCGATCTGTCCACGGACAGCGCGCATGTCCGCGGACTGCGCACAAACACCCCTATAAAAGACCACACCCTAGAGCTTATTCTCATTGTGTTTCTGGCTATTCTTCGAAACACCGCGATTTTTGCTGCCACCTGCAAATTACACCATCATCGAGATGGCATCCCTGGCTGCTGAACTGCCACCTGA
Source organism: Ambystoma mexicanum (assembly GCF_040938575.1). Taxonomy (NCBI): domain Eukaryota; kingdom Metazoa; phylum Chordata; class Amphibia; order Caudata; family Ambystomatidae; genus Ambystoma; species Ambystoma mexicanum. The sequence continues at coordinate 591,643,801 of NC_090931.1, read as the reverse complement.
TGCTGCACCTGCTTCAGCACCACCCCCACCCCCTCCAGCACCACCACCTCCCCAAGGGCCTGAAGAGGGGAACAGGAGTGAGGATGCGGAGGAGGAAGAAGAGGATGATGAGAATGAGGAAGAGGAAAACCCTACTACCCGCACTAGGCGTGAGTCTTGGGTGTGGCGGTTATTTACCATTCATGGGAATGTTCCTAAGGCTCGTGCGAACTGGTACCTGCAATGAGTGCAAAATGATACTCAGTCGCGGGAAGCACGGTAAGTACAGCTATGGGACCACTACTATGAAGCAACACCCGAGGTCATTTCACTCTGGGGCTATTCACAGGGTTGTACCTTGCAAAGAACGTATCGGGTTGATTTCCTCTACTTCATCCTCTGTTTCTGATCCTGTCACCACAAGGACCACCTCTGTGGGACAGCATCTTCCTCAAGCTGCCTCACAGGCCATACAGAATGCTGATGACCCTTACCTTTCGAGGGTCACGGTTGTATGTATGTACTGTGACACAGTACTCTGCAGGGGGGAGCGACTTCGTAGTGCTTTTGAGACTATCGTCTCAGAGCCCGAGAAGATCTGCTCACTACCCAAATAAAACCCACTCTACATCTTCCTCTCTCAGCTCGCCCTTTCTTATCCCTGTGGTTGTTGTCCCCCCTTTACCTTCCTTTCCTTTCCCCTCCTCTCCTAGTGTGTTGTGTATAAAAAACCAAACAAAACACAAAATATCAAAAATCAAAAAAAAAATAAGGCTCTTTTCAGAGCCGCCTTTCACAGTTAAAAAATAGAAGTGAAAATAAATGAAGCAAGGCCCTTTGTATTTTTTAGAAGTCCGCGGACAGTTCGCGAACATTTAAAAAATTGGGTTGCTACCCCATCACAAACATTGCAATTTTCTCTGGGAGGAAGTGGTGGCTCTGAAAAGAGCCTTTGGGAGGTGTTTGTAAGTCAAAAATTATAAATGCTTAACACCTACTTCAAAATGGATGTTGTAATTCCAAAAAAGGTCGCAATGCATTTTGTACATTTCTCAGAAAAAATCTGATTGCCACCATAAGTAAGATGGACTCCATCTTTGCGGAAAATATTTGTACTACGAAACAGAATATTTTCATTTTGAAAAGAAGACATGCCAAAATCTTTTAGAAAGGCACAAACAGCTTTATTAACATTGCGCCTTGCTTTTTCCATTTGTGGACCAAATGAAGAAGAACGAAGCCACATTTGTCGCTGCGCAATCCGTGAAAATATCACTTGAGAATTAGGAAACATGTCCATAACCTTCCCAAGTCCTTCTTTCATAGCAAATTGCAAAATAATTCCAGTCACATGTCCTAACCTGTTCCCTCCACAATGAATTACAATTATGTCTGGATGTTGCTCTGTCTCCAAAGTAGCACAGAGAGGTAGCAAGTCCAACCACTTCATTCCACGTACTCCATGCCAGTGTACTTCCACATGTGGGAATCCAAGATCTACAGCTACTCCACAGCTTTCTGCATGCATCTTCAACCAATATATCCATAAATCTCCCAAAAACCATGCAATCTTTTTCCTAAAATACACAGATATAGCTATCTGTTGTTTTCTCAGCAAAAACAGTATATGAGAAACTCTCTTCTGGCACAACACACCCACTAAACTTTCCTGACCAATCCCTTTTAGTACTCATTCTCATTTGCATGACTTCTGAACCCATAAATCCCCGGATGTAACTCCCGATGTCCGCTAACTACCGCCATGTCCGCGGACATATCGTAACATGAACAGCCCTTCTACCATTTCCACTTCACTCTCTCTGCCATTCCCTCATTGGATGTAGCTAAGAAATCACATGACCATGCACCAATCACATTCAAGACCTCTACATCTAACTGCATCATCTTAGATCAGCACTGCAAATGTACTGTGAATCTCTCTGAGTACAAGTGTCATATCATTGGCAAGCACCATCTACCAGAAATACTTTACAAGTCTCCAAGATTTCTACTTGCAGCTCCATGCATATCCATATGCATGAACACAAACTTCAGATATGCATATTTTCTGTACAGTAGATGAACACATTTTCAAACAGACTTTTAGCTTGTGTAATCTGTAAAATGAATTTACTGTATTTTTTTCAATTTCCTAAAATCAACTATCACTTATAAACCTTTATACTATTTACTTTCTTTATACACACACACTCAAATCATGTTAAACTAACATTTTTTACATGAAATAGATAGACTACATATATTCAAACAAAATTGCATGCAAGCACAATCTATGTTTAAATCTTTAAAATAAATACTTACACAATTTCATATTTTTTTATTTATTTATTTACTTAATTACTTTAATTTAGACATGACATTGAGGCGCTATTACCTAGAACAGCTTAGTTACAGAAATAGTGGTATTCACTGGTATATTATAAATTTCACAAGACATAGTAAAGATATTTTTTTGCTACAGTTAATCATTCAATACATTTTGTTCATTAAGAACATATCATATGTACTGAACTGATGCAATGTATCTTATGTAAATAAATTAGTTTAATGGTTTTAAAGAAGGCACTGAGGATTTCAATTAAAAAAATCAATATCTAAATTAAAAACAGCGCTATATACAAACAAAGTTACTAATTTGAAGCTTTTACAATTGCAGTGAAGACCAGTCTCCTGAAAAGAAGCAGCTGAATTCGAAGAACAAAGAAGAACTAAGAAGTTACCTGTAAATTTAAGAAAAAAAGTAAGTAGAATATCATCATAATATTTGTATTATTACTCAAACATACTATAACGTTAATACAAGCTATTTCTGTGCCTAAAAATAGAGATTGTGTACCATTTTGTCCAAAAATCTCCATTTCTTAAACAGCGATTTACAGCCAGAATGGCCCACAAATTCCTATTTTTGGACACACAAATTACCCAACTGAACCACTACAATTTTCATATTACAAAACAAACTGTTTTAATTGTATTCATTAGATTTACTATTTGTACTTTTCCACACCACTAGCTTACTTTTTGTTGTCATCTGAACCCCAGTTTAGTAACACATAAATTCAAGAATACCTATCCCTACTAGTTGTAGTTCCCAATGCACAATCACACACCATTACACACATCTTTATCATCTTATTCAAACACTCATGCACACAGCACACATACATTCCAGAACACCCCAACCCATATCTTCATTTTTTTTCAACAGACCCTAAAGAATGCCTACCAAAAGTCAAGTCCGTAGAAAGCAACGCAAAAGTAGAGCAAAAGAAAATAAGTGTCCAACATAAGCATCCATCTCTAGCAGAATTTGTAAAAAAAAGTTGAAACAAAACAGCTAATACAGTCATTTAGTGAAACACAAAAAGTTTCAAGTACAAAAACTTTGCCTCCTCTATCAAAATGTAAAACAAACCAAAAAACAATTAACAGAAAACCAGCTATCACTACAGATAAAACTACTTCTTCAAATTTTACTATAGTGCAAAGTAAGAATACCAAGAACAGTATTTTAGCCAAAATGTACCGTCACAAAGTCCTTCAAAATCTTATAAAAACAGGAGAGAAATCAGGTTCAATGCTTAAAACCTATCGTAGGAAATTAATCTTAGAAGAGTTGATGGACAGTGCAATTCTTCTCAAAAGAAAGTTATTTATTTTACTGTTAAACAAAATGAAACCACTAACAAAACTAATAACTAAATTACAAAAAAGACTTCTCAATAAGCGAAATGTCAACAGAAAGAACTTCTTAAGTATCTGCGGAGGTGAATGGAATCACACTACGAGCACAGAACCATATTTTAATGAAGAAGCGTACAAACAAAAGCAAACAAATACAATTGCCATACATAGCAGTGGTCGAGGTTATGAAAAAGTGAATAATACCATAATGGAACAAGAAGTACTCCTTACAAAAATATGCCCTGAAACTTAGAATTACCCCTCCATTCAACTGAATCAGAAGGTCTAGTGTACAAATGGCCATGCACGTCAATGTGTAACATTCCCAAAGAATGTTTCAAATCTTTACGCCAATTCCTCAACAAATATGTAAAAAGCAAAGACAAAATCAAAATTAAATTACTGCAAAATATGGATACCTGTCCAGTGCGCAAGTACACAGGACTACAAGGACATTCATTGGCCTGCATTACAGGATCTACTTGTAAAACCACTTTCCATGATATCAAAAGGATATCAACACATCATTCCACTATAAGAAATCTAGTCTATAAACTGTACTATGCTAAAAGTCCTGCTTTAGCACTAGCAAAGTTAAATAACACCCTTCTACATGGTACAGCAAAAGACCTACTTGAAGAAATTCACTATATCCAGAAAAAATATTTTGGAAGTGAAAGCCATTTACAGAATGAAACAGCTTTAAACCAATTAAGCAACAATTCTACACATGGCAACCTTTTGCTAAACACATACAAAAAAGAAATACTAAAATTTAAAAGTACATCAGCTGAAGTACCAAACCATGTATGTGTATGTTGCCGTAGAACTTTTTATAAAAGTAACACAAAAACTGTAGACCTATCATACAAAATAGAAGACAATGAAGATTCTAAATGGTTTGAATTAGCTCTCTACCTTGTAGCAGAAAACAAATACCAAATAACTGAGCCCTTAATACTTTGCAGTTACTGCACTACAAAACTTGACAACAACCAAACTCCTTCACGTGCTATCACAAATAATTTGGAATTATACCCAGTACCAAAACCCCTACAACAACTTAATTTATATGAGAGCATCATAAATCAAACAGTACACCCATTTCAAGCAATAATACGCCTTCAACCAAAAACAGCAAAATTACCTCCCTCTGAATTGGTAAAAGGCATTTGTGGAAAAGTAGTTTATTTACCATAAGATCTAAAAGAAAATGTGCATACTCTAGGAGTGCAACGTCCATTGCAGCAATCTTTAATTATCTTAGTAAATGGAGTACCTACAAAAGACAAAAAAATATGGCAACAGCTGGTAGATTTATATAAAGTTAGACAAGCCTTCCAATATCTTAAAGAGAATAATGAATATTACAAAGAAATTAATATTGAAGAAACCTTGAAAGATACAACTGAAATAATTCAAGAAACACAAGAAGCTGGTCAATTTGAGCTACTAGATCCTGCTACAATATCAAATACTTTAGACCATTATACAATTCATCCTTTGCACTGTAATGATACCCTAGAAGATGTACTGGAAACTTACCAAATGCGTCAAACAAAAGGATTGCCAATCAGCATATGGGAAAAAAGTATAGAAGCACGTGTTTTTCCTCTACTCTTTCCTACTGGCAAAGGAGGAAGGTATGATGATAGACCTATTCAAATATCAGCTTCAGAATACCGCTCATTACGGATGTATTCTGAAGATCCCAGATTTAGACAAAATGTGGAATACATATTCCACCTACTCTTTGAAAGTGAACTAGCAACTTTATGTTACGGAGTTGCACACATATTAAAATCAGGATCACACTTTCAAAATATGACAGCTACACAATTATTAGAAAAAGTACAACAAAAGGATGAGGTTTTACAATCAAATATTACAAATCTATTAGCAAATATGCATGGCACTAAAGAGTACTGGTTTCAACGTCATGGAGATGTACGTTGTATGATCAGAAACCTTGGCCCACCCACTTGGTTTGTTACATTAAGTTGTGCAGAATATGCATGGGAAGATTTACATGATTTACTACGCATATCAAATAAAAACAAAACAAACATAGATATACTAACACCTGGAGAACTTTGTTCTTTGGATCCTGTTAATGTTTCAAGATATTTTCACCATCGCTTCATTGCTATGCTACATTTTATTTGTAATAAAACTGTTCCTCCCCTTGGAGAAGTGAAACACTTCTTTTGGAAAAAAGAATACCAAGCCAGAGGAGCACCACATATCCACATGCTTTTATGGATTAAAGATGCCCCTAAATTTGGTCAAGACAGTGATGCCACTGTTTTACAGTTTATTGAAAAATATGTCACTTGTGAAATTCCATCAGAAGCCACAAATAGTGATCTTGATGCACAAATTTTACAATTTCAAAGACACAAATGTGGAAAATATTGTTGTCGCAAATACAAAAACAAAGGGAAATACTACACCAAATGCCGATTTGGTTTCCCTAGACCAGTTACAAATACAGGTCAAGTGAACAACCTCATGTCTTCAGTTAGACATAGTGTTAAAGGTAAGTCACCTAAAAATACATATTACATAAAAAGAAAAGAAGAAGAAAAATATATCAATGATTATAATGCAATCATTGCCCACTTATGGAATGCAAACATAGATGTGCAGTACATTGCAGACAATTCTACTGCTGTTGCACGATATGTCACAGCATACTTAACTAAAGCAGAAAAGACAGAGCTCCAAGACCTCTGGAATGACCTGTCATCAGATAAAACAGTATCTCAGAAATTATACAGCTTGGGCATAAAAATGCTCCCCTATAGAGAATGTGGATCATATGAAGCAGCTGATCGTTTAACTGGTACTGCATTGTATGGTAAATCTGAAAATATAGCATGGCTAAGTCTTGGTCCAGCTAAATCTAGAAAAAGAGTTCTAAAATCATATGAAGATATAGAAACAATAGCCAAACATGATCCCAACAGCCAAGACATTTTAAAAAACAATTTATTGGACACATACTACCCAAACAGAAGTAATACTTTGGAAAACATGTGTCTATACCAGATAGCCCAAAACTACACATACAAAAATAATATGAAACCTGATGAAAAAAGGTAAACATAGTGACAAACTGTGAAGGCAGCTTAGTTAAACTCACTAAACCAAATTTAATTAATCATATCAAATTGTCATTAAAGACTCCTCAACATAAAGAAGTATATTACATGTCCCTGCTACAACTCTTCAAACCATGAAGAAAAGAAGAACAATTACTAGATAACTATGACTCATATGAGGATGCTTTCAAAGCAAATGAAAGCACTATAACTGATGTAAACTTTACACAGTCCAAAACAATGATGCACAATGAACAGCAACACGAAGAAGAACTCCAAGCCCAACTAGATAAGGACACTCCTGACAGTGGTCAACCTTCTGTAACAGGAAGCCAAGAACCACTGGGAGAACCACTAATAATAGAGACAGAATTAGCTATGATAGAAGTAGAAAACACCATGTGTCAGTATGAAGATAAAGAAGACTTGACTATACTACAATCAAAACTAAACAATGAGCAAAGTAGCATTTTTCAAGAAGTAACAAAACAAATTACACATGGTGTAAAACATGAAAATAAAGAATGTTCCTGCCATAATTATAAACCTATACTACTGTACGTCAGTGGTGAAGCTGGTTCTGGCAAAACATTCCTAATCAAAATCATTAGTAAGTTCCTTCAACAATTGACAAACAACAAACTGTCAGCTGTTGTCACTCCCCCCACAGGTTTAGCTGCCTACAACATAGGTGGTGTTACATTACACCGATTACTACTATTACCAGTAGAACACCAGAACAAATTAGACTATTACAAATTTTCTGCAGAAGCTGCAATGGAATTACGCAGAGTATTGAAATAAATGAAAATGCTACTAATAGATGAAATGAGCATGGTCTCCAACCTGATGTTAGCTTTGATTCACCTCAGATTACAAGAAGTACTCCAAACAGACTATGAAGAGCTCTTTGCAGGAAAACACATTATTGTTTTTGGAGATCTGCTTCAATTAACACCAGTAAAAGGTGAGCCTATTTTTAAAACATTAGCACACAAACTCTGCCGTAAAACTGTTGGCAGCATTGGAAATGTCAACCTTTGGCAAGATTTCCAATACAGAGAATTAACAGAAAACATGCAGCAATCTGCAGATCTCACTTATGCCAACATTTTAAAAAGTATCAGAGTTGGTATACTTTCTAAAGAAGCAGAAGCAATATTGAAAACCCGGCACATTAATGCACTTTATGGCGATAATGCATGTGCTACAGATGTTATGGAACAATTAGCCCACAAAAATGTCAATTGTATGTTCTTAATGCCAACTCTTGCAAGCTGTTTCAAATTCAATTAAATCATGCTAAGTAAAGAAATGCAACCAATCATGGAAATTAGCGCCACAGACAAGCTAGATGTACATGGTATGACACTATATATGTGTGACCAAGCCACAACAAGACTAAATAGTTTAGAAAAATCAATCTCAAACACAGCAGGTTTAGAAAAGATATTACAATTATCCTTAAATTGCAGAGTAATGCTTAAACGTAACCTTGACGTGGACCAAGGACTAGTTAATGGAGCACTGGGTACAGTTGTTGGCAGTGCTTTAAGTGGGGTAAGAAATTGAGGGGGGGCCCTCGTTTGGAGGCGTGGCCTCCATTGTGGGCGTGGCCTAAACGTGCACAAATCATAGTAAGGTGCGCAAACAAATATATAAATGTATTTGAGCATTTATATATTTGTTTGCGTACTACTATGGTTTGTGTATTTTTCAAGCCTTCTTTTATATTCATAGCAATGTTACATATTTCTATGTTTATAAAAGGTGGCTTGAAAGTGCACACACCATAGTAAGTTACGCACACTTGTGTGCTTACCTTACTATGGTTTGTGTACTATTCAAGCTGCCTTTTATAAACATAGACATTTGTAACATATGTCTATGTTTATAAAAGACGTCTTGAAACGTAGGCATCTTTTATAAAGCGTTGAGGACGGACAAAACCCAAGGTGGCTTTGTCCGTCGACAAAGCTTTATAAAAGTTGCTTTGAATTGTGTACGATTCAAGCCATCTGTTATAAACATAGAAATATTTCTACGTGTATAAAAGATGGCTTAAACGTACACAGTTGAAGGCATCTTTTATAAAGCCTTGCCAAAGGAGAAAGGCGCCTCGGGCTCAGTGATCTCTGCTCAGAGCACTGACCCCGAGGCGTCTTTCACTCTCTGCGAACCCGCGGGCTCCGTGATCTAATCTACATATTAGATCATGGAGCCCGCGGGTTCGCTGAGGGTCAGTGACCTGGCGAGGGGAACTAAGGGACTGTAGCTTCCTCTGATGGCCCCTCAGATGAGGGGTCATCAGAGAAAGTTACAGAGACTGACGGAAGTGCCAGCCAGTCACAGCGACGCTGTGGCTGGCTGGCACTTCTGTCAGCTTGCCTGACGTTTAACTGGCGGACGCATCTCTCGTTGCAGCTGCGGCCGCGGCGGGATAATGCATCCTGCCATGGCGTGGTGGGGCTGGGGGGGCCCCGGCAGGGCCCCGGCTCAGCCTCACTTTTTGGAGACTGCCGGGGCCCGGCCCCGGCAGGCCCCGGCCCACTTAAAGCACTGGTTGTTGGCTTTCAAACATACCCACGCGACAACAAAATTCAGACTGTCAATATACTCTTTCACAAACTTTCAGAAGTAAAAAGGATAGGACGCTCAACAGCTAGGTTCCTTCTCTTCAAAGATATGTATGTATGCAGAGAACAATTTTCTCTAACTCTTGCATACGCAGTCACGATTCATAAATCACAAGGACTTACCCTAGACAAAGCAATGATAGATATTGGTAACACAGTCTTTAAAGAAGGCATGAGCTATGTAGCACTATCACGCTTACGTACACTTGACGGTCTAGTTCTAATCAACTTTGATGCAAGTAAAATAAACGCTGATATTCCTTGCATTCTAGAATACAATAGACTTTGCTCACTATACACCCCCCACCTAAACACATATTCTGTTCCACAAAAAGTAAAACGTTATAAAAGAAAAATAAATCAAACAGAAATGCAACAGGATGTCACTGCAAATCCTCCAAAGAGAGTAAAAGAAACTAATACTTCATCAAGTACCACAAGCAAAAAAGAATCAATTAGGGAAAGTAAACCAGGTACTTCTTTAAAGAAGGAAGGCAAACTCCAAAAAAAGCAGTTAGATACAGAACTACCTGGACCATTTAAATTCTCAAATATAGTTGGTGTAAGTTGCTACGCAAATGTAGCAATGAATATTCTATTTCAATTACCACCAATTGTTGACAACATTTACTTACACAGTACAGACCCATTGTGTTTGCAAATGTTAGTACTTCACAGAAATGCAGCAAACAATCCTGACAACACGTATAGTGTTTATGGAATAAGACAACAATTGGACTACTGTGCTGGAATGATGAAATTCACTATAAACTCACAGGAAGATCCACAAGAATTTCTAATGTACTTACTACAAGTACTGGAAAACAAAAACATACCTATAAATGAAATCTTTCGGATTTCATACATGTGGAAACATACATGCACTCTCTGCAACAATGTGACACAAGAAGAAATCCCCAATGAACGCTTCATATATATATCAATACCAAATTGTGAATCCATTCCATTTCAGCGACTTGTACAAAATGCAAACCATGGTAGATTATGCTCTACCTGCAATTCAGATAATCGCTCCACGTTAGTAATACAAACACTTAGTAAATACATAATACTAATGCTTCTACCTTGCAATGCAGATGGTACCAAAAACAACTGCAAGCTGACTGGATTCACACATGGTCAAATATCACTTGGTAAGGTACCAAGCAGGAGCCACAACCAATTCAGGGCACTACACTGCATATATAAAAAAGAAATGTGGATGGTTTGAATGTAATTATAGTACCATTACTCTAAAGCAGAGATTACCAGGAAAACTTACAAACGCTTATTTGATGTTCTTAAAACCAAAATTTGATAACTAAACTGTATTTAAACCCTAAGTTAACGTGTGTTAAAAAAATATAAACTGTTAGAATACTTCAAAAGCTATCTAACTGCTCAAAGATTCTACAACAACTAATCGGATAAATGAATACCACTAAATTAGACCAAAATATACACAGTTAGAATACGCCAATTGGTATCTAACTGTCCCAAAATTTAACAATATCCAAATAGATAACTCACTAAAATATATCAAAAAAATAGACAGTTAGAATACGCCAATTGGTATCTAACTGCTCCAAAATTTTATAATATCAAAACAAATAAATAATATGTTACTGCTCCAAAAAAATACAACAAGCCAAAGTATAAAGCATTAGCCAGAAACAACATGCTATTTTCTTTTATCACAGAAATTAACAAGAAATACATGTACTCCGGTTACTAGACCAAACATCAAGTATACAATAATAAGGAGAACCATAGCAGCATATCACATCCATAGTATCTAATACCTTTGTTCCTTATACATTTGTTTTTCACCCAAAGTTATAAACAAATATGAATGTGATATGCCAAATGGCCATGCACCCAAGACTCTATGCCCTGGCAACAACCACCGCAGCATATCACATCCATAGAGTCAAACATTTCAACTATGGTCTATGGAAACTTTTAATGTCCGCGGACATTATGAGTGTTCTTAGAACACTTTCAACTTGCCAGCGAACAATACGGACACCCCCTACGAACATTTCAGAACAACGCGATAGTTCTTAGAACATTTTCAACTTGACATGAACAATACGGACAGTGTCCTCAGAACACCGCCATTTTGTTTATTTGCGAACATTTCAGGACACCATGAGTGTTCTAAGAACACATTCAACTTGACAGAGAACAATACGAACAGCATCTTCAGGACACCCCCTACGAACATTTCAGAACAACGCGATAGTTCTTATAACACTTTCAACTTGACAACGAACAATACGGACAGTGTCCTCAGAACACCCCCATTTCGTTTATTTGCGAACATTTCAGGACACCATGAGTGTTCTAAGAACACATTCAACTTGACGGAGAACAATACGAACAGCATCTTCAGGACAACCCCTACGAACATTTCAGAACAAAGCGAGAGTTCTTAGAACACTTTCAACTTGACAGAGAACAATACGGACAGCATCCTCAGGACACCCCCATTTTGTTTATTTCCGAACATTTCAGGACACTGCGAGTGTTCTTAGAACACATTCAACTTGCCAGCGAACAATACGGACTACGCCTTCAGGACAACCCCTACGAACATTCCAGGACACCGCGAGTGTTCTTAGAAACGTCTTCAGAACACCCCCATTTTGTTTATTTGCAAACATTTCAGGACACCGCGAGTGTTCTTAGAACACATTCAACTTGACAGAGAACAATACGGACAGCGTCCTCAGGACACCCCCTACGAACATTCCCCTGACACCGCGAGTGTTCTTAGAAGCGTCTTCAGAACACCACCATCTTGTTTATTTGCGAACATTTCAGGACACCACGAGTGTTCTTAGAACACATTCAACTTGACATAGAACAATACGGACAGCGTCCTCAGGACACCCCCATTTTGTTTATTTGCGAACATTTCAGGACACCGCGAGTGTTCTTAGAACACATTCAACTTGTCAGCCACAACCCCCATTCATATTTGCAAACATTTCAGGACACAGCGAGTGTTCGACAACGTCTTCAGAACACCCCCATTTTTATGTATTTGCGAACATTTCAGGACACCGCGATTGTTCTTAGAACATATTCAACTTGACAACGAACAATACAGACAGCGTCCTCATGACACCCCCATTTTGTTTATTTGCGAACATTTCAGGACACTGCGAGTGTTCTTAGAACAGTTTCACTTTGCTTGCGAACAAAACGGACACATATTGAGTCCTCAGAACACCCCCCATTCAGTTTATTTAGAACATTTCAGAACACCCATGATGTCCGCAGACAAATCAAACACAAAAAGAACGTCTAACACATAAAAAAAACACAACTTTCATCCTATCTCATACACTCCCACCCTCCCCAAACACTCCTACACACCAACACACTCTACTAAATACAAATTTTGAACAACGTTTCACCGCGCTGTCCGCAGACGGCCGCGAATCCAAGATGGCGGGCGCTACCGAAAATGGGGCTTGATTGCAGCCTGTCTGTGTGTTGGCCTTCGTCAGGATGGACACCAGTAGCGGTGTAGTCCGTGGTATCTGCTGCTGCTGTAGCAGTGGGAGGCTGTGGCAATCCTCAACTGGTTACTGGATTGCGGGTTCGTGTTGCACTTAGAGTGGTCTCCTGAAGGCCGAAGTACTTCAGTGAGCCGGATAGGGCCAGAGTAGGTCCCAATTCGCAAGGTCACCGGAGCTCGCGTCTCAATGGTGTCCTCAGCAGGCAGAGTTTGCTGTGACAGCAACCCGCAATCCAGTAACCAGTTGAGGATTGCCCACAGCACACGTCTAAACTAAATCTAAACAACTAAATCAATACAATTCTAGTTTGACTAAATTCAAAACAGCGTTAACTAACTCATTACGATTCTAGTGTGGCTAAATTCAAAATAGGCTAACACCTAGTTAGTACAATTCAAGTTTGGCTAAATTCTAAAGTAGTGTTACCTAAATCAGTACCAAGCTAGCGTGGCTTAATTCAAAGCAGTGGCTGCCAAATCAGTACATTTCTAATGTAGCTAAATTCCAAATCAGCAGGAATCCAGTCAATGCAGTTCTAGTGTGGCTAAATTCAAAGCAGCGGGACCATGTTAGTAGTGTTCTAGTGTGGCTAGATTCAAAAGCAGATTTACCTAAATCAGTACAATGCTAATGTGGCTGAATTCAAAGCAGCGTGAACCAAATTGGTTCAAAATATATTGTGATGTCCCTTACCTTCTTTCCCGATAGCGGGGGCTGCAGGGTAGGATGCAGGCCAACAGGATTCGCCCTTATCTGCCGCCCTTCACAGGGTGCCTGGGCAAGGCTACCCTGTGAGGATTCAGTAAGAGTGCTCGAAGGCTCATGTGACCCTCAGCAGCACCAATGTAGGATCAGGGGAGGTTCTCGGGGTGGGACACGATGTTGGTCTTTTTTTTTAATAAAGGTAAAAGTCTATAAAGTGATTGGATATCACACACACACACACACCCCCCCCCCCCGCTAAAAAATCTTTTTTTTAAACAATTTTGTTTTTATAGGATTAGAAAGGGAGATTGCAGGGATAGCAAGAGAAAACAGAAGGGTCGCAACTGCGGCCTCTGGAGACTCCTAAATTATGTCCCTGCTAGTGGAGATACTGCTGTACACCTGCACTTCAGATTACTAGAACACCTCAAAATTATGTCGTTTTCACTACCCTGGGGTCTGGAAGACTGAATTGATAGAACAAATAGGACAGTCTGTTTGGGGAAGATGCCCTTTGCCAAAAACGTCCTGGAATTGTCTTTTAAAAGTTCTCCAACCTTCCTCTTAAATAGTCACCATGTTTCAGGATTTTCCTTTTGATATCTCTGCTTCCTTAATTCAATGACAAGTCTTGAGCTAGTAGATTGACTTTCTGTCTTCTTCTTGGATCTCAACTAAAGTGAAAACTAATATTAAAGTCTACCCTAATTAGACCCTCTCATTACCAAGACGTTTCAGATACCTGCATTATTAGATTGCCAAAGTGAAGAAATAATTATCCTCAGACAGACTAGTGTGAGAGAAATGCCTCATTTAGAGCGAGCACCTTCAAATAAACATTACTCTTTGCAAGAAATGACAAAAAGATCACACTGGAAAGATTTGCGTCTTCTCTGTGCAAGTCAGAAAGGCCCTCATTACGAGTCCGGCGGTAACCGTACTGGAAAAACTGGCAGGCTCCTGCTGGACCCATAGTGAATTACCGGCGCCGGACTTTCCGGATTTACCGGGGCATTACAACCCAGGTGGTCTGGTAAATCCGGTGCTGGCAATTCTGTTAATCCCCATTACCGTGGAGTCCCATTGGATGGGGACCGCAAAAACAACGGCACCGTGTCGTAATGGTGCTGGTGTTTCCGTGCATCTCTGCAGCTGGGTGCTGTTCCGCCCGCCAGGTCAGATTTGGCAGGTGGGACGGCACCCATAGGTAGAACTCGTAGTTAGCCGGTCCGGAAAACGGTGCCAGTATGGTTTTACCGGCACCGTTAAATCCGGACTGGCTAACTTGTAATGAGGTCCATTATGTCTTTTACCACTTAATTGCTGAGGGTTTCCCTCCCAGTGCTGAGCCCTTTTTTGGAGACTTCGGTGTCTTCATTAAATACCTTGTGACTTTTTTGTTAAATGAGATATCTTTGCCAAATTTGGCCCCTTGTCTTCCCACATCTAATGCCACCATGGAATCCTAGTTTGCTGTATGGGGGTGAGAGAAAATAACAATAAAAAAGAGCAAATGTGTTTTTTCAGAAAATGACAATAAAATGATGTACAAAGAAGCCTGTGTTTTTTTCCTTGTAGGAGCTAGGAACAAATGGTCTGCTGTTCTGAATTTGCCATTTTTCAAACTTTCAAGAACAGGTTGGGTGGAAACAAAATAAACATATTTTTTAAGGTAGCGTAGAATCAGCCGGGACGCTATGGGAGGCATTTAAGGTGGTAGCGAGGGGAGCGGCAATATCAAAATCGAAACGGTTGCAAGGCGGCATAATGTGGGAATTGCAGTTTGCAGAGAGGGAGTTATAAACGAAAATGCGGGTGGGTATGAGATCCCCTGGGGAATCTGAGGCCATAAGTCTACAGCAGCAATGCAGAGACCACTGGGAGAGACTATGCAATCTAAATTATAGGAAATATGTGGAGAGACAGCATGCGGAGGGAGACAAGCCGGGTAGGCTGCTAGCATGGCTATATAAAATTGAGACCACCAGACAAGCAATTAGGGCAATGAAAGGGGCAGATGGCCAGACACGGGATACTCAGGAAGGAGTGAATGAATGTTTATTTGAATACTATAAGGAACTGTATGCAGATGTTACAGATGGGGAAGAACTAGACATGCTGGAAGCATTAACAGAGATTGCTTTGCCCAAGCTTGATGCATCAGAAAGGGAGAATCTAGAAGTGCCAGTGACGTTAGATGAGCTAGTACAAGTGATTAAGACACTACCTACTAACAAAGCCCCAGGGGCGGATGGCCTCCCGAGTGAATTCTACAAAGCATACATGACGGAATTACTCCCTCCGATGCTGGCAATGTTGAATGAAGCGTTGAACACAAACACACTACCTGTATCCCTCCGGGAGGCAATAATCATTCC
The DNA here is from genome assembly GCF_040938575.1 of Ambystoma mexicanum. Taxonomy (NCBI): domain Eukaryota; kingdom Metazoa; phylum Chordata; class Amphibia; order Caudata; family Ambystomatidae; genus Ambystoma; species Ambystoma mexicanum. The sequence goes on along the minus strand of NC_090931.1, from coordinate 591,627,764 downwards.
GCTACTTAAATCTAACAAACCAGACACGGATTGCGGGTCCTACAGACCACTCTCAATGCTCAACCAAGACAGTAAAATACAGCAGTGATGATAAACAGGTTGAGGCTATATATAAACAAACTTATCCACCCTGACCAAACGGGGTATGTCCCGCATAGGTGTACATCAGATAACCTCAGAAGGCTCCACCTCAGAAGGCTCCTTCCGATGGAAGAAAGCTTTCAGGAGATAGCAATAATCTCTCTGGATGCGGTGAAAGCCTTTGATTCAGTTAAGTGGCCCTGGCTACTGGCTGTTCTAAGGGAATATGGGGTCGGGCTTGTGTACCTGAAGTGGGTACAATTGCTATACAACAAACCATCAGCCCGAGTTAGAATGGGGGTGACCATATCAGAACAGTGGCAACTGAGCAGAGGCACTGGACAGGGATGCCTGTGGTCCCTGATGCTTTTTATTTTAGCACTGGAACCTCTAGCAGCGTATTTGAGACAGCAATATGGAGAGGTTGGGATTAGCACCAAGGGAGGGCAACATTTGATATTGCTGTATGCGGACGATATGTTGTTGTACCTGAGGTTTCCCGAGGAGAACCTACAGTATATCTTGGAGGTTATGGGGCAATACGTGATGCTATCTGGCATAACAGTTAACCCCAAAAACTCTAGCATATTTCCCCTAGGTAGATATGTAGGTGTGCCATGACATAAACTGCTGGTATTACAGATAAGGTGGGAAACTGAAACGTTCAGATACTTGGGAATAGATATATATCACAAGGTAGAGGTTGAGTACAAGCAGAACAGTGAGAAGGCAGTATCTAAGATTGAGAGCAGTATGGCATTTTGGGCCAAGCTACCGTTGACCATGACAGGGAGAGCAGCACTGTTGAAGATGGTGGTACTGCCCAGGCTATTACATTATTTTGAGAACATCCCATACATGATAACTAAACGATTCTTCGGGAAAATACAGAGTATATGCAGGGGCTTCATATGGCATAATTCCAGGAATAGGATAGTGTTATGGAAGCCTCAGAACCTGTACGAACTGGAGGGCATCAGATTGCCCAACTTCGAAGTATATTCTGTGGCCAGCCAACTCCAATATGTGGCGCGATGGTAAGCGGAGGATCCCACACCAGAGTCTAAACTGCTTAGGGCCGAGTGCGCCCCTTACTTTCTGAATGAATGGATGTGGTTGTCAAAATGGCAGCGGGAAGGAGGGTCAAGATTGCTAGACCTGGGGGGGAAATATGGCAGAGAGCTTGTCAGGTAATGGGGAACCCGACCCGTGCTCCCTGCAGATGCCACTGGTGGCACTAGAAGAGATGGATGTACAAGTGAGGGGGGTAATCGGGAAGCAATGGGAACCGAAAGGCATAGCGACCTTAGGGGATGTATTGCAGGACGGGAAGGTGATAGTTTGATACATTGATGGGAGATACAGGATTACACCGGGGATAATACTTCACATATGCCAGGCTAATAAAGATTATAAAGGGGATGTGGCCAGAATCAATGCTGACCCGACAGCCTGACGCTGCCACAGAAACGTTCTGTGAAGTGTCAGAAGGGGGCCATGAAATCTCCCGGATATACGAGCTGCTTATGTCTAAAGCTGGGAAGGAGGTGATCCAGACGAGACGGAACTGCGAGGAGGAAGGAGGGGAACCAATGGGGGATGGGTTGTGGGTCAGGGCACAGGGCTACCACAAAAAAGTATGAAGAAATGTGAGGCTGCAACAGATTCAGCTGTATGTTACCCACAGAGCATACATGACCCCCAAGAAGATAGCCAAGTTTAAAAATGCTAGAACACAGACATGCCCAAAATGCGGGGAGGTGAATGCAGGAATGGTGCACATGTTTTGGGCATGCCCTGAAATAAGGGGATTCTGGAGGAAGGTGGCCCACCTCATGGCAGAAAAAGAGGTAATCTTGGACAAAGACTCCCTGTGGGCATGCATGTTAGGGGGGTTCCCCAGGACGCGGAAACTCAAACATGTGAGCAAACTTAAAGATCTAGCGTACATACTTGCTAAACGTAGAATTGCAATGAGCTGAAAAGCAAGTAGAAGGCCGAGAGCAGAACCTGGTGGTATGGTCTCCAGAAATGGGCAAATGCCAAAACAATGGTGGGGCAGGAGGCTGCAACAGAGGGGGGGAGCGCGAGTGGCTACGCTAACAGCCTGGAAATACTTGGTTACAACACTTCTGGGCCTGACCGGGAAAGCCCCAGAAGTAGTAAGCCCTGCAGGTGTGGATGATGAAGCGATGCCCATAGCAAGGAGCTGAGGCAGGCTGTAATGTGGGGTACGCTTGGGAAGGGGAGAGGAAGAAAAACGAAATGTATCGATGTGCGATAAGGGGAATGCATATTTGGCGGTTCACTGTATGGTGTTCATGATGGAATCAATAAAAATTGTGTGAATACTGAGAAAAGCAATGCACCGCTACATTACCCTGACTCTTCTAGTGAAGAAATCACACAATTTTTGTAATGTTCAACAAAACAAGCAATACCACAAGCCAAAAACTGAGCCATGATACACAGGATTCTTATGCTGATGGCCTAAACAGACGTACTTAGCATTTGAAAATAAGGAAAGAAAATGTGGTGAGGAATGGTAAGCATACATTTTTTGAAAGAGCACAGGCAGACCTTTTGAAGGATAGGTCACTTGTGCAGGAAAGCGTACAGTGCCTAAAGCAGCGACTAAATGTAGGTTACATTTGGGAAATGAAAGGGTTGTGTAAAAGTGCAGTAGCAAATGTATGAAAATGTTATCAAAACCAAGAGAAAACAACACATGTCCTACCTTCTCACGCTCCCACAGGTGCCCCGATGAAAACGGTACTTCACATGTGTGGGTGCATTTACCCGGGAGAAAAGGGAAAAGGCTAAACCACTGGTATCCCAAAGGTCCTGGGAAGAAGACATTTTCAGGATTTTGGTCTTGTGGAAAACCCACAGATGTGGGCCTGGTGTGTCGCAGCCACCAAGGAAAACAGGGAACCCCATGTATTTCTGACAGGAAGACACCCGTGGGAATCCACAGAGGTCTGACTTGCGCGAATCCCCCTAGAATGTATTACCCACAATGCCTGGCAAAGTCCAAAATGTAAGAAAAAAACACAGTTTTGAGACATTTGCCACCAGGAAACCACCAAAACATGACGGCAACAACACATGTCCTACCTAGCCACATTCCCACAGGTGTCTTGATAAAAATGGTACCTCACATGTGTGGGTGCACCTACCTGGGCACAAAGGGATAAGGATAAACCACTGGTACATCAAACGCCCTGGGGAAGAGTGGATTTAGATTTGGCTTTGTGGACAACCCACAGATTTGGGCTTGGGATGTCACAGCCACCAAGGAAAACATTGAACCCCATGCATTTCTGAAAAGAAGACTCCTGTGGGACTTCAAAGAGGTCTGACTTGTGCAAATTGCCTTAGAATGTATTACCCACAAGGTCGGCAAATTCTAGAATTTAGGGAAAAAAACACAATGTTCAGACATTTGCCACCAGGAAACCACTGAAACATGCCGGTAGCAACACATGTCTTGCCTTCCCACGTTCCCACTGGTGTCACGACGAAAACGGTACCTCACATGTGTGGATACGCTTACCTGGGCAGAAAAGAAAAAGGGTATACAGAGGGAAAAGATGCAACAGGCTAGGGATGCCGCCAGGGCTCCCGGGGACCACCACTGGACCTGAGGACAGCCGTCCCACATGGAAGACAGGCACCCAAGGCTGGGGACATCACCCAACCATCCAGGAGTTCTGGCTGGCCTGCGTTACAGGTTTTCCCTCCAGGGAGCGATGGAAACCCTGCCGGGGCTCCCTGGGACTGCTGCTGAACTTGGGGATGGTCGCCCAACATGGGAGACATGTGACAAAGGCCGGGAACATCACCCCGACCATCCTGGAGTTCTGGCTGGCCTGTGTTACAGGTTTTGCCTCCAGGGAGGGATGGGGCCCCTGCAAGGACTCCCTCGGACCACCGCTGAACTTGGGGATGTTCGACCAACAAGAGAGACAGGCGCCCACGCACGGAGGCAGCGGCCCCGGCTGTCCGGAGCTGTGGATTGCCTATGTTACAGTGTTTCCCTCTGGGAATGGATAGGGACCCTGCCGGGGCTCACTGGGACCACAGCTGGACTTGGGGATGGTCCCCCAACATGAGAGACAGGCGCCCAAGCTCGGAGGCAGCACCCCCGGGCCTCCCAGAGCACTGGCCGGCCTGCATTAGAGCTTTTCCTTCTTGGAAGGAATGGGCCTTCTCTGGGACTGCTGCTGAAATTGCCATGTGGGTCGACCATCCACAAGTCCAGCGGCGGATTCAGGGAGGCATAGCCATAGCTTCAGGGCGGCCGGGGGTGCTGCCACTGGGCTTGGGTGCCTGTTTCCCATGTGGGCTTACTGTCCCCAAGTCCAGCAACAGTCCCTGGGAGCCCCTGCAGGGTCCCAATCCTTCCCTGGAGGGAACAGCTGTAATACAGCCCGGCCAGACTTCTAGGCAGGCCAGGGGTGCTGCCCCCCGCCTTGGGCGTCTGCCTTTCATGTGTGTCAACCACACCCTGGCCCATCGGTGGTTATGGGGTGCCCCGGCAGGGTCCCCGCCCCTCTCCGGAGGGAAAAGCTCTATCGTGGCTCAGCCAGAGATCCAGGACGGCTGGCGGTGCTGTGACGGGCAACAGCCTAACAGCCACCACCTCCAAAATCCTTTCCCTGGTGGCCTAGTGCTACTTTCTACTTCCCTGGGGTGGACAAATTGGGCCAGACCCTCAATTTTGCCTCCCCCACCCCACCCAGGAAAGCAGAAAAGATGTGCCCCTCTGTGGGAGGATTCCTGAGAGGGCTGTCCCCCAGGGACTGGGCCATCCCCCTGATACCCCTAAGTGTGCCACTAACAATGTAGTGGAATGTTGTTCTGCCTTCCTTGGGGCAAATTTATTGATTTATTTTATTTATAACATTTATTATACGCCCAGACCCTGAGGTATCACAACGTAGTTACAGTCAACATCAGATACAGTGTTAGTAGTGCTCTTTACAAAGAGGCGGTACAGTTTTGGTTACATTTCTACAATATATACAGTTATGTGCATTTATATACAGTGAGGATACAGAGATAGTCTGGGAGGCGGGGTGTCTGGGCTGTGTTAAAACTGGTTGAATAACATTTTTTTGAGCAATTTTTTAAAATGTGGGAAGGACATTTCCTTCTTGATGTTGATGGGTAGGGCGTTTTTCTCTCTTGTATCGTGGGATTTCGAGGTTGTCGCTTTTGTTGGATCTGAGGAGTCTGTTCTGAGTTTTCTTAGTGATTGTGTTGAGGAGGTATTTGGGGCTTTGTAGGTAATGCATTTATGGGTGATGCTAAGGGTGTTGAAAATTATTCTGGCTTTGATGGGCAGCCAGTGATTTTGGCTCCTAATGTCGGGTATATGCTTGGATTTTTTTATGCCCAGTGCGGCACGGAGGGCTTTGTTCTGCATGAGTTGGAGTTTGGATAGGTTAGTGTTGGAGGTGCCTAGGAAAAGGATGTTGCAGTAATCGAGCTTTGAAGAATGAGTGCTCATGCTAGTGTGATGCAGTTTTCTGGTGTCAGGAATTTGCGACTAAGAGATATGAGTTTGGCTGCGTAGGAGGTGGATGAGGCTACAGTGTTTACTTGCTTAGACATGGTTAGAGTCGCGTCAAGGTAAACCCTGAGTTTTTTTACTTGTTTAAGTACTGGGATTGTGGTGCCACCAATGATGAACGATGCGTGGACAGGCTGAAGGGAAGCGATTTTGGGTGATAAACTTAGTATGAGTAGCTCTGTTTTGTCGTCGTTAAGGCACAGGCTGTTGTTGGCTATCCAATTTTGGATTAATGAATAGATTTTATTGATGAGCAGGGTATCTTGCTCATGGTAACCTGTTAGTGGGATGAGGATCTGGGTGTCATCTGCGAAATTGGTGTAGATGACACCCATGGCATCCAGGGCTGCGAAGAGCAATTTCGTGTAGGCGTTGTATGATGTAGGGGAAAGGCAGAAACCTTGCGGGACGCCGATTGGGACTGGTATGGGATCTGCTGATTCTTTCCCAATGGCCACTCTTGAGGTCCTGTCTGCGCGGAATGATTTGATCCAATCTGTGGCGTTGTTGGATAGGTTGAAGTTGTTGTTTAGGGTGGCACCAAGTTTGTCATGGTCGACCAAATCGAACGCCGCTGAGAGGTCTAGGAGCATCAGCAGAAAGAGTTTGCCAGATTCTCTTGTGGCATCCATTTGGATCTTTAGGTCGAGGAGGGCTGTTTCTGTACTATGGTTGGGGCGGAACCCTGTCTGTCCCCTAGTAGTTGGTGGTGTTCTAGGTGGTTTTGGATTTGGGAGTAGGCTATTTTGTCAATGATTTTCAATAGAAATGGGACGGTGGTTATGGGACAGTAATTAGTGGGGATGGAAGGGTCCAGCAACGTTTTTTTAAGGAGGGGTGTTACCCAAGCTTTTTCGATGCTATCGGGAACTGTGTTTGAGTCGAAGGAAGCGTTAACAAATTCAGTAATTTGTGGTGCTAGGGTGTGGGCGCAGAGTTTGACTAGGTGAGAGGGGAATTGGACTTCTTTGCAATTAGAGGCTTTTAGTTTCATTATGGTGTCTAGTACTTCTTTATTAGAGACTGAGGTGAAGCAGAAGGGGGGGCAGGTGGTGGTAGCGGGAGGGTTGGATGTTATGTTGGTAGGCGTTTTATCAGCGAGGATAGTTTTTTTGCTTTCGATTTTCTTTTGCAGTAGTATAATTTTTGAGGCTAATGCATCTTGTATTGTGGTGCACCAGGTTTTGCTAGTATTATGAGGTGCTGTCACTTGGCAAGGGTTAAAATGGCACCCATTTGCCCCCAAAGAAGGCAAAACGTTGTGCCCTCTTTTTTTTGGTTGTTTGATGGGGGTGGGGGCCACCCCCAAAATCAATTCCCTGGTGGTCTAGGGGTCCGTTCTGCTTCCCAGGGCTGGCAAAATGGGGCCAGACCCTCACTCGCCCCCCCCCCAGGAAAGCAAGCAGAAAGAATCTGTCCCTCCTTGGAGGGGAAGAGGTGGGCTGGCCCACAGGCATGGGTCCAGCCCCCTTATTCCCCTCAAGTCTGCCCACAATATTTTTTTTTCCTGCCTTGAGGGCAAATGGGTGTAAAACAGCACCCGTCTGCCCCCAAAGAAGGCAAAACATTGTGCCTCCTTTGTTTGATTATTTTGGTGGGGGCGAAGGCCTGTTTGGCTTGGGGGAGGGACCCCCAACCCCAAAATCAATTCCCTTGTGGTCCAGTGAGGATTGTTGGTTGAGGATCGAACAATCCTCAACCAGCTATCTGCTTGTGTGAGGGCTCTTTGGAAAGGGAAGAGTCTCCCCTTTCCAACGAGTCCTCACTTGGCCATATTGAACAAAATATGCCCTTGCAGGAGGCAGATACGTCTCTGCTAAATTTACATGCTGACGCCTTTTGGCTTCAGCATGTACATTTAATTTCCTGATGACGTTGGTGCACGTAGCGTTCGCCAATGTCATCACGACAACCCCCCGACGCCCAGGCATGGAAGGGGGAAGTCCTCCCCTTCACTGCCTGGGGGTCGAAGGGATCGGTGGAGCAGCACGGGGGCGATCTCCCCCTAAAGGTCAGCAGTGCAGAGGATGAGGTATCTCGTCCCCCGCACTGGAAACATAGTGCTGAGGACGAGATACCTCGTCCTACGCAGTTAAGGCGTTAAAGAGAAAACAGTCACAGCGCAAATAGCAGCGTGCCTCACCTTGCTCTCATACCCGGGAAGGTTCCTTTCCGCTTCCGATAGCTTTATTCAGCCAAAAAGCAAATGCAATGCTTACCAGCACATTCCTGACAGGAGAGGCAACGGGAGATCTTGGCTGCAATTACTCTTCCAGGCTGCCGGCTCCACTGCCCGTCGTATGCAAGAAGGAAAATATTAATGATATGATATGATATGGCATTTATAAAGCGCCTATACACAAGTGTATTAGGTTTTACTACGCCAATTGCGTACCTAAACACTGCTAGGAGTGTGGAAGATAAGGAAACTACACATGCATACACAGAACCTTTATTTTCATGACTACGAAGTCCTGAAAAATAACTTTTCCAAGCAACGAGTTGGGGGTAGATCTCTTTCCTCGGCAGGAGCCTCACTCTGGAACAGCCTCCCTGCCAATCTGAAACTTGAGGAGAACCATCTTCAGTTCTGGAAGCACCTCAAGACCTTCATCTTTGCTTCTGCCTTTGCTCTTCCTCTCCCCTGCTAATCTGTTTGCTTCGGCTCTGTGCACCTGGCTACCCTCTGATTTCGGGCCCAGGTCCCTGTCCACCCAGCCACACACCCGCACTGCCTCCTGGCAACCTTTGCACTTGGGTCTCTATCTGCAACCCTACAGTCCCCTTACTTGCACTTATCAGACACCCCTAGTCTGCGCTCTAAACCTCACACTGGCTGCACTACCACTTGTTGTTATTATCCCTTGCTCAGCACTTTCCACCTCTCCTCTCTCCCTTGCACTTTCCCCCTTCCTTCTCCCCTGCACTTGCGCATTCTCAATGTCACTAGTAAGATTGTTGTTTTGTCCTCCCTTGTTCCCCTCCCTTGCCTCGTCACGCTCTGAAACACATGTGTATGAGCGCGATATAAATAAAATATCATATCATATAACTAACAGCTCAGTGACAAGGTTTTCGACAAGTACCCCCTGCCTGTCACTAAATCTAAATATCTCAAAACCTAATTAAAACTAATATTACAAGATTTTAATAACACAACTGCCAAGGATTTAGCTCAAAGATATGAAGACTCACCTCATCTTCTTTCCTCTGGACACACTCTTGTTCTTTTTCCTCCTAACTGAAGATTTTGACTTAAAAGGGTTACTTCAGGTCTAAGAATTCAGGAGCAACAAAAAAAGGACCTATTCACAAGGCAAACTGAATAAAAGGCAGTTTAGAATCCTCAGGCCAGACCATTGTCTTTTCATTCAGCCAATCAAGAGTACAGGCTTTTGCCATCATCTTGGCCAGGGAAACAACCAACCTTCCGAAGGTAATATGTCAAGGCCTAACCATCCTAGAATAATATTATTACTAGAACCTCTAACTATGTGCACACCACAATACTCAATTCTTGATACCAGGATACAAGGTGTGTCCAATATGTTTGTCATTAAAGTCAAGGGTGCACTAAAAAGAAACAAACTATAAGACAATGGGCCTCATTACAACCTGACAGTCTGGGACCGTGCAAAATCCGTGACAGCGGTAAAAACGTTTCCGTGTCCGCAAGGTTGCGGAAAAACCGTCCGATTACACGCTGTCGGTCACGTGCACCACACGGACTCGGAAACGTTGTTACCGCCGTCACGGAAAACCCCACGGAAATGGAAATAACGCAGCCACAAGTGGCGCAAAACCCGTTTCCGCCTCCGCCACCACGGACACGGAACCGGAAATACCATGATCGCCAAAACAGGAAACAGAGAGGCGGCCATCATATAAAAGCACAATCCATTGCCATCCAGAGCCAGCACAAGCACAATCCTAACTCTGAGAAGCCAAAAGGGACCACCAGCATGTCTGCCAGGATTCCTGCTCAGAGGCAGCACAAACAGCGCTTCAGCGAGGCGGAGCTAACCGTCTTGGTGGAGCACATTGTGGACAATACGGAGATGCTGTTCAGCGCCGACCAACGGCGTGCCACACAGCAGCGGAGGAAGGAGGTGTGGGCCGAAGCTTTGTGCAAGTGCACCGCTGTGGGCGTGGCAGTGAGGAGCGTGAAGGACTGCCACAAGCGGTGGGACGACCTGAGGCTGAGGGTACGCAACCTCATTTCCACGCACCGCCAACGCAGCAGTGGGACAGGCGGAGGACCCCCTTCCCCACTGAGGCTGCAAGCATGGGAGGAGCGTTGCAGCAGCGTCCTCCACCTAGAGGGAATCCATGGGATCGGGCAGGCTGAGGCAGGAGTGAGCCCACCTGCAGATGCCGGTAAGTGCCCAAACATGAATGCCACATGTAAATATGCAGTTGTGAGTACTGGGCCAAAGGACCCATTAACAACCCCCCCCAGGCAGTGCATGTGTGGGCCAAATGACCCATTAACAACCCCCCCAGGCAGTGCATGTGTGGGCCAAAGGACCCATTAACAACCCCCCGCCCCAGGCAGTGCATGTGTGGGCCAAAGGACCCATCATGATCCGTATGGCAACCAATATCACAGAATGCATACACCAGCAATCAGATGCATGTGACTAACACTATTCAATGTACAATCTTAATGACGCATATGATGCACCCATCTGCCACCACAACAACACTAATTGCATGCCCTTTGTGTCCCCACAGCCGTTTCAAGTGACAGTGATACTGCACAACAGGCCAGCCAATCTGCACCGGCAAGTACACAAGCCACCGCCACCACACAGGAGGATGCTGCCGGCAGTTCTGCACCTCTGGCCACATTACCAGCCACTACAGATGTGCGGCCCACCACCACCACCGACATCCCCACCGTCTCCACACTGGCTGAGTCTAGGCAGGTGCCACGGGAACCTATCATGGCCACCCAACACAACACCGAAGGCAGCAGCACTGCAGAGGGGGCGGCCTGCAGTGATAACAGTGCCCCGCAAGAGCACTCGGAAACGGGGCCACAGGGGGAGATGCCCACATTGGAAGACCTGGGCTCCTTCCATGAGCTGGGGTTCAGCCCCACATCACTGGGGAGTCCCATGAGGTCGCCCACCCCATCCATGGCCGAACTGAATGCCCGCATGCAGCGGATGGAGGAACAGCAGGCTACCCTCACCCAGCTGGTGGAGAGGCAGCTAGAGGAATCCAGGCTGCAGAGGGAGAGCTACAGCGCCTCAGTGCGTCGCCTGTCGAGGTCCATCAGACGCTTTGCAAGCACTATAGTAACCCTTGCACGCCATGTGCGGGAGGGCAACGACCACACCTCCAGGCTTGTAGAGGCCATGTTGGTTGGCCAACAGGCAAATCTGGCACGGATGCCCTCAATCCCAGATTCTGGCCAATCAAACACAACCACCCCATCCAGCTCCACTACTGCCAGTCCAAGGAGGCGCTCGAGTAGGCTAACGGGTCCCTCGTGCAAGGTTGCACAGGCACAGAAGCGCACACGGAAGTGATGGCATGTGTGTGGGGCAGTGCAGAACACATGTGGACTACAAGGGTGTGAGAGGGGTGGGCACGTTTGGGTGGTGGGGTAGGTAGTTTTGGGGGTTTGAACAATGGGCTCTGGGTGGGGGTGGGCACGTTTGGGTGGTGGGTGGCCACGGGTGTACAGCTTCCCTAACCAATGCACCTCCTTCCCTGTTGTTATTACATCAATACATCACCATTTCGAATCAAGACATACATGTGTGGACATTGATCATTTATTTTGCAGTGCAACTATTAATTCATTGTCGTCACCATGTTCGTGCATTTCTGTGAATGTGCTGTGACTCAAAAGTAAATGCGAATCAGGGCATCCCGTGCTCTCTGGCCATCATGTGGACCCCCAGAGGGAGGCGGTGCCATCCCATCCCCATCTCCATCCCCATCTCCATCCCCATCCCCATCCCCATACCCATCCCCATCTTCCTCATCTGCGTCTGGTGGCATTGGGATGTTCCTGCGCAGGCATATATTGTGCAGCATGGCACATACAAGCGTGATTTTACCCGTCTTCACTGGGCTGTACAGCAGTGATCCGCCAGATCTGCTCAGACAGCGGAAACGGGCCTTCAGTAGTCCAAATGTCCTCTCAATCATTCCACGTGTGCGGATATGTGCCCTATTGTATGCCTCTTCATGCCTGTTCCTTGGTCTCCATACAGGTGTCATCATCCATGGCGTGAGTGCAAATCCTGCATCACCTACATGGGATGTAGATCGGGGAACATGTCAGTGTTTGTGGCATCATGTCCTCATCTGCTGTTGTGCATTCTTGTATCATCATTCATTCATGCATATGTACCATGCAGTGTATGGAGGTATGTTTTGGGCATCACGATGTATGTCGCTGACTGGATATGGGCCTACACATTAACTTGCATGTTTACTGTGCCCTGCGGGTGACATTTGATTGTGTGCATGTCACGGTGCAGTGCTGTCCACACATGGCAGAGTGACTCCACTGTACGGAAGTAGTAAATACATGTCTCATTTACACGCCTCTCGTGCCTTTTGAGGCAGTGTTTCAATTGAGGGTGGGTGTCTGCAGTGGCACAGGGTTCATGGGACAGTGACGGGATTGGCTGTGCCAGCGTGTGCACGGGCACATTGTGGTGCCCTGTCATGTCTTCCTTCATGATGTTTGGCATCCGCTGTGTATTTGGTAGATGGAAGGGGGGTGATGCATGTGCGGTCACAACGGCACACTCACAATGCTCATTGGCCTGGACACACACACACCACTCCGACAGGGTTGTAGCATCGTCAGCTGTACTCACCCAATAGCCATGTGCTTTGTCCGGCATAGCGTTCCATGTACCGTGGCAACGTGGAATTCCGCAGTACCATTGAGTCATGTGATGAGCCTGGGAAACGTGTGCAGCAGTGTGTAATCAGTTGCATGGCATCACAAACCATCTGGACATTCAAAGAGTGATACTGTTTCCTATTGCGGAACACCGCCTCAATTGCACGTGGTACTGTCAGCTCAACGTGGGTGCAGTCAACTGCGCATATGCAATTTGGCATGCCTGCTATGGCATGGAAGGCCAACTTGGTGGCAATGACCTCGGGGAGGGTGCGGGGTAGGGCTATGTGTTCTGACACATGGCGCAACAGGGCATCCAGTACCTGTACCAGGATTTTGGAGAAACAGGGTTGTGATATGCCGTGCAGCTCACCAAGCGTGTGTTGATAGGTGCCAGTGCCAAGGAAATGCAGTACTGAGACAACCTTCAAGAGGGGGGGGTGGCGGTGGGGGTGTCAATTAGGCTGCTGATGTTGTCCTCAATCATGGCGGTGATGTGCAGGATTGTTGCACGGTCCAGCCGGTATAGTGTGTGGATCTGTCCTGGGTTGAGGTTCCAGGGTGAGGCCCTGATGCGTGGTATTGCTGGCTGGCGGCGGGGTCAGGCTGGCTGGGCAATGGGGTTTGCCATAGCTGAGGGGTTGGCTGGTTGCCGCCTGCGCCTCCTCCGCCTACACCTCCTCCTCTGCGCCATTACTGCCACCATGTGCAGTGCTGCCTGTTGGTTGAGTAGGCCCAGTCCCAGTGCTACTAGACCTGCTGCCTGCATGGTTCTGTGTTGTGTTGGGCTGGGTGTGGCCCTTTTGTAGGCTCCCAGTGGCCTGCTAGGTCCAGCTGGGCTGATTTGGTGCACCTGTGCTCTGATTCAGTTCAGCAGGCAGTGTATAACGCCATATTCACGGTGGCGGTGGTTCCGCCACCGTGATCACGGTATTTACGTCATTTTTTTGCCGGTATTTCTGTGTCCGCGCTAGTTGTGATGCTCACGGTGTTTCGTGTTGACGGTAACGGAGGGGTTTCCGTGAAGACGGACTTAACGGGACCCCTATTTCCGTGGTGGCGGTTTAGGGTGGTGCTATTACCGGAGCCGCGGGTCATGATTGGGCGGACATGGAAACGGTGCCGGTATGGTTTTACCGCCGTGTTAATTCCGGACCGGAGTACTTGTAATGAGGCCCAATGTGTGCTATACATGGTGTGTAGATGAATGAAAGCAAACTATTGACCCAGGAACCTGACAGCACCCTCTCTCCAAGGCCCTGACCCAGGGCCAGGCTTAAAAGGATTTCTTCTGTGAAAACGACCCACCAACCTAGGTGCATGAACATCTGTTGACTCCTCCCAGGAATGTTCTTCAGGCCCAAAACCCTCCCAATCAATTAGGTATTGCAACCTCCCATTAACCTTCCTAGAATTAAGTATTGACCTGACTTCATATTATTCTGAAAGATCATCACAATGAATTGGTTTCGGAGGAACTTTTAACCTAGTTCTTTCTTGAAAAGGCTTTATCAGGCCAACATGAAAAGTGGGATACACCTTAAGATTGTTGGGTAATTTCAGTCTGACAGCGACTGGATTGATTACGTTTTCCACTTTGAAAGGACCCACAAAACATACATTGAACTTAGTTCTTACTTTAATCCTCAAATGTCTAGTAGATAACCAAACCTTATCCCCAACTCGATACTCAGGGCTAGCATTTCGCTTTCTGGTCTGTAAACTTCTTATAACTAGCCTGGTTCCTCTGAAGTGCTTTAACCGCTCATTCCAAATTATATCTCATGGCTAACAATCTTTCCTCCAAAGCCGGGTTGACAATCTCCCCCTCCACTTGCTCTCTCAAAAATCTAGGGTGAAAGCCTCTACAACAAAAGAAAGGAGACATAGACGTAGAGTGTTTTGTTGAGTTATTGTAAGCAAACTCTGCAACCCAAAGTAAATCCACCCAACTATCCCCGGACTGCAAATAACATCTCAGAAGATACTTTTCTAACTCTAGCTTAACCTTCTCCAACTGATCATTCGGTTCTGGATAATACCCTGAGGTTAATGTAACTTCAACTCCCAAGCTCATACAAAATGCCTTCCAAAATTTGGACACAAACTGGGATCCCTATCCGAACTTACCTGACTGGGCAAATCTTGCAGCCGGACTATACCTTGAGAGAAGTTCTGGGCTAAACGTTTAACAGTAACTACCCCCTTGATTGGAATGAAATGTCCCTCTTTACTATGAATATCCACCACCACCAAAACTGAAGAACAATCTTGATACTTAGGTAGGTAAACAATGAAATTGTGTGCCATGGACGAGGCAGAATAGGAAGAGGTTCCAACAGTCCTAACAGTTTACCCCCAAGAGCCTTGGCCCGAGTGCACACCTCACAAGTCTTGAACAAATGTAAGATATCAATATGCATAGAACTCCACCAAAGATGTCTTCTAACAAGCTCCAGCATCTCCCAAAAACCTGGGTTTCCCAACAACCTTTATTCATGACATTCTTTCAGAGTCCTCTCACAAAGTTCTTCTGAGGGAATGAATAACTTTGAATCTAAATAAGGCAGTCTGTCCTTTATCTTCCTGACTGGATCTTGTCACACCCATTTTTCAATTTCTTCCTTACTCATGCTTTTCTGAATCTCCTTGACCAAGACCCTCATCCTTCTGAGTACCAGTCAAAACTAAAATTCCAGAGCCAGAAGAGGCTCAGGGTTCAATTATTTTTCTTGTTCATATCCAGGAAACTGATGTGACAAAGCATTGGCCTTCCCAATCAATTTCCTGTGCTTAAAATGCACCACAAAATGGTAGTCTGCGAAGAACAGTGACCACCTCAGCTGTCTCAGAGTTAACGTTTTTGCAGACTTCAAGAAAAGTAACTTACGATGATCGGTTATGTGAGAAACCAGATGGTGTCTCACCCGCTAGTCCTCGGGGGTCTCGCTCTCAGGTGGCCAGGGCAAGGCCATCACCTTTGATCCAGATCCTGGGGGTGGACCAGTGCGGGAGGATCACCTAAGCTGGGTTTATTTTTCAGGATTTTCCAAAGTCCCAACTCCACCCACCACCCCTTTCAACACAAACACTGGGCCGAGAGAGAGTGACTGAGAGTAACCAGACTAACTCTCTCACATCGTAATTGACATGTCCCGTTAATCGGGTCAGGCAAAGTCAGGCACTTTAAACTTAGTGCATACATCTAATACCAATTAGCTCTCCTCACACGAATAAAAGGCAACACCTAAAGACACACTTTGAGCAAGGCGGAACATGAATACGAGCAGAACTTCCGGGACGAAGGCACACCTACGAGAGCAGCGGGCTGAAAAACTCAAGGGTTTCCTACTGGAGGTCGTTGCCTCAGACAGGCCGCGAAAAACACATGCAGAAGGCCAGATGTCACAATTGAAGACTGCATTGTGTTTCAAGGACACCAGTGACCCTCCTGGGTGAATGGCAGAGTTGGGGAGGTGAGGCCAAGCCTGTGGTATGTAAGGAAGCCATGGTAACAAAAGTAAGACAGACACAAGTGACCACAGTTCAAGGGTGTTTATTGAGCTTTCAGTGGGGTGTGATAAACACCTATCTAAACCTAAATCTACAGATGGGAGCAAGCTACGACCATCAAATAAAATATAAGCACCCCTAGTGGCGTTGTCAAATTAAAAGGGCCTCTACTAAAAAACCTATTGCCAAACCTTACTACTAATTTACAAATGATGTGGGAGAATGTTCATGAAAAAGAAAGAAGTGTTCAGAAAATGATAAGTCAGGATGTTCGGACCGTTGGACTCCCTTCCGCACGTTTTCAGCATGGGTCAAGGCGGTTCACTCGAACCAAGCACACACTCTGGCTTCTGCGGCACGAGGATACAGTTCCATTTACACAGTCCAAGACCTTCCGGGTCCAAGTCGCTTTGCTTCTCACAAGTCTCTTGACACAGGGGGCCCGCTGTACCAAAAACAACACTTAGATCCTCTTAAATTTCAAAACAAAAGTTCAACGTTGGATCCCACTCTTCGGGGCTCATATCCCTTTCGACTTCAAAACAAAATTTCAGATAATTCTTACTCAGGTGACTCACGGTTCACCCCGGATCCCCCTCAGCCAGGCTCAGATCCCTTTCACTCACTTAATCAGGCTCCCTCAGCCAGGCTCGGTCCAATTGTGATGTACTTTAAACTAACGAAGAATATACATGGGGTTTAGCGTGACCCGTTGCATGACCACGTCAATCTCAATATTCCTTTCAGTCCCACTCAGCATCAGTTGGATACCTAAAAGAGATTTTCGAATGAACACCAACGTGGCGCCGGACCACTAAGTGTATGGTATATATTCCTTGGTTGCCCCAAAGTTCAATTACAAAGTTCAAATTATATCTGCGTTGCTTCCTTGCGAATGCCTCACATACTGTTCTCTTTGTACAATGTTGCCGCTTGCAACATTGGTTCAAAACACAAGCTGGTTTGGTATCAGTCTCTCTGACTCACCTGCTGTGCTATCTTTTCTGACGCTGCTTTGTTGTAGGAGCCAAGGACAGTACCGCAGAGGCAATCGCTCCTCCCTGCCTTGGTTATCGACACAGGAGAGCCCAGGTACCTCAGACTCACTGTGCAAGTTTGATCAGTCCTAATTGCTGTTCTTCGGTTTCTTACTTTCCAAGGCTCATGAAAGTAACGGTCTTTAGAGTTCACGGGTGCGTCCCTCTTTGCAACGCTCTCTGGTCTCGCCTTCTTTCTCCTTTGTGGGATGTTTTTACCCATGCATCCGAGCCCTACCACAAAAACTGTGCAGTACTGGCATTGAAAACATCATGATAGCCAGAGCTTCCCAGAAAATGCGGGGAAAAATCCAATATTGGTAACCCGACCAAAAAGTGAAATATGTTGCCATTTTTGAACCCAAGCTCCTAGAAACGACAGAATTGGAACAGGGGCTACCATCAGTAAATGCATGATGTGTGTATGCAATGCCAAACAACTGTCTATCGGGGAAGTACGTATTTGAATCAAATATAGATTTGTGGGCAAACTGACCAGGGGAGGATCCTCTGACCCATAAAACCTACAGCATCACTCTGACTCACAGTTCCTTCCCCAATCATGGGAGAGAGGAGGAAGTGGCCAATGACAAGTGGAGAGGGGTAGGGCCTAGAAAGCTAGCCTCTCCACCCACTTTCAAAACACATAAAAGCAGACAGTCAGGACAGATAGAGACATTCTATTCCATCTGCTGCGGGACACTCTGCCGGGAAAATCCATACTTTACCTCCATCAACCTCCAGAGAGCCACATAGAGACTTCAATCCATCCACCTTCAGAGACCAAGACTTTACTTCAGAATTTGTAGCAGAGAGGTCAACTGCAAGCTAAATCCCTCTTTAGCAGGCCTCAAATCATTGCCACTATTCACAGCCAGGCGAGCTGTTTGAATTCTTTGCAAGAACTCTTGCCATTTGCCAGAGAGCAGTGTTGTATCCAGAGAGAGACCAGCTGAACCGGAGACCGCTGTATCCGGACACACAGACCTGATCAGAACTAGAGACCAAGACCAGACCAGCAGAGTAGAGCTGACCCAGACGCTGTGCGCAGAGACTGTCCGTGGCGAGTGAAGAAAACCAGCTGACCAGATCGTGACGAGGCCCAGTCCTTCTAAAAATTAGGAGTGAGTATCCGCCAAAACTGTGCAGAACCCAATCTCTTAGTTAAAATAATCTAATGCAAGCTATTTTAACTTGAGTAGAACTGTCTCCTAGAGATCCTATCACCTGTCATTCTTAAGCTGCGAGCTGTCATATGTAAATCCAAAGTTGCACGCTGTCACTTGTCATTTTGAGTTGTTTTAAATCCGAAAATCTACCTTTACTAAATCGTTCATAACTCCGGAACCGTTTGGGTTAGGAACGAAATTTCATCTGGAAGCTGAGATCCTAGGCTCTCCTAGGACCCCAAAACGATAGTGCTACTCCTTGTAGTTCCTCTGTAATCGCGCCCGGCGCACTCGGAAAAATCTGCCGCGATTTGACATTTTGCCGCAAATTGAAAGGTTAGCTCACGTGTAAAAATCTGCAGCTGCTTGCCTTCCATTGCAAAAATTCGTTTGCAACCTGACAACCATTCATAGAGCATTGCTAAAGTGATCCTGAACTCATTCAAAGTATCTATCACTCACCCTGAACCTCTAGAGGGAATTAAAAGCATTTTAGCATATTTTTCACTTCCTTGCAAACCACATTCAAAGCATTTTGGGCCTGTGTTTAAAACTCTGACCTGTTTTCCTCTAAGCTTGCTGGGGGGGAACTGAATTTCGTATTGTGTTGATTGCGTTCCTGAGAACTGTGTGCTCTCCTTTCCATCTCCTTATATTGCATAAAGGGGGGAGTGAATTTTCAAAGAAAAGTGATTACCTTGTCTTTTAGTGAAGTCCTATCAAGTCGATTTCTGTGCTGCATTATTTTTCATCTGTGCAATTCATTGAAACCATAAAGCATTCTCTGATACTTTATTCCCCTGTTCCTAGTCATAAGTCACCAGAACTGTGCTATTGTAGGATTGCTTACTGCTGATTACTGCTCATATGCCTAAGTGTGCTATCAATTATTAATGTATTATCAAAGTGTGATATATCTATAAATTGTTAATTTCTCAAATAAATCTTTTAAATTTGCAAAACAAACCTACTTCTTGACTCAGTGGGGTCAGGGGGATTCTAAGAGAGGGGTGTTATACAGGGGTAGTCATCCAGAATTTATGAACTGGGCATAAAGATATATCAATAAGGGTTTCATTCAGTATTCTAGACTAGGCATTGACTTAGCTGTAGTGTTGAATTGAATCCTCTTACATATTGGGGGCTCGAGCCGGACGTTTGGGTTAGATCTATCACTTGTGCAGATTAATACAGTGTGCCAGCTGACCAGATACACATATCCGGTCGGATCACCACGCTGTGTTACGCTGTAAAGCACTCCTCAAAGGAACGCTCTAAGGAAAAGGTCTGTTTTGCAAAAATAAAATATAAACTTCTGTAAGTCAGGAAGGAACTCAAATTCCAGAATGACGACCTTGGTAGATATGAAAATAGCCAGAGAACACTTCTTACATAAGCTATTTGTGAGAGGTGAGTGGGCTCATCAGGACCAAACGGTCTGGTTGCAGGAAATCGCGCAACAGGTCACTGAAACAGGGTCAGATATATGGGGAGATCAGGGTCCCCTACATGTGGCCCTGAGCGAACTATACATGGCCCCGAAGGCCAAGGATGAGCACCACAACATTGCCAGGATAGCGGCATATTTATATTTGCATATGGGAGCCATGCAGGACAAATGTGCTGAAGGCCAAGATCTGGCGAGTAGGCAACTGCTGGCACTACAGAAGGCCCAATCTGATCTGGACTCTTCTGAGCAGAGGCTGCTCAGGAGCCAGGAGTCAGAAAATGACAGCAGACGGTACATCACTAAAATAAAGGAGGATATGGATGTGCTGCAACAGGAAAAGGCGAACCAGGATACCAGATTTCTGGCCTTGCAGAAGGAGCACCAAGAAGGTTTGGACTCCCTACTGCAGAGCCAGAAAAAGCTGGAGCAACAGTTAGACTTCAATAGGGCATGTGCTGAGCAGGTAGTCACCCTGCAAAGCCACCTAGATAGGGAGAAGGGAGAGAGCAATAAACTGATTTTGAAAGACCTGGATACCCAGGCAGAGTTTGACCAGGAGCGCCAGAAAACTGGTGCCTTCCAAAGGCAAAGGGACGACCTGGCGGCACAGATGCAGGCTCTTAGTCAGGAAAGGGATACCTTAGGCCAGGAAGTCTGCCACTTAAAAAGGAAAATGGAAGAAAATCACCTGGCCCTCCAGGGACTGGGTGACCTCCAAAAAGAACACCAGAACTTGTTAGAGCACACCAGGAAGGTGGAGGATGCTCTGGCAAGAAAGGAGCAGGCCAATAGGGACACAGCTCAGGAGGTAACCCTCCTGCAGCAAAGACTGGCCCAGTGCTCCAGGACCAAATCAGGAAACGCAGAGATAGAATGAGGCTCTCTGCCAGCACAATGATAGGCTCCAACAAGAGGTAGCGATGCAGGAGAGACTGATAGAGTCTAGTAAGGCCTTAACTGAGGAACTGAAGGCGCAGGCTCTTGCATTGCAACAGGGAGCAGGGGCGGATAGAAACCAGGTTCGCTGGGAAAGGGAAACTCCTGAGCATAACTCAGGAGCCCTAGTACCAGAGGCCTTTATCTCTCTCAGTCCCTGGACTCTGCCACCCCCCTGTCCCCTGGCGCACATGAGCACCGGGCCACAGGGATGGCAGATTACTATCCAGCCAGAAGCATGGGGCTCATAGGCCAGTACCTCCCAGGAATGGATGGGTGGGCATCCGGGTATGGGCACCCAAGCACAGTGCAATTTAGTGGGGAACCCCAGGAGAATAGGCCCATTAAGGGCATCCTGAAAACTTCTGCCCAGTTAGGTCAGTGGGAGGGGTACCCATCAAATCCTGGCAGCAAGGAAGAATCTGAAGACTCCTCTGAACGGCGCAGGACACAGGAGAGCAGGTCCCCACATTCTGCCAGCCACTCCCAGGCTCGCAGAATCCGGGAAAACCTGGAAGAGCAGACAGGAACCTCTGGGAGCAGTGCCTCTGAGTCAGAGGATGAATGGACCAGGGTTACCCGAACCAAAAAGGCCAATAAGGCAAAAAGGGCCTTGCTTAAGGACCCATTGAAACAGATTAAGGCAATCAGGAGTGTCATCACGCCTTATCATAAGAACGCCAAGTACTCTGTTTGGGAACACTTGGAGCTCTATGAGCAAATGATGGAGACTTTCCATTTGAAGGACAGCAGTAGCTGCATCCAGTACGTCAAATGGACATTCTCCCCAGAATACTCCAGTTTCTTTGCGGGGCTGGAGGACCAAAATCATTTAAGATGGTCCACCTATAAGGCGGCCATCTTGAAACATTTTTCTGTTCACAGAAATCCTCAAGAGGCTCGCAAGGCAGCCTACAATTTGCAATGTGGGGAGGATCAGGCCCCACAAGAATTCGTGCAAGAACTGAAACGTGCCTTTGCGCAGACCACCAGAAGGGTGCGCACAGACAGCAGAGAATTTGTCAATACATTTTTCCATGCCTTGCCCAAATATATAATGACCCAGCTTGTGAGAGATTTACATGAGAAAAGATCTTTAGACTGGGTCATTGAACAGGTTACCCGGATCTATG
Organism: Ambystoma mexicanum; assembly: GCF_040938575.1. NCBI lineage: Eukaryota > Metazoa > Chordata > Amphibia > Caudata > Ambystomatidae > Ambystoma > Ambystoma mexicanum. The sequence goes on along the minus strand of NC_090931.1, from coordinate 591,605,993 downwards.
AGGTGCAGAAGCCCATAGAAAATAAAAGCAATACCCAGAAAAATCCCAAAACCAACAGCACCCCTGCTGCTGCCAAGGTGGCAGAGGTAAAGGTCACCCCCGTTTTGGATTTGGAGATGGGGGGGCCTAAAAACCTACCTGCACCTAATAATGGTGGGCCCAGAAGGTCCTCGGGCCAGTCACAGACATGGAGTGAAAGAGGTAGTCCCACAAATGGGGTCCCTCGCTCTCCTGACTATGTAAGTCCCCGTTACAAGGGAAACAGACCGATCCTGGGTTATGTGTGGAGTCCTCCAGCCCAAGGGGGGGGATCCAACCAAGCACCTGACCCAGGGAACTTCCCTCCTAACTTCCCCCAGGAGGGCAGAAATTCTCCAAATCCTGGGCAGAACTTTTTCCCCAGGTATCCACCCAATTTCCAGCCCCAAAATCATCCATCCTTCTTTCCCCAATTCCATGAGCCCAGACAACCTAATCCGGGAGAGGGGAGGCCAAGGGTGGAGCGGTACCAAAATCTTCCCAACCGGTTGTACTACCAGAGAAGGGATAGCTACCCTTCCCGGGATCAGCCCAGGGGAGAAAATAGAGCCCCGTATCAGCCTGAGTGGGTTTCCCAGTTAGAGCGCCAGGCCCAAAATATGGCACGGGATCTGGGTCACATACTGAGGGCTCAACAGAACACTCAGATGAGCATGCCACCGCAGAATGCCCCAACTCTGGAACTGGTGCTCCAGAACAATGACGGGGGCAGCACCCCGATAACACACCGGTTCCCAGGGAGGAGGCACAAGGGGAAGGGGGGTGTAAAGCCTTGGAGGAAGATTCCTTCCCAACTTGTAAACAGCTCCTGGAAAACCAGGAACCGGAAACAAAATCTCCTGCCCCTGAAAGCCCGCCTCCCAAGGAGCAGAGGGGGGTAGGAGAAACAAAGGACCCAAACAGACCCACTTTGCGGAGGAGGTACAGGTCTTCCAATTTGAGGGAGAGGGATCCTCAGAGGATCCTGGGGAAAGGACCTTCTCCTTCAGAGATGGGGGAACTCCTCCCAAGGAAAAATGGGTCCCAAGGGATGCCAATTCAGACTGGGGAGATATGGAGACTGAGCTACCGCCGCCCATCATCTCGTCCCAGAACCCACAATACCAAAATCCCCTGGTTCAAACCCATCCTGATGACTGCCTCCAAAAAGGGGGGGCGGCCCAGAACCGGAACCAGGGGAACCCACAATGGCTCTGATCTCCAGTTGCCAACTTTTTCTTTCAGATTCCCAAGGCTCTCCACAGAATTCTGCCCAAATTTCTTCTCTTGCAATGTCCAAAACCAGAAAGTTAGCCCACCAGTAGTCCACAAATGTGCATTATCTGTGCCCCCTTGAGGAGAAGGAGGGAAGATATTATGCCCCGGTACAAGTACAGGGGCAGGGTACGATTTCAGCGCTGGTGGACACGGGATCTCAAGCTACCCTTCTGTCTAGAAGGGCCTTTGATGAACTGAATGCAGGAAGGGGAGGGAATTACCAAATTCCTCTCATCTCACTTCCTGGACAACTCCAGAACTTTGACGGGAAGGAAATTCCCGTCGAGGGGACGGCAGATTTGGACATTAAAATTGGGCGACACAAGTTGAAACACCCAGTCATAGTTGTGACTCCAGAGGGCACCCCTTGTTTACTAGGGAATGACCTCCTGAGAAGGTTGTCACCCCTAATAGATTGCATAAACAAGGTCCTCTGGACCCAGACTAGCCGACCCATAAAATTAAAACAGAGTGTCAACCATGTTAGTTTAAACAGCACCTGCCACATGGTTGAACAAAAATCTGACCAAGTAGAATTTCACTTCCAGAACAACCATATTCCAGACGTGAGAGTAATAGCAGTAGGACAACAGACTGGTGATGGGGGGTCCTCTCTATTTCTGAAAATCAAGCTTCCTTCCAGTTTAAGGTGGTATTCCACACTGGAAGGAAACACCCTGAAATTCTTTACCAATCCACAATCAGAAACTCCCACTCCTGTAGTCCAGAAAGATGTGAAATCAGCTCAGAGCCTGGCTGATATTCAGCAAATTGGAGAGCAGTTTTTCATCCCTGTTCAGTTAAATGATGGGAAGGACTCTGTTCTCGCTCGAGTGTGTGTGAACAACGGTAAGAGCTACATCAGCGAAGCCATGTTGCGCCAACTCCCAAAAGATCCAGCCATTCCCACATTCAAACTGATAGACAAATGGGAAATAGACCTGGAAGCACCTAATTCCAAACATCTCCTGCCAAGCAGGTGTATACTCAAAATCTCCATTGGCAACAAGAGCATAGTCCATAATTGTTGGGTCGTGTGAGACATCACTGCCACCTTTTACTTAGGCACTGACATTCTCAATCGCTTTGCCATTAGTTTGGACCTAATAAACTTCAAAGCTTGGTCCCGATTAGCGGATAATCCCATGGGCTTTGATGATCCAGAAAAAGCATTTAGGTCAGCTCAATTGCTACCTTATGCAGTTGAAATTCAGATTAAAGAGGAAGTCACCATCCCAGAAAGGACCCGACAATTCTCCCTGGAAGTGAAAGTTAAAAGAGGACAATATTTGCAAAACCCTGATGCTTACATACATCTAAACGCTTCTCTCCAACAGCAAGGGTTGGGGGTAAACCCAACTCCATTAGTCAACATAGAACATGACACCATTCCAATAGAGGTGGATAACAGCGACTTAAAGAGTATTACTCTAGCCGCAGGCACCATTATTGGAATGGCGGTTGATGACCGACATTTTTCCATTGATCTAGGAAATGAACTGTTAGGACCAATCCCCAAGGACTGCTTTGACAGTGACAGTGATGACAATACAACACCAGACAGGATTTTCACCCGGCATGGGGGGAACTTCCTGGTGTACACTTCTTGCCCTTATGGTAAGGAAGATGTGACTTGTGACTTCAGGAGGGATGAGGTGATTTTCCAGGTCCATGAGGGCTGCCTTTCCCACCTGAAGCCTCCAGTCCAAATCAGCACTCTGACCAGGGACTTCTCCACCCAGCTGGAGGAGGCCGCTGAAATAGCCAAACCAGAAATCTTTCCAGGCTTCAGGCAGATGGTGGAAGAGAGAGTCAACCTAGCTGATGCCTGTGTGACTCTGGAACAAAGCAAAAGTTGAAACAAGTTTTCTTGGATTTCCAAGATCTCTTTGCGGTAGACTCATATGACTGTGGCCGCACCGACATCCACACAACAACAATCCCCACGGACCCTGGCATGACTCCAGTGTTTGTGAAGCAATATCGCTTGCCTCTCGCATCAATGGAGTCCCTTACTGAAATAATTAAGAACCTTGAGTCCCGGGGAATAATCCGTCCAATACACAGCACCTTCAATAATCCGGTGCTGGGAATATTGAAGCCAAACGGCCAGTGGAGACTCTGCGCTGACCTCAGGGAGCTCAACAAACGGGTCCATACTTCCCGATGGCCTCTGCCCTACATTGACCAAGGGCTGGCCCAGATCCAGGGGTCACAGGTATTCACAGCAATAGACCTGACCAATGGCTACTGGACCGTGCCTGTCAGTAGGGAGGACCAATACAAGCTGGCTTTTACCTTTGGGGGCCAGCAATACACATGGACCCGGACTCCCTTCGGATACCTCAACTCAGGCAATGAATTCAACATTTTCCTACACAAGGCCATGCCCGACCTAGGTGCAAGGGGTAACCTGGCTTATGTAGATGATGTCCTCATCAAAAGTTCATCTGTGGAGGAACACATAGCGGAGATCCCTTATGTTCTGACCCAGTTGAGGGCCGCCGGAGCAAAACTTTCCTTTCAGAAAGCACAGTGGTGTAGAACCCGTGTTAATTTCTTGGGGCATGAGATTACTCCTCAGGGTCTCTGTCCCCAGGAAAAGAAAGTGAAAGCACTTCAGAAACTGAAAGACCCCACAACTCTGCGGGAACTAAGGAGCCTCCTTGGACTGACTAATTAAAGCAGAAAGTTCATTGAGGGCTACGCAGAGATCACCAGACCCCTGATTCATCTCCTGAAGGGGGGGGGTCAAGTGGGAATGGGGTCCAGAACAAGCCGAGGCAGTAAGACAACTCAAAAGAAGCCTCTCACAAGCGCCCTGCCTAGCTTACCCTGTCAGAAACAAGGAGTTCTTCCTGGAGACGGGGTTCTCTAATACGTGCTTGATGGCAGTATTATACCAAAAGCATGACAAGGTCAATAAAGTAATCTCCTATGCGAGCAAAACTTTATCCTCTGTGGAGGAAAAATTCAACGATTGTGAGAAGGCACTCCTGGCAACGATGTGGGCATTGAGGAATTACCGCCAGTTTATCCAGGGGGAACACATCACAGTGGAGACTCCACACCAGCCTCTGCAATATCTCCAAAGTGACAGAATCCGGGTCGGGAATGTGAGTAATTCCCGAATTACTTCCTGGATTCTGTCAATGCAAGGCTTTCCTGTGGAGGTCAGATATGGCCAAAACAAGAACGGGGAGAAAGAACTGGTGGCTGGCGTAGGGAATGCATGGTTGAAGGAGTTTCCAGAACCCTCTGCTGGATACAAAATTGGTCCCCGAAGTAGTCAGGTGGCAGAATTGATGGCTGTGCATCAAGCCATCCTCACTGCTGTCCAACATCAACTCCACGAACTGGTCATAATCACAGATTCTGATTATGTACTGAACGGGTTCGTGGAGCACCTGGTTAATTGGAAAACCAGAGGCATGTTATGTGCTAACAACAAACCCTTGAAACATGGGAAGCTGATCCAAAACATTGATGATCTGGTCACCTCGAATGAGATGACCATCTATTGGAAAAAGATCAAGGGCATTCCAAAGTAGAGGGACCAGACAAAACTGGAAATGACTTAGCTGATCAGCTGGCCAAAACCGGGGCCATCCAAGGGGATCTAATTGAGATTGAGTCCCTGTTGGGGGAAATCCAGGTCATTGCTATCACTAGGTCCCAGACAAATGCTCAAAATGATCTTTCAATTGCACAATGGAGTAAGGAGACCCCTGATGCTGATTTGATTACAGCTCAGAAGGGGGATCCAATTATTGGTAACTTTTACCAACACCTTGAGGACCCTGAGAACTTTCCCCTGACGGATACCGATTACATTGGGAAAGAGGACCTAAGAGTGTTGATGAAATGTCCAAAAATGTTCCGAATCCAAGACGGTTTGCTGGTAAGGAAATCCAAAGCTGTCCACGATCAGTGGGTGGTTCCTACCTCATTCCGAAGCCTGATGTTAAGTCACGCCCATGATGCGGCCACCGCCGGTCATAGGGGGTTTCACACAACACTGGAAATCTTAAGAGAGGTTGCATACTGGCCACACATGGGCCAGGACCTCAACCAATACTTGAAGGGTTGTCTTGTGTGTGCACAATTTCAGCCAACATCCCTCACACACCGGGCACCTCTCCAAAAGAGGTGGATGACACTGCCATGGTCAGATTTACAAATCGACTTCGTAGGCCCTGTGATTCGCTCGTCTAGAGGAAATAAGTACATGTTGACTGTGACATGCTTGTTTACCAAGTGGGTGGAATGTCTCCCAGCCCCAAATTGCAAGGCAGAAACAGTAGCTGCCCTGATGATTAACCACATCTTTTCCCGTTTTGGTCTACCTCAAAGGATTGAGTCAGACAGAGGTAGCCACTTCACCAGTGAAGTAATGACACATTGCTTACAGGCCAGCTTCTTCTGGAGCAGTGGAGAGATACAACCGAACCATTGTGAGCATATTAAAGAAGTTTGTGGCAGATTCTGGGCCAAGTTGGGATATCCGATTACCTCTGGTCCTAATGGCCATCAGATCTACCCCTTCATCTGCAACCAAAATGTCACCATTTGAGTTGATGACTGGACGCAAGATGGTGCTTCCTCAGCATTTGCTCTACAGAACCCAAGAGCAAACGTTGATAAATGCCTCCACAACCCATGAGTATGTGGAGAATTTAAGAAAACACCTTCAGCATGCTTTTGCCTATGCTCAGCGGAATCTAGAAAGATCAGCTGAGAGTATGAAGACCCACTTTGACCTGAAAACTTCCAGGAAGGAATATCAGGTGGGGGACCGGGTCTATCTATACAATTTCCAAAGGAACCAGGCCAAGCAGCGAAAATGTTTGCCTACATGGAAGGGACCCTATGAGATTATAGACAAGATCTCCCCTGTGGCCTACAAGATCCGCATCCCCAAAGGCGGTTTGGCAGAGGGGGAAGACAAGTGGGTCCACATCAACCAGTTGAAGTGTTGCCATCCCAGGCACGCTCTGCAACAACTGGAGGAGTCCTCTGCAATCCCAGAGGGTACCGCTCCAGAGTAATTCAATTCCAACCCTAAAAGATCCTACATATAGCCTATCAAATTCTGTGTTTCTCAAGTTTATGTGTTCCTGTCTCTTAATTTAAAAAAACGTGCATGTTCATATCTGTTGAGTTCTAAAATATATATGCCACCCCACTATATCAATGGTGGAGGAGAAATGTCCATGAATAGGTATTGCCACTCTTCCTTTGTCGTCCTAGGAGAAAGAAAACCTTGAGACTGGCCAGGGAGGACGATCCGGAGACCGGGAGCAGAGACGCAAGGGGCCCGGGGTACCGCCCAATCTTCCCATCAGGACCGGCGAGGAGAACCGATCGATCCGACCGGATGGAGAAAAAGATGCTGAACTGTGCCATCTATTGGAAGAAGATGAGGAAACATCCCAGATCTTGCGTGTTCCATCAGTGAAACAGAATGGCCATCGCAAGAGGGGGGCTTGTGGGATGTTTTTACCCATGCATCCGAGCCCTACCACAAAAACTGTGCAGTACTGGCATTGAAAACATCATGATAGCCAGAGCTTCCCAGAAAATGCCCAGGGAAATGCATGAAGAATAGGCTGCCACCCATTTTTGCCGATGTTATGGGCACAGAAGGGCACTGCCTAAAACCACCATTGGACTACCCACACAGTAGCCTGAAACCATTGGGAATGGCAATGCTGATTGCCAAAAGCAACCTAGAACTGTGGGGAATTCATTTTCTTAAATCCCCAAAATGGTTGCATTACCAGTACTCACCACTATCAGAAAGCCGGCGTTTTAAAACCACCAGACTTTTGTGTAAAACTGAATAAATGAACCCAAAGCAGGCCAAAGAAAGACTTACTGAGAGGTGGATACAATGTGAAGTTATATTCTGAAGTGACTTGAATGTTCATAACAAGACTGGCTGAGCTCTGCAGGTCTGCAGCAGCCTAACTGAAACTGGATTTAAAACTACCAAAAATCGAAAATGTTTAAATTAACTGAGTGACCTACTTTTGAGTGTCACATAGTTTGTCACTGTTGAAATGTCATAATTTTGAACTTAGAATCAGCATTCTAGCTGCATATGTAAAAATTGTCTTGACTTAAACTGGGGAACAAAAAGTGACATTTTATCTGAAACCTGGCTTAATGAAACTGAATTTTGCCCACCAGCTACCCCCGAGAGGAGTTGAGACTTGCACAACAGCTGTGTTCCCAGGCCTAGCTACCTTTTGCTGCTCCCACCGAAAGGGATATGACACTTCTCTGATTGAATTACCTGAGCTCTGCAGGAAATTGAACAAAGCCCTGTCCTGACTCAGGCAAATGTTTTATTGGGGGGGGGTCGTAAAAGTGGCTTCCTCCTGGAAGGAAAGGGGAGGAGCACTGCCTGTGAGAGCAAGCTGGCTTGGCAGAACTGGAAAAACCAGAAATTCAACCTTGTGCTGGGGGGAACCACACCCCTTTGGGGCCAGAACATAAATCTAAAAAGATGGAGCGGACTTGTGAAATTTTTATATGTGATATCATTATTATTGTGATTTTTCTGTGCACATTTGAAGACGTGGTAGGACGCAGTGGTATGTTCAGGGGGGTTTTAGCGGAAAAGAGGATATTACTCTAAATGTATGTATGTTCAAAATCTGCCACTCCACCACCTAATGCCCACACACCATGGGCACATCTGTGTAAATGCGGGGAAAAATCCAATATTGGTAACCCGACCAAAAAGTGAAATATGTTGCCATTTTTGAACCCAAGCTCCTAGAAACGACAGAATTGGAACAGGGGCTACCATCAGTAAATGCATGATGTGTGTATGCAATGCCAAACAACTGTCTATCGGGGAAGTATGTATTTGAATCAAATATAGATTTGTGGGCAAACTGACCAGGGGAGGATCCTCTGACCCATAAAACCTACAGCATCACTCTGACTCACAGTTCCTTCCCCAATCATGGGAGAGAGGAGGAAGTGGCCAATGACAAGTGGAGAGGGGTAGGGCCTAGAAAGCTAGCCTCTCCACCCACTTTCAAAACACATAAAAGCAGACAGTCAGGACAGATAGAGACATTCTATTCCATCTGCTGCGGGACACTCTGCCGGGAAAATCCATACTTTACCTCCATCAACCTCCAGAGAGCCACATAGAGACTTCAATCTATCCACCTTCAGAGACCAAGACTTTACTTCAGAATTTGTAGCAGAGAGGTCAACTGCAAGCTAAATCCCTCTTTAGCAGGCCTCAAATCATTGCCACTATTCACAGCCAGGCGAGCTGTTTGAATTCTTTGCAAGAACTCTTGCGATTTGCCAGAGAGCAGTGTTGTATCCAGAGAGAGACCAGCTGAACCGGAGACCGCTGTATCCGGACCCACAGACCTGATCAGAACCAGAGACCCAGACCAGACCAGCAGAGTAGAGCTGACCCAGACGCTGTGCGCAGAGACCGTCCATGGCGAGTGAAGAAAACCCGCTGACCAGATCGTGACTAGGCCCAGTCCTTCTAAAATTTAGGAGTGAGTATCCGCCAAAACTGTGCAGAACCCAATCTTTTAGTTAAAATAATCTAATGCAAGCTATTTTAACTTGAGTAGATCTGTCTCCTAGAGATCCTGTCACCTGTCATTCTTAAGCTGGGAGCTGTCATATGTAAATCCAAAGTTGCATGCTATCACTTGTCATTTTGAGTTGTTTTAAATCCGAAAATCTACCTTTACTAAATCGTTCATAACTCCGGAACCGTTTGGGTTAGGAACGAAATTTAACTTTCATCTGGAAGCTGAGATCCTAGGCTCTCCTAGGACCCCAAAACGATAGTGCTGCTCCTTGTAGTTCCTCTGTAATCACGCCCGGCGCACTCGGAAAAATCTGCCGCGATTTGACATTTTGCCGCGAATTGAAAGGTTAGCTCACGTGTAAAAATCTGCAGCTGCTTGCCTTCCGTTGCAAAAATTTGTTTGCAACCTGACAACCATTCATAGAGCATTGCTAAAGTGATCCTGAACTCATTCAAAGTATCTATCACTCACCCTGAACCTCTAGAGGGAATTAAAAGCATTTTAGCATATTTTTCACTTCCTTGCAAACCACATTCAAAGCATTTTGGGCCTGTGTTTAAAACTCTGACCTGTTTTCCTCTAAGCTTGCTGGGGGGAACTGAATTTCGTATTGTATTGATTGCATTCCTGAGAACTGTGTGCTCTTCTTTCCATCTCCTTATATTGCATAAAGGGGGGAGTGAATTTTCAAAGAAAAGTGATTACATTGTCTTTTAGTGAAGTCCTATCAAGTCGATTTCTATGCTGCATTATTTTTCATCTGTGCAATTCATTGAAACCATAAAGCATTCTCTGATACTTTATTCCCCTGTTCCTAGTCATAAGTCACCAGAACTGTGCTATTGTAGGATTGCTTACTGCTGATTACTGCTCATATGCCTAAGTGTGCTATCAATTATTAATGTATTATCAAAGTGTGATATATCTATAAATTGTTAATTTCTCAAATAAATCTTTTAAATTTGCAAAACAAACCTACTTCTTGACTCAGTGGGGTCAGGTGGATTCTAAGAGAGGGGTGTTATACAGGGGTAGTCATCCAGAACTTATGAACTGGGCATAAAGATATATCAATAAGGGTTTCATTCAGTATTCTAGACTAGGCATTGACTTAGCTGTAGTGTTGAATTGAATCCTCTTACACCTTGTACTAAACTGCCATCTTGGAACTGCTGTTTCCTCATGCGGTATGCCTCGCGCAGAGTGTGCTTTCGTGCTCTGCCTTTTATCCATGTGGGGAAGTGCGATGAAAGTCAGGTGTGTGTAATAATCCGTAATTGCTAGCCCTTGCCTGTCCATGGTGTTGGGACATGTAGGAAACCTAGGAATGCAGCCCCCCGCACCCCATTTCCGACACAAACACTTTTTCACGGACAGCTCACCATGAGTGACAACAGACTAATACCAGAGCTGTATACCTGACATGCTCACCCAAGGTTTTACAAATCAATGGAATACCCAAAGCCTTCGCCACCTCCAGTCCAAGAAATTTCCTGTAGCCCCTGAGTAAATAACCACTGGCCCACTCCCCACTAATTTTTGATCTACAAACAAGGATACATTCACAGCTATATGAGGCACTGCAGCCCGAAGAGTGTTGGCCACTTGCTGTGTCTTGTTTCCCATAGTCTGAAACTTCCTCAGTGTTTTGGAATTGAAGAGAGGGTCCCTGGAATGGCCCTAATGTCCCCTATGGGAATGTCAACCCTCGGAATGAAGAATGAAAGGTGTGGCTTGTTTGTTTGGCCAGTCACTAAGTGCACTAATGATATGACCAGAGATATTCTCTCAGCCAGCCATTTAAACTGAACTGGGACATCCGACCCAGCCCTTTAAGACAAGGTTGCAATACCTAGAGACAGATGGAGATGCAGAATATTACTCAGACATCAATAGTCAAAACTGACTCAGGAAGTTGGCAAAGTATGACTGTTTTAATATCAATTATCTAAAACAGGGAGTTACAACGAACATCAACACGTTTGCTCAATCTTCGCAATCAACGCAACACATAAAAAAGCAGGTTATGTACTAAAAACTTGTCATCATTGACGTCTACCTACTTTGCAAACTACAAAACCTACTTGGAATGGTGATAGGCTTACAAGGAACATCTAGGTATACTTTCCATACTTGTCAGAGAGGGTGACTGGGTATCTAACATCAGAGGGGCAACTAAGCACTCCCTTAGTGCAGGTCACTACGAACATCATCAAATACACAAAGTCCCATTGGTTATACTAACTATAGGGCTCTCTATTACGTGTCCCTCTATAATTGGTTGGCACCCTTGCACCCCTCTTTAATATTCCATCTACGCAAGCAGCACGCAGGCTGGCACACCCGTGTCGGTGGGTTGGTCATAACCATAACTTCCCACCAATTAGCCCTGGCATCCATCATCACACTTGCAGTCTACTAGTCAATTAAGGCTTTCAACTCTGCCTTGGACATGTTCTTTGAGCTCGAAAATATGGAGGAGTATAGCATACTCTGTCTTCTCGGTCTCGATACAGCTTGTCCCACTTGTCTATTTCCATCTGACCACGTGACTGCAGACCATGATTTTGAGTCTTGCTGTATTTAAAATACTATTAAATTATGGACCTCTGACGTCTTCAATATTTTCACCCTCACTAGAGACGGAAGTTCTGTTCTTTCACACGTTCTGTAACCATTGCTTTGAACATTCAGGCCCATGGTGGCCTTGACATCTTGGTGTTGAGCCAGCCAAACCCTTCTTTGATTAACCTCCAAGGTTCAGTTTTCAATTTCTAACTGTGACACACTGAAAAATCCTTTCTGCTCACGATGTCCAGCTCTGCTAAAGTGCATTGTGGAATATCTGTAGTCCATTCATTTCCTAAACATATACGTTGGCACATTGCCGTAATCTATTCCCTACATAGCCAGCCTTAAAGAATACTTTGTCTATTTGCGTTGCTGCACCTGTACAATTTGGAAAACGACTTAATATCTTTATTTATTCCTGTAGCATAAGCAGCTTCATCTCAAGCCCGAAATGTTGCTCGTCTTTGGCATCTCCTCTTTAGAGCCTATAGAATATATATATATATATATATATATATATATTTTTAATTTGATTAAACTGTTTCAGCTCCGTTCTTTATGACATCACCAGTCTGCTTTCTCGCTTGCTTTTCCCATTTCCTCTGGGATTTCATTCAAATAGCCATCATATTGTCGTGTATTCATGTATGGCTTTTTTATAGGAATCTTACTTCCAGGATTCTCTGTGGTATAGGTATTCTCATTGGTAATGCACGTGTCTCGCACTCTGGCTCCCAACATATAGGCAGAATGGGGGAGGAGCTTTGGATGGGGTACTTAGCTCCACTCTACAAAACCATATCCAGTTGATGGGTTTGAGGAGACAGGGGTCTCTTCAATGGACCCGGTCGACTGACAGCAAAACCAAGCAGTGATGACATTGCTAGAGACATCACGACATAGCAGCATTAGTCATGAAGGAAATCTGCACTCATTGATGGAGTAACGCAGGCAAACACTAGTTTCTGTTACTTGTAGACATTAAAAACATGCTTATGGCTCCTGTAAGTAGAGGACGGATACATTTATATAATGTTAAGAACCTTTCTTTCGTTCGCCAAAGCAGAAACGCAAGACTGCCATGTATACGTGGACCAATCTTGCATATGATTTATTGCAACTAACCCTAGGAAGCTATATAAACATATAGGGGACTAAAGTGAATGAGGCTAGAAACACAGGCCTCAGATCCATGGAAGGGGAGACACAGGTCCTGCAGCATGAGGCACAGAGCTGGTGTTCAAAGCCAAGGGCGGGCAGAAAATTCCTGGTTCCGGAGATAGCAAGCCACCTGTAAGAATTCAGAATAAAATCCTCATGCCACACCCCAGGCCCAAATCTGTAGGTTGTCCACAAGAGCAAATTCCTGCTAAATCTGCCCTCCCGAAACATTTGGGGTACCGGGGGTTTAGCCTTTTCCCTTTGCGCCCAGGTAGGTGCACCCACAAACATGAGGTACTATTTTTGTTGGGACACCTGTGGGAAAGCGGGAAGGTAGGACATGTGTCCCAGGAGGATAGCTCAGCAGCAACGTGTTCGCCTTGGAAGCAAGATGACACAAAGCAACACAGGTTCGATCCCCGAGTCCGCGCTTAGAAACCTCTGGGTATTTAAGCATGTTATAAATACGCAACTAAGACAAAAAAGAACAATTACGCAACAAAACAAAAAAAAACAATTCCTGTAACAGCACCTCGATGCCCGCGGGATGTGTGAACGCTTTAAAAATGTAAACAAATAAATAAAATTAAAATAAATAAATGTGTTGTTGGAGGCCTGTTTCGGTCGTTTCCAGTTGGAAATGGCAAAAATGGTGGGTTTTTTCCTAAATTTCAGACTTTGCCAGAGCTTGTGGGTAATATATTCTAGGGCAATTCGCACAAGTCAGACCTCTGTGGATTCCCACGGATGTCTCCTTTTGAGAAATGCATGGGGTTCGCTGTTTTCCTTGGCGGCTGCGACACCCCAGGCCCAAATCTGTAGGTTGTCCACAAGAACAAATTCCTGCAAAATCTGCTCTCACAAAACACTTGGGGTTACCAGTGGTTTAGCCTTTTCCCTTTGCGCCCAGGTAGGTGCACCCACACATGTGAGGTAACGTTTACGTTGGGACACCTGTGGGAATGCAGGAAGGTGGGACATGTGTTGTTGGCAGCGTGTTTCTGTGGTTTTCAGGTAGGAAATGTCTTAAAATTGAGTTTTTTTCCTAAATTTCAGACTTTGCTGGGGGTTGTGGGTAATCAATTCTAGGGCGATTTGCACAAGTCAGACCTCTGTGGATTCCCACGGGTGTCTTCTTTTCAGAAATGCACAGGGTTCCCCATTTTCCTTGGTGGCTGCGACACCCGAGGCCCAAATCTGTAGGTTGTCCACAAGAGCAAATTCCTGCAAAATCCTCGCTCTCGAAACACTTGGGATACCAGTGGTTTTGCCTTTTCCCTTTGTGCCCAGGTAAGTGCACCACACATGTGAGGTACCGTTTTCATCGGGACACCTGTGGGAACTCGGGAAGGTAAGACATGTGTTGTTGGTGGCGTGTTTCGGTGGTTCCAGGTAGGAAATGTCTGAAAATTGTGGGTTTCTTTCCTAAATTTTGGACTTTGCCAGAGCTTGTGGGTAATAAATTCTAGGGCGATTCACGCAAGTCAGACCTCTGTGGATTCATACGTGTGTCTTCCTTTCTGAAATGCATGGGGTTCCTTGTTTTCCTTGGTGGCTGCGACACCACAGGGGCAAATCTGTAGGTTGCGCCCAAGAGCAAATTCCTGCAAAATCTGCTCTCCTGAAACATTTGGGTTACTAGTGGTTTAGCCTTTTCCCTTTACACCCAAGTAGGTGCATCCACACATGTGAAGTACCATTTTCGTTGGGACACTTGTGGGAACGCAACTTGGTAGGACATGTGTTGTTGGCGGCGTGTTTCCGTGGTTTCCTTGTGGAAAATGTCTGAAAATGTGGGGTTTTTCCCTAAATTTTGAACTTTGCCAGGGCTTGTGGGTAATACATTCTAGAGCGATTCGCGCAAGTCAGACCTCTGTGGATTCCCATGGGTGTCTTCTTTTCATAAATCCATGGGGTTTCCTGGTTTCCTGTTTTCCTTAGTGGCTACGACACCCCCGGCCCAAATCTGTAGGTTGTGCATGAGAGCAAATTCCTGCAAAATCTGCTCTCCCGAAACACTTTGGTATACCAGTGGTTTAGCCTTTTCCCTTTGCGCCCAGGTAGGCGCACCCACACATGTGAGGTACCGTTTTCATCGGAACACGTGTGGGAAAATGGGAAGGTAGGACATGTGTTGTTGGCGGCATGTTTTGGTGTTTTCCAGGTGGGAAATGTCTGGAAATTGTGTTTTCTTTCCTAAATTTCGGATGTTTTCCCGGGGCTTGTGGGTAATAACATCTAGGGCGATTTGCGCAAGTCACACCTCTATGGATTCCCACGGGTCTCTTCTTTTCAGAAATGCATGGGGTTCCTTGTTTTCCTTTGTGGCTGCGACACCCCAGGCCCAAATCTGTAGGTTGTCCACAAGAGCAAATTCCTGCAAAATCTGCTCTCCCGACACACAAGTGGTACAGAACAGGCGGGTACCAGAGACGACCAGATAGATACAAACATAGTAATGTTCAGGAAAACAAAGCCGTTTTTAGCACTTTCTTGAAAACTTCAGTCGATGTTGTGACTCTTAGTGACGGAGTAAGAGAGTTCCAGGACTGAGGTGCTGCAGATACAAACCCAGCATCTCTGGATTTCTTGGTCTTAAGGCGTGGAACCAGAAGACTGTATACTCAATGAATACAGTCTGTATAAAACAAACGAGTATTTTAATCACATGTAGAGGAAAGAAAACAGAGAATCTGTCTTCATAGACTCGTTAGGAAATTAAGACTGAAGATCTTTTTTGAGACCGATATGGACGAACAAGTAGTTAACCAAATGGACAATAAACTTGAGCTAAGCCCTAAGAGTCTTTTTGACCCCCATATTTAAAATTCAATTCTTCACTTGTTTGAAAAGAGTGTCCTGAAAGATCTTAAACGCATTAATTATGAGAGGAATACCCCTGTCAATATCAAAAATGGCCAACTTGAACATGTAGAATTATTGGGTATGGATGAGGACTTGACAATTAAACCAGCAGATAAAGGGGGAGCCATTGTGGTAATGGACACAACATACTATACTGAGAAATGCATGGAACTTCTCAATGATGAGACCACATATACCAAACTGGTTCATGACCGTCTACAGAAAATTAAAGACATCATTGAAAAATCCATAGACAATGCACTAGAGAATGGATGGATTAGTGAGAAGACCTGCCAGTTTTTACTAAACAAACAGGCGATCACACCAGTCTTTTATGGTTTGCTCAAACTACATAAGAATCCCACTAAACAGCCATTGAAACCCATAGTAGCGGGCACTGATAGTGTGTTTGACACACTCCCCATATATTTAGACAGACTGTTACAACCTTTGGTACAAGCCAGCCCTACATATCTAAAAGATACAACAGATTTCCTGAATTGCCTAAAGGATATAAGGGCCCTCAGTGATGAATGCATTATTTTCAGCATGGACGTCTGCAGTCTTTATACATCGATCCCACATGAAGAAAGCATCCAAGCCGTTCTATGGCTACTCTCTAATTCACCTGACATCAAGTGCAATTCCGAGTTTGCTGTGGAATTGCTTTACTTGATACTCAATAACAGCTATTTCCATTTTCAGGGAAAATACTATGGCCAAATCTCAGGAACATCCATGGGCTCTGCAATGGAGCCAGTGTATGCCAGTACCTATATGTACCACTTTGAGGATAAATATGTACTGGATCACCATCACTGGGCACCTCAGTTGCTCATCTGCAAACGTTATATTGATGACATCTTTGGGATCTGGTGTGGTACAAGAACTGAATTGGAGCTTTTCTTTGATTACCTGAATAAGGTACACCATACAATAAAATTCACAATGGAGGTTGGATCACCTGCTTTGCACTTCCTTGATGTGGAACTTAAAACCCAAGAAGGAACAATTACCACCACGGTTTATCATAAACCAAATGACCCAAACAACTTGTTGCACTACTCTAGTTTCCACCCAAAACCTATGCTGAGAAGCTTGCCTTATAGTCAGATGTTATGACTTAAAAGGATTATTTCAGATCCAGCAGGTTTAGATTCAGAATGTTCCAAGCTGATAGATTGGTTTGAACCAAGAGGCTACCCAGAAGATACACTAGAAGCAGCAATGGAAAGAACTACAAACTTGAGTAGAGAACAACTCCTCACACCCAAAGTGAAAAACAAAACTACACCTTTACTCTACATCTCTAAATTCTCTCGCCAGAGCTTTCAAATAAGCAGAACCACCAGAAAGAATTGGAGTATATTACACAACGATCCAGTGCTGTTTAAGTTATTTCCAAAAGCGCCCATGATGGCCTTCAAAAGAGGACGCAATTTGAAAGATAGGCTAGTCAGAGCTGAGAGACCTTCTAAAGACAAACAATTGCTACTTAAAACTAAGAAGAAAGGTACCTTCCCTTGTTTAAATTGTAAACACTGTAACAACGTAACAAAGGGTGATACAATCTCTCACACAGGGAATAAAGTCAAAATACGTGACTTCACGACCTGTCTCTCTGCAGGAGTAATCTACTCGATCAAATGCCCTTGTTGAAAACGTTACATTGGACAACAGACCAGTAAAAGACAGATGGACCGACCATAAGTCCACAATCAGATGTAAGAACACACGGTCACCGGTAGCATGCCACTTTCTTGAACAACATCACACCATTGCCCAAATGAAATTTCAGGTTTTAGAGGTTGTGAAAAAGCTACAAAGAGGTGGTGATTACCTCTCTCTTCTCTCCAGAAGGGAAACATTTTTGATCGATTCATTGGACACTTTGCAACCAAAAGGTGTGAATGATGAATTATCTCTCAGTTGTTTCACTTGATATACATCCAAGCAATTCTAGTTGTATCCAATCACTGACATGTTCTTCAGATGGCACGTTCATATTGTAGATTACTGTTCATGTAAAATCTATTCTTATATAGTTTTATGAGTCATATGCCAATTACCAATTGTAATTGTTAACATACTCATGGATTAAGTTGGGATACTGGTGTACTACACTACGTTCTTGATCATGCATCAACCTGAATATGTGAAAGCCTGGGGAGATGAGCATGAGCAACGTGTCACACTTCACCTCGAATCCCACCTGTTTATCCTTTCAAGTCTTGTTCAGAGGTTTTTCCTTCTTTCTGATGACTCGGGATTTGTATAAACACGGACGAGTGTCCTCTGTCGCCAGTGTGCAGGTAGGTGTCTGTCTTGTAGAGATGCAGGCGTTCAGAACTCCCGGGAGGCTCAGGTAAGGGTTGGCGGAGTCCTGGAAGGGTAAGGAAACCAGGAAGGATCTGGAACTCGTACCGTACAACAGGTAGAGTACGAGTGCACAATGGGTACGGGCAAGGACCCCAAGGAAGAGAAGGAAAGAATGGTTCACAAGCGGTAAGAGCAGGTGGAATCAATATTTACCAGGAAGGATAAATAACTGCAAACAATGGTGATAGAACGGAGAAGAGGAAAGTTAGACATATACTTGCCGGAACTTCAGAAAGGTAGCATTGAGACATGCAGAGCCGCGGGGGCGCGTCTGTTTTCTAGGAAATGGCAAGTCAGTTGAAACACTAGACCGGTAACCTTGCAATGGCATCGGCTATGTTGGGAATATGCTCGAAATGATGTTGCAGTGTCTGTTGGACCACGTAGTCCAGAAAGGGCAAGAATGGCGAGTCGTGACACAACGTTACTGTTAGTATACTTACATAGTTTGTAAATTGTGATCTTGTGTCTGTCACGGAATTCCCCCTTTCTCACCTGGGAGCGATCCTTGCAGGATTTCTTGGCCGGTGTCTTCTTTCGCACAGACCTGGTCTTGTATAAACCCGTGCGAGCCTCTTCTGCCTCCAGCGTGCGTTCAGAGTTCCGGGATTCAGATACTCCGGGATCCAGGAACGATGAAGGTGCGCACACGGCGCACAAGTCCAGGAAACAAGGAAGAAGGAAGAGGGGTATGGGAATGGAATTAGGAGGTCCAGGAACAAGGATAAAAGAGTAGCGAACTACGGAGCACACGTCTAGTTGCTGCTTGCAATAGCATTGAGACGCGCGGGGCAGAGGGGGCACGGCTTATTTGTAAAATACGCTACGTCTGACGTAAAACAGAGGAAGGCGTTCCACGTTAGACGGCCATGTTAGAAGTATCAAGCAATGCAAGCCCCGTTGTGATAAGGACCATGAAGTCCAAAAGGGGTGCATTCTGTGGGTCATGACAGTGTCTATTAGATTAAGTGAATGTTTGGGCATTCTTATACATATGTTATTGGGGTTTTGTTCTAATCATTCTGTATTCTACAACAAATGATATCTAGGCAATTGCGCCTATGGTTATGTTATAATCAAAACGGATAGTCGAGCCATGATAACGCTGTTGAAAAGTTAGTTCACTGGAGAATATACTTGTTCATGCGTTTATTGTACATAATTGTATGTAAACATGAGACCCTGTGACCTAAACACCTAGATATGCATGGAAGATATCATGTGGTGGCATACTGCTATTAGGCTGTATTTTTCAATCAACATTCTTCTATTCATAAAATCATTGATTTTCTTGGATCCTCTGCCACTGAATGGCACAGCTTATTGAGATCGTATGATATAAACCACTTATTTTTTACGATCCCACTATTGGTTAATTCTTAAATTTACATCCACAATGACGGATGGTATTTATGATAAACAGACAGACGCTTCAACTATTTTTTTCTGACCTGAGTCTACCGCCAGCATAACAGAGTGACGTTTTGTAGTGTCTCTCGAATGGCCACATGGGCACCCCTCGATTTTTCGTGAGAATTGTCCTGCGTTGAACACATATTCACCTGACCCTGTATGTTTTACCTTACGATTCTGTGAATCAGGCAGTGGTTTGCCCTTTCCAGTTACCATTTCACGATGGCCGAAACATTGTCTTTACTTTTATACCTTTCTCTATCTTGTTGTTCCAGACTCCATTTGGGTCTGTAGACATGGCTCGTTTGAGCCTGGGTTACCATTACCAAGGACGCCTCCTATAGCGGTTTGCTCGCCTCAACCCGATGTGAGTGTTCACAAAGGTAAGCCTGTGGTCTATTGACCACTTGTTCTCAGAGACCCTATTACCAGTGTTAGATATCGCTGTCCAACAAACTATACTTTATATCAGCGCTTTTCTTATGCTTTCCACTCTACCTTGCAGATACTCCGTTTCTTTAAACAACGGGCTGTGGCAGCACGAGTCACCATTAGAACACGTTGGGCTGTCGCCTTGGTAACCCCTTTGTGCCTGATACCTGCAGACACGACTCATTGATTGAGCTTACTGTACAGGTAAGCGTGATTCATGAATTATACTAACACACGTGCATATGCATGTTTTTCGATATCTTCACTATCCCTGAGCTCACGAGTGACTCTCCCTCTTTAATTTTACAGTGCTCACAAATCATGTACGTACTATCAAGCTCAGCATGAACCTGGTATAGGCTCTGTTCCAGTGTCATTTCCGCGGTCTTATGTATGCTGCACCCCTCTGGTCTACTTAATCCCCTTGACCTGCCGCCTAACCTCTCTCAGGTATACCCCTAGCTATATCCTTGACCTGTACCTCTGCAGTTGGGTACCATGTTCGTACCTAACAGGACTTATTTACCTTCTTTACCAGCAGTTACTCTCGTCCTAGAAAATCGCTGCTTTTCGCAAGTGCTGCTACGTAAGGTGTTGGTGTTCATCCGGCTAGAAGCAACCGCATATGGAATGATATACTTGGCGATTTGAGATCAGGGTGAGTCCCTTCTTAGAATACGAAGATGGTTACCATTATTTTGGTTTTCCCTATCTTATAAAGCCCTTTTTTTTACTTTCCTTATTTCTGCTATTCCATAAACCTAGGCCACTGATCATTTTAAGTTGTGAATGGTTCATGTTTCCTAATCTCTATTCAGCTCATTACCATAATTAGTTTATGCTGCCAAATTGATTAACCTAGGGTTGGAATGTAGTTATGCATTATGAAGTTGTTTTTGCACCCACACAGGAATGTTATATGTTCATTGGGAACCTTATTTGCAGATTATGAATGATTGTCCATGTATACATATCATGACTGAATGTATTGACATGTAACCTACTATATGCACGCCATCATAGATAACAGAATATCTGTTGTTCTCTTTTCTTTTCAACGTTATCCCTCATCAATCAACTACAGTTCAATTCAGGCTTCTGATTAAGAGGGATCTCCCTTGAAACGCGTAAAGCCATTTATGTATTGAATTTGAGGAATGTGTTTTTGCTTATTGTTACATTTCCTCTACATGTGATTAAATATTTGTTTGTTTTACACAGACTGTATTCATCGAGTATTCACCTAAATACCTGTTTGAAAAGCAACTCTTTGCAAGATCATTCAATTATTTTTTTCAATCATATATCTATAACTAATTACCACCTTTTTGGTGGATTATAGACAGTGTGCAAGGGATGGGAGGGTTCCTGCTTTGGATCCTCTTCTCTCTTTCATTTGTATAGTGGGGTCTTGTGCCAAGGCCTTATTTTTCTCCCTTGCACCTCGAGAATTTGAAACCAGAGTATGTGGACTTCTTTAATTATTCAAAATACTTATCTAATTCACGGTGTGCACCTATCAACCTACCTGCTTTTCAAATGGCAAATTCATAACAGCAAAACATTTGTTCCTAGCTCTTACATGGAAAAAACAACAGGCTTCTTTGTACATCATTTCATTGCCATTTTCTGAAAAAACACAGATTTTGCTCCCTTTTTGGTTATTTTCTCTCACCCCCATACAGCAAACTAGGATTCCTTAGTGGTGTTATGACCGCCTACATGTGGAAAGAAAAGGGGCCAAATTTGGCCGAGATATCACATGTAACAGAAGAGTTGCAAGTGATTGAATGGCGACATACCGAAATCACTACAAATGGGCTTGGCACTGGGAGGGAAAACCATTGGCAGTTAAGGGGTTAAAGAAAACCAACTTGGACTATGCTTGCCTGAAGAATTATCGGCTGGTGGCAGGCCTAGCGTGGCCTGGGAAAATGATGGAGAAAGTGGTGAGCTCCCAACTCCAAACATTTGGGGAGAAGGAGGGGCTGCTGGACAGGCTTCAATCAGGATTCCAGCCTAAGCACAGGACTTAGGCAGCCTTGCTATCTGTGTATTTTGAGCTGTTGGGGGTCGCAGATAACGGAGGGCTTGTACTCTTTGTGATGCTAGAGGTGTCTGCTGCCTTCTTATATAGTTGACCACCACATTATTCTTGAGCGCTTGAGAACACCAGGAAATGTCTCTGAACAGGCCAGTAAATGGCTTGGGTCATTTCTGAGAAAAAGACATCGGCGGGTGAAATTTGGGGGCTTCACCTCAGACCCCATTGAAATGTACTGTGGGGTCCCACGAGGGTCCTTGCTGTCTCCCCTGCTATTTAACTTGTACATGCTGCCTGTATTGCATATTGTGAAGAGTCATGGTCTGAGCTATCACTCATATGCCGATGATTCACAAATTTACATTAAAATCGACAATATTGAGTATGCTTCGCTTAAGGTTAATGACTGCCTGGAAGAGATAAATACCTGGATGGCACAAAATCAGCTTCAGCTGAATGCAACCAAAACCGAACTTGTTTTGTTCGAGCCAAGGCAGCTGGCTAAGGCTGCAAGGGAATCCTTTGTCCCATGTATCCTCTGTGAGAAGCTTCAATTTGCCACCAGAATTAAGAATTTCAATGGCAGGAGAATTTGGTTAGCGAAGCTCTTGTTGGGGCGAAGGTCCAGGCCGTCCATTACTCTCTGCTCATGCTTTGTCGGGTGTTACCTTTTATTCCTGAGGAGGATCACGCTGCAGTGGTGGGTGCTCTATCAAACACCCAATTGGACTGTTGTAATAGTCTTCTAGTGGGAATTCCCACCAAACAGAGGTACAGGCTCCAGAAAGCACAAAATGCAGCGGTTAGATTGGTTGGCCCACTGGGTAGATTGGCTCATGTCACCCCCCTCCGCAGATCACTGCACTTGTTGTCAGCGAAGGATCGTATTAATTTCAAAGTGGCATGCCTGATTTTTAAGTGTATAAACAGGTTAGCTCCTGAATATTTAAGTTCGAAAATCTGCTGCTAGACTCCCCATAGGTCACTCCGTTCAAGTGATTAGCTGCTACCGAGTGCCCATCGCTCGACATGCGAGACGTAGAGGAGACAGACGATTCACTGTCTTTGGCCCCAAACTTTGGAACAATTTACCTTTGGATATTAGAGGTTGTCAGACATTTGCCCAGTTTCGAAAGGTGCTCAAAACCTTCCTGTTTAAATAGTGGCAGGATTGTTAATCTGGTGGTTTTCTTCCCTTCACTACAACTGTGCTATCACCTTTCGAGATCCAACTGCGCCTTTAGATGGTTAAGTCTGTCCTGAGCACGCTACAAATACTTTAAATTAAAAATCTAAATCAAAGCAAGACTTTATTTTTATAACTAAATTAGTGTTTTTGAAGAATAGTCTGACGCATGTGAGCGACCTGAATTTGAATACAGGGTACGCCAAAAATATGTGTTATGCAGGCTCTACAAGCTTTGAGGAGGGCTGCACTGACAGCCCGAATTAGAGGCTGATGTTAATGACATTATATTAATTTAGACTTTGGGGCTGGTTGCAGAGCGCAATTTATTAATGGGGCCATGGCTGATTTATTGGCCCAATGTTTTCTAATAAGTACATATTACATTTTTAAAAATTCATCAGAAGGAGCCCCCTAGGAGACACAGACCCCTAGCAACAAAGCTTGCCCCATAAGCACATGATTATGCTGGGGGAAGCTAAAATGGCCGATTCCGCTTTCGCAAAGAAACAGAAGCACCAGCAATCTCCAGTGTCCCTACAAGCCCATTGGCTGCACCCAGGATCAAGTGCATAGGAAACCCTCAGCCGGCCGACACCCAAGGCCGCCACATAAGGCTGCTTTCTGCCTCAGCCTGCCTCCACCTGGATCACCGCTCCCGCTCCCCTGGGGAGGTCACGCATGAGTGTAAAACCAGGAGAAAGCACCCCAATAAAGTAGGGTGACCAGAATTAAAAAGTAGAACACCGGGACAGGGCAACTAACATAAACGTAGGACTAACTTTTGAAAGTGGTTGTCAAGCCACTACACTTCAGTAGCGTTTGGAGGAGAATTTAAGTGTTCGTGTTCAAATAAATACATATTATAATACATTTATTACAATCTAACACTAGCTTAAGTTGTAAAATGCAGCATTTCTTCTGTGTGAGATTGTGGATCATGCCTGTCAGATATAAAGACTGACTACCAAAAACCGGGACCACTGCAGTTTCCAATGGAAACATAATCTTGAGGAAGGGGGACAGAGCACCAAAAACCAGGACAGTCCCGGGAAAACCGGGACGTCTGGTCACCCTACAATAAAGGTAAGGCTCATCCCCTTCCTGACGCTGTGTCTTCAGAGTTTCATAAACCCGCTCCAAAACCCAGCGCAGTGCCCACAACAGTCATTCGTCTCTCTGCCTCGTGTGTTATCCCCATGCCAGCACCAACCCCCTTTCTCATGCCTTTTGCCATGGCTCCAAGAGCCCACCCACTTATTGTCCAGCGTGTCGTGACACCTAACTTGCTTTGCTACGTCCAACAAGCGAAATCATATTGCAGGTTCCTGGGCTTATCCACGTCCAGCCGCACACGGCACACGAGGCTGGACCTATCGAGTCACACAACCTCCTACAACACGATCACACCCTCGAGGCGCACTAGAAATAAGAACTTGCGCCTAAGAACGCGCCTCTCACGCCCGACCACTTCAACACCCATGAAACGTGTTGCACATAGCCCAATAGATTATGCCTACAGACATACTGATCCACAGAGCCTCCTTGTGCCAGGCACCAAAAAGGCTACACCCCCCACAGCCTCCTAAACACTGTTTTAATGTACAAATCCAAGAACTTGCTTGATGCCTGTAGTATTAGTAATGGTAAATCTGACCTCTCTACAGAAACATATGCCTGTGTACAACCTGGGACAGCAAACTTACCAACTTCGGGTAACACTGTGCCCATCCGCGATGTCACTGCTTGTATTACAGCCGCTGCCAAACCACTATAAGGGACACCCATCCTGCTGCTCCCAATGTAGGGCCCATATGTGCTGATATTGCCCCCATCTGCAATACCACTGGGACTAATACTGCAAATGTTACAACATGTCTGAATTGAACCCACCTACTGCTGCTAATGTAGTGCCCACTTGTTTTGCTATTGCCCCATCTGCAATACCATTGTGATGAATACTGCAATTGCGAACTCCGTTTTCTGTAGTGAACCCACCTACTGCTGCTAATGTCTTGATATCGCCCCCCATCTGTAATACCACTGCGATCAATACTACAAATGTTAATACCATGTCGGAATTAAACCTACCCACAGCTGCCATTGATGCGTACGCATGTGGCGTTGCTGCCTCTAATGAAAACAATGTCGAGCCTATCCCCTAATGTCGCACCTAATTGCACGAAAACTCTCCCCATCGCAGAGGCCACGGTGAACCTGTGCTCACCCAATGCCTCTAACGCTGGCTGTGCCTGTGGACATCCTAGGTGAACCGTCCACTGCCAATAATGCCACCCAGGAAATCACGGCTCTCCGAGCGGAAAAAAGCATTGCAGAAACCTGCTGGAAGAGTAACTCCTGTACTGCCCTTAAACTGAAGTTCACGAGCCTCGCCAAACAATACAAAAAAGCTGTTATCCAAGCCAAAGCTACGACCTTCAACGCTAGAATTGCTAAAGCTAACTCTGATACTAGAGAACTATTCGCCATCCTCGGGGAACTGGAAGCCCCAATCCCCCCAACATCCTCCCTGACCAAGAACACAGCTTGGTATGACAGCATACAGAACACCCTGCTGCTACAAATTGACACGCTTCAGAAACAAATAGTCGCCAAACAGGAATGCCTTATTCACGCCCGCCAGGGCACGAAGGCCACCCACATTGTCTCCCTTAACTCCCCTAGAACCCTGTTGTTCAGCTTCAATAAAATCACAATTCAAGAAACTCTACACATCTTAAAAAGCTTAAAGCCCTCAAGATGCAAAGGGGATGCCTGCCCGGCCCCCCTCATCAAAGACTGTGCTGAAGCAATGGGACCATTTATCACTGCCATCATCAACTGCTCCTTTTCAACAGGGAAGGTTCTCTCCAGCCCTTAAAGAAGCCTGGGACCTGCCTCTCCTAAAACAACCTTCCCTTGACCCAGCCTCACCCAACAACTACTGGCCCATCACGATTGTCCCCTTTCTACAAAAAATACTTGACGGAGCAGCTTATGTCCAAATTCAACAACACCTAGAAACCAATCGCATCCTTGGAGTACGCCAATCCGGCTTCCCGCCAGGGCACGGCACAGAGTCTTCTCTCCTCGACCTACAAAAACAGATGGACGACATTAGGGATGAGGGGAAACCTGCCCTACTGCACCTCCTAGATTTGTCAGTGGCCTTGGACTTAATGGACCACAACATACTATTCCACCACCTCACCTCCTTCTCCCTGGAGGCCGCATCTTGGATCGCCTCATTCCTAGAAGGTAGAGTAATAAAAGTATTCTCTGAGAATGCCTGCGCTGCATGCACCCCCATCAACTGTGGTTTACCCAAAGGGCCCTGTGTCGTACAGACGTTGTATAATATATTTACTAAGTCCCTCTTCGACCTCTTAGAATACCTTGGTATAGGATATACCAACTATGCTGACGACACGCAAATTCTCCTCCCCCTCTCTGGCACCTACTCTGATGACAACCCCACATTGAGTTTTACCTATGCCACCATCCAAGCCTGGATGGCAACCCATGGGCTCTGCCTCAACAATGAGAAACTGAACTTCTCATCTTTGGGCCCTCCGCCGTGCTAAAGAAATTGGACCCTGAGTAGTCAGCCTTCAGCATTGATGGCACTGTGATCCCAGTCTCACCAGCTGTAAAAAGCCTTGGAGTATACTTGGACGCTACACTCTCAATAACCCGTAAAGTAAATGCTATATCCTCGTCAGCAGCCTACTCAACCAAGCTCCTAAATGCCACCAGACCCTTCCTCTACAGATAGCTACCTGACAATTGTCCGAGCATTGGTGGGCGCTAGGCTGGATTATTGTAATCTACTTTTCGCCGGGACCTCGCCCCACATTTACAGAAACTTCAGACTATCCAAAACAATGCTCTTTGAGCTGCCTTGAACATCCCCAGATCAGAACATATATCAGCTGCCCATAGAGTACACTGGCTCCCCATTCGAGAAGGAACATTCTTCAAGACACTCACAATCACTCAAAGATGGATCTCCAACTCTGCCCCTCCCTACCTGGTGCAAAGAATTGCCAAAACCCAATCAACTAGTGCCACCAGAACCCTGTAGACCCATAGGCTGGTTCAACCTAAGTTTAAATGAGCCAAAGCAGGTGGGGTCGACTTCCCAGTCACTGCTGCTAAGCAATGAAAATCCCTCCCATATGCTCTAAGGACAGAGGAATCCTATTTGGGCCTTCCCCAGAGCCCTCAAAACCTGTCTGTCTAACCCGCTCATCATGACCTTACCACTTAATTACATTTCTGATGTGATACAGTGAAAGTTGCCTGTTTGTGTGGAAATCGTTTGTAGCTGTGCCTGTTTGCGTGGAAATCATTTTAGCTGTGCCTGTTTGCTGCAATGAAAGTGCATGTTTGTGTGAAAATCGTTTTTAGCTGTGCCTCCTTCCTGTATTGAAAGTGCCTGTTTGCTTGAAAATCGTTTTTAGCTGTGTCTGTTTGCTTCATGAAAGTGCCTGTTTGCTTGAAAATCGTTTTTAGCTGTGCCTGTTCTCTTCATTGAAAGTACCTGTTTGCTTAAAAATCGTTTTTAGCTGTGCCTGTTTTCTTCATTGAAAGTGCTTTTTGCTTCATTGAGAGTGCCTGTTTGCTTGAAAATCGTTTTTAGCTGTGCCTGTTTGCTTCATTGAAAGTACCTGTTTGCTTAAAAATCGTTTTTAGCTGTGACTCCATCCTACTGTTTGACCTTACACCCATTATCCATTTGGCCTACTGTGCCAAGTGGATCAGGTTCAGAACTGTGCTTTGTGTTTCCTTCTGCTTCAGCTAAAACTCGAACTTGGCTGTGTATGTGCTGTTACCAATTTTAAACTTGCTTCTTGCTTGTTCCACAACTGTTACTTACTACCCTTTTTTACAAACAGCGACTGCTTTTGAGCACATCCCGCATTAACGTCCTGCACGTCCTACCTTGGCCTCAGTGCCCCCCTTGTGCCCTCTGTGCCCCACCCACTGTGCTTTTGCCCCCCACCCCTCCATTTGCCTCAGTACAGTAGCCTGGTAGGTGACCTCCTCGCCATTGCAGCTAGCTATGTCACTATATATCTCTCCTATCTTCTCTGCTTCTCTGTTTCCTATCACTCTCCTATCACTAAATCTGTCCGGAATAAACTTCAGAAGGACATACTGGGCTCCAACCCAGGCCTTCTTATTGCAGACACCTATGTTATGGGTTCCGCCAGAGAGACTCTCACAGACATCCTCTTTGTTGTGACCTCACCCGACCTATGACCCGGTACATAGTCGCCTTTCTCTCTCCTATCGCCTCTTCTCCCATTAATGGTGGCACCCGCTTGGAGGTCCTCCTTGATCTCTTCACCATTTCCAGGGTCACCATTAATGTCTATCTGAATGGAACCATCATGGTTCAAGGTCCTCAAACCAACCTTCTTTTTGACAGGCTCCTACCCCGCCTCTCCAACCTTACCTCTCCCCCTGACCAGGCTCCCTTGCCTGCCATGCCTTCCTCCTCCTCTGCACAGACTCACTTGCCTGCTGTGCCTTCCTCCTCCTCTGCAAAGGCTCCCTTGCCTGCTGTGCCATCCTCCTCCTCTGCACGGGCACCCTTGCCTTGCCCCACTGTCCTGGCTCCCTTGTTAGCCTTGGCTCCTCCGCCATCCTCCACTATCCCTCTGGCTCTCTTGCCACCCTTGGGGGGGACCGCCGTCCCCTGCATCCCCCCTCGGAAGACCTTCAAAGATGGCAAGCTGCTCCATATTGGCATGCTTAACTCTCGCTCTACTGTCAAACACTTGTGTGAGATCTACACCCTCCTTGAATGCATGGATCTTGATGTGCTTGCCATCACGGAGACATGGTTCAAGGACAGCTCGGTCACGAGTTTTGACATACTCCTCCCTGAAGGATACAAGATCCTCTCTGTGCCCAGGCCCAAGGGGTCAGGAGGGGGAGTAGCATTGATCTGTCCATCATCCCCACTCAGGTCTACTCCACCTTTGAATGCCTAGTCTGCAGGCTCTCACTCTCTCCTATATCTTCTCTCCTTATGACCACCTTCTATTAGACACCAGGACAGTCCACTCTCTTCCTCTTGGAATGGGCTGACCTGGACTCCCCTCTACTCTCCTCCTCTCAACACCTCCTGCTGGGTGACCTCAACATCCATCTGGACTCCCCGACTCCTAAGGACCTTTCCGCAACCTATAAGATTCTCTCTCCCTCTCTATCTTACCTTCTGGCTCCACCTACACAGCGGGCCACACTTTGGATGCTCTCATCTCTACCGACATCCCTCTCTCTATTCCTCTCACTACCTCTCTCTCTTGGATGGACCACTCTCTTCTCTCTTCACACTTGAAGCTCTCCTTTCCTCTTGCATCGGCACACCCAGCGCGGCCACTCTGTTTCATAGTCACCGGACCCAAGAAAAGAGTGACAGCGGCTGCCTTTCCCTCCACCTACTCTCCACCTCCTACTCCTGCGGCTGACTCCCAACCTGACACAGCCCTCACTAACTTCAATCTCTCTATCTCCAACACCCTTGATACTCTTGCCCCTGTCATGAAGGTCCAACTGAAGCCTTCTAAAGTGCAACTCTTGGTACGTCTCTGATCTGGCTGCCATTAAACGCAAGTGTAGGGCAGCTGAACAGAAATGCAATGTGTCAGGCGGACCCTCTGACAAACTGGCCTGCTGCCTCCTTCAAAGGCAATATCGACTCTAAGAAAAGAGTCTTTATTCAAGCCTGTATCTCTGTGGCATCAAACAACATGGCAGAACTTTTCAAGGTCTGTAAGGAACTGGCCAATCCTGCAGCAGCCTCCTCGTCTGTCACACCTACCCAGGACCTTTGCTTAGCCGTGGCTGCACACTTCACCGCAAAAACCCAAGACATACTTTTCTCTCTCACTTCCACACCACATCATACACCAACACCTCTGGAGCCTCCCTTGGCCCCTCTACTGCTTCTCCTCTCTTCTCTTGCTCCCATCACACCTGATGAGAAGGTCTGGTCAATGAATGCCTCATCCAAACAGGTGGACCCCGGCCCCTCCAAAACCATTAAGGACAACATTGACTCTCTCGCTCCAGGACTGGCTGATCTATGCAAGCTCTCTTTTGCCACTGCAGTTTTCCCAACTTCTCATAAGCACTTCCTTGTGCACCCGCTGCTTAAGAAACTCTCCGCCGACCCCTCCATTCTGGCAAATTACCGTCCCATCTCTATCACCCCTTTCCAGGAAAAACTCCTGGAGAAGCTGGCTATCTCTCAGTCACCCTCCACACTGAATCTTCTGGTTGCCTCCACGACCATTAGTCTGTCTTTAGAGCATCCAGAGGCACAGAAACTGCTCTTCTGAACACCTGTGAAGACCTGCTCTCAAATCTTGACACTAACACTCCCTCTGTCCTCATTCTTCTTGACTTCTCCTCTGCCTTTCACACGGTAAACCACAACATCTTGATCGCACGTCTCCATGACACCCTGGGAATCACAGGTCAGGCTCTGGCATGGTTAACCTCCTTCCTTTCCGACCTCCCATCCCAGGTGGAACTTGGGTCCTTTCTTTCCACTATCACTCTCTCAACCTGCAGCGTTCCCCAGGGTTTTAACCTATAGCCCTGGTTCGTAAATGTCTATATGGCTGCCCTGGCACGTGTGATTGCCACTTTCATCTCTAACTTCCATTGTTATGCAGATGACATACAACTCTCCTTCAGGCTGCCCTCAGCCACCTCCTCTACCTCGCTCATATCTGACTGTCTGTCCGCAATTCAGTCATGGTGTGCTGCACACGACCTCTGCTGCAATGCCAGTAAGACTGAGATCATTCGCATTGGGACTCCTGCACCCGCTTTCCCACTCTCACTCTGGCAGGCCTCCCTTGGCCCTGCGCCCGCACCCACCTGCAAGGCAAAAAAACCTTGGGGTCATCTCCAACTCCACTCTCTCCTTCTCCACTCATATTTCGGACATCTCTAAAAAGTCCAACTACCAGCTGCACCTCCTCAGAAGTACTTTTCCTTTTCTCACCTTCCCCCAGCGGCTCAATGTCTCCAGAGACCTGGTTCTCTCAAGGCTGGACTATTGCAACAGCCTCTTTCTCAACCTCCCTGCCTCTGCCTTACGCCGTCTGCAACTCATCCAGAACAGAACCGCAAGACTTATCCTTGGCCTCAAGCCCAGGGAACACATCTCTCCGGCACTGAAATCCCTCCACTGGCTCCCTGTGGCTGCAAGCATCAAGTTCAAGACCCTGTGCATTGCCCACAAGTCTTTCTGGGGCCTGGGACCTACCTATCTGCAATGATGCCTACCTAAATACTGTCCCTCCACTCATCTACCTTCAACCTTCTGCAAGGGAGCCAATTCTACAAGCAGAGATTTGGAGGGAGATCTTTATCCTCAGCAGGGGCCTCCCTCTAGAACAGCCTCCCTCTGTCTTGAGCCTGATTTCCTTAAGTTCTGGAAACTCCTTAACACATTCCTCTTCTCCTCTTCCTTCTCTCTCCCTCTACCCTGCTAACCTCTCTCTACACTCTATCTCTCTCTCCCCCCTTTTCCACACAGCTTTCTGACTGGCCGCTGGGTGTACCTCCGAGTCTCACAGGTGCCAGGCACCCTCACCAGTCCTTTCGCACTTGCCTCCGGGCCTGCACTTGCCTCAGTGCTACTGCACTTGGTAAATGACCCATGAGTATGGCATCTCTCATCACTTACACAGTTTCTGACTGACTGGGCGCACTTGGATTCCCCCTCCCCTCTCCTGTACCGTCTGTGTACTTGCACAATTTGAATGTACCATGCCTTGAAGATCGTCTATCTTCCCTGTCTCCCCTCCTTGCATGGTGGCGCCTCAATGCACTTGAAAAAACTGCAGAATCGTCATCAGACCTATTTACTGTTATCTACAATGTTAATTGTATTATGTGCACTTACTCTGCCTGTGCAGACTTGTATCATTCAGAAATTCAAGGGCTCTGAATGACTGTTGTTTTTCCCCTTGTTCCCTCCCTCCTTGAGCGCTTTGAAACACTTGCCTTGTATATAGGCGCTTTACAAATAAACATTACCAATAAAAATACCAATGTGTAGTACAAGTTGAAAGTAGTCACCTCTGTATGTACTATTAGTGATCCTTGCCCCAGGGCTGGTAACTGGGTTTCTCCAGCGCACTGATGCCTGAAGGTGTGTGTGTGTGCTATACAAATTAAAAATAAATAAAATATTAATTTAAACCATGGGCTCTTGGGATTCATGTGCAGTGTGCTTTCTTAATTGTGTGCCATGAATTTAAAATATATATTTGCAAATTTTATAAAATATTGACACTTTTGTCAATGTGTCACAGATCAGACTGGTAGTTGACATTTTTAAGGCTGCCAAGAATCAGTGTGTTATATTTCAGTTTAAGGTGTGCTTGGTTGTTATAAGGGTTTAAGATGTTGAATATTGAGATACGCTGAATATTATAATGTGTAAAATATGTTTTATACTGATTGTATATTTTTTGTGTGTTTTGTAGACACGTTTCTCAACAATGGGATGTTGCATCAGGCCGCTTCTGCAAAAAAAAGTCTGCGGAGGTGGATGTTTTGAGGGCCCGAGAAGGGTGCCTGGGGGACCGACAAACCATCATGGGCTCTGCGCTGTTCCAGCACTGTGTGTGGTATGTGTACCCTTGCAAACAGCAGGCGCGGATGTCATAGATCTGGTATGCATCGCAGATTGTGCAATTTTGCAAACATCAAGACATGGGGAAGTGGATCTAGGAATGCCCATGGATGTATCTGATAACTTCAGGCATTCATCGAGGATGGATCTGTGTAGCAAGGATTTATGGAGTGTGCCATTCGCTGGTTCTCAGGTGACTTCAAGCCACAAAGGCCGGAGGTTGCCACCACCAATGGAGAATGGCTTTTGGGCTAGTTTAAGGAGCCCCAGCAACAAGGGTTATGGAAATGTCTCGAGGAAAAAAAGCAGGGTTTTTGGATCCCATCACTAACCACAAGGTATCGAGGTGGTGATGTCACCCATTGCTTTATCACCAATGGCTATACACCATTGGAGCTGCAGCTACCAAGATATCTATCAAGGGATGCTACAGCCAGTGTTTCTGATCTCCAGAACCAGCACTACAGAATATGAAGCAATGTTTTGATTCATCTTGGTTGTTGATCGTAAGGGCCCAAGAAATGGCTGGGGTGCCCCGACGATCGAAGTTGTCCTTTTTCTGATTCATCCAAGGGGCCAGAGGAATGTCTGGGGGGTCCCAAAGCGTGGAGTCGTTCTTTTGATTTATTAATGGGCTGCTGGATTGCCTGAGGCCCCAACTAGTAGAGTTCTTTTATTTTTTACAAACAGGTGTCATGGAATGGCTGACAAACGGCAACCCAATGTTTTTTACAGGGCGGATGGGATGCTATATGTTGAATGATTTCTCATAACTTCTAAAGCTATGTTGTGTGTGATATATATTACATTGGTTTTATACAGATTTAAGGGTTGTATCATGTTTTTTATTTACAGCTTTTAGCTGTGCAGAGGAGGCTGCGCATTTCATTTATACGTAGTGCTTAAACAGCAAATAGAAATGTGCAGGCACAGTAATGTTTGGTTTATCAACTTCTAGAAGATTGAAAACCACCCTTTGTGATTTAACCTCACCTGAGAAGCTTGCACTTGGACAGCTGTACATGTTTTGTTAATGCTCAAGTATTTATCATTTTGAAAATTGTAAAGACGTATTAACACAACAGAAAAACTTGTGGAATGGGTTCGAGCAGTATTTCGCAAAAGTAGCCAGGAGTGAAATTTAGATGGCCTGGTGTAGAAATGAATACTAATCTAGAGTGTTAAAGTATACAACATTTTAGCACTGCCAATAGGGTGACAGGCGAAATAAATGCCTGGTGTTGTGGGGCCTTTTCATTTATGAAACACTGTTTTTGGCGCTGAAGCTTATGAGATAAAACAAATCAAATGGTCAAAATGCACAACCTGTCATTGTCGGTGGGAAAAGAATTTGATTTAAGCAGGGTTCTGGTGTATTTACCAAAATAGAGTCACCGGGTGGTGTAACTTTACTGCTGAAAGGGATGTCACATTCTTTATAGTTTGTTTTCAATATTGTGATTATAAGCATCTCTTTGTATTCTTGGACATTGGGGGTCATTACGAGTATGTAGGTAGCTATGGTGCTATTAGCGCCATGGCTACCCCCATATCGCATACCGGGTCCGGTTTCCTTGAATGAGGAAATACCGGGCCATTCCAACCTTGGAGAACCCGGTAATTCCTCATTCAAAATACCCATCCCCATTCCCATTCGAGCCCCCATAGGGCTCAATGGGAATGGGGAGGGAGCTAATAACGGACCCGTTAATAACAGGCCCGTTATTAGCTTCGTGGTCCTTTAGCGGCTCCAACTAAGGGCGCCTGGTAAAACCAGCCGCCCTTAGCGGAACCCGCTAAAGGACCTCGTAATGCGGTGGTAAGGGGTTAACAGCACCGGCACCCTTACCGGCGCTGTTAACCCTTTACCGCCAGGGCCGGAATGAGGCCCATTGTCTGTGAATATACTTATGTCGGGTGGTGCATTTATTAAACAGCTATGTTTCTTAAAAGCCTTTGGCAGCAAATCATGGAATTATCACATTTTAAGCCTGATAATGTTGACTCGCATCATACCATTTGGCAACTTATTTCCAATTATTTTACAGAGGTATCATACAAACCAGCTGGGCTAGAGGCTAATAATAAAATGTAAAAACGCATTCTATGGTGTGACTGGCAATCTTTGAGTAAGAGTTCAAATTTGTTTTGTAGGCGGTGGTTCTATGTATAAGACCAGTCGGGGAATTAATCAAGTTAACACGGAGCATACTAATGCCTTAGCGGTGGAGGCATCAATTCACTAGCGGCAAAGGCTTGTGAATTAGCCACAGGCTTGCAGTCAGATATTACAGTAGCCCATGGTCTGGTTATTCAACACAACACCATCATTGTAGGAGGGTCTAGTGATGCACCTAAAGAAAGATTCATAGAGGTGCAGTCTGCTACAGTGCTAGACAAGGCCCCTGCTGTTGAACACAACGCACTAGCCATCAGTGCTTTTTCAGCTGATTGTTTAGCTGATATTCCACAAACATTTGCAGGGCCTAGTATATCGAGATTCCCATCAACACCCGCTCCGGAAATACCAGACATATAAGACAAGCCCACAAAGTTATGACTATCAACTATTGACTACCTGAAAACCACCCTTATTTGAAAACAAAAAAATGTTCTAGAACAAGCCCACACAGCCCGCTGCTCTGGGAAATTGAGTAAAATTTAAAACGCACCCACTGTCAGACCCATTATTACAGATGGGCTAATTGTTCAAAGCGGAGGTTGCTATTTCGTTTCGACAGAGCTCTAAAAACAGGAGGCGATACTTAAAATGGCCAAATCTCAAACTCTGGGGCATCGCCTATTTAAAATATTTTAAAAGGCCTGATTGGTTAGATCTGAACGCGATCGTCAAGCACACCACAGGCCTTAAACCCGCAGACATTGGATTCAGCTGTTTATTTGGAAAGGATGCAAACTTATCAAAGAAGTTAAAAAACATTCTCGGGCATGGAGCATTACGAGGTGTTTAGATTTGTGAACCTGAACCAGTTGCGCTCCCTAGGACACTGGCTAACAGTCATAATGGATGCTGTGGAATCACTGGTCCGTCAGATATTGAAAACTGTTGGGCCCAAGGATTCTGTTGAAATTAGAATAGAGGCTGAGGGCCTAAACAGACCATTGTTCACAAGGCGATCAATCTGTGATACTTTCTGCGTTTAGCAGTTTTTGGAGAATTCGCAGAGACTTCTGCAGAGTAAGAATTAGATTGCATGCTTTGCGCAGCTAAAAATTGTGGCAGTAGTTGTCGGGCCACGCTCCGGCGGTGCTTATAAACCATTGACCAACATTCTGCACAGCAAAAGCATAAAATCCAAAGGCAGATGGTTGTTAAATTTTGGATCACGGACCCTTAAATCTCTATATGGCGTCTAGTCTCATACGTTTTTTAAACCGCGGAGCACAACATATGGTGATATACGTGCGAAAGCTCTGCAAGTACACGTAGAGCTAAGGCTCCTGACAGACACTCCGGTAGGTTTTGGGCAGCTGGATCTCTTTGAGAAGTATTTTGATAGACCCATCAAGATAGTCTATTTTAACAGGGTCTGGTGATATTTTCTGCAAACGACTAAAACAGCCAGAAACACTTTCTATGTTTTACACTACGACAACCATTTCTATGGTAAACTCAATCTAAAAGGTTTCTTGGGGGCTAAACATCTCTGTCGGCACTGCCACCACATTTCCAAAAACAAACAGACACAGTTGTCAATATTACTGTCATCAGTGTTTAAGAGAAGAGTGTCAAACGCTCAAGGAAAAACCTGAAAAATATCCCCACTGTCGTTTGCGATTTCTCGGGGCTGTCTAGACACACACATTCGGAAAACTGCATTAGGGACGGTCGTGTGTGAACCACTCATTGACTGACCCGCGTGTCAACATTTTCTTTCTGCGAACTACAATGGATTAATCTGTAGGATGTATAAAGTTTCTTTTGTCAATGCTGTTGAACACTTGTGTTACATAACAGTCTACATAACAACCGGGAGACCTCAAAATTAAACTGAGAACTACATAGCATATGACATAGAAGCTCACCAAGAGAATGTAACCCACCAACTGAACTATATCTATGCCAGATATCTAACAGGAGACAGCTATTGGGAATTTACAAAATACCCCTGCCTTTGTAAGCATTTGTGTAACAAGCAACTTCATAGGCTACACCTTTCTAGCACATAATTCCAAATCCTGTGCCGGATACTTTATATTACGCTAGTTGGTTCGGGAGAAAATTAAAGTGAAACTTATCACTCAGGGGGCTACTTTGATGGCCATTTTTGAGTTACCTCTGCAAATACACTTTATTGATTCCTTGCACTTTTTGCCCATAAAACTCAGCAAGCTTCCAAAAGCTTTTAGTTTTCCCGGTTCAAAGGACTTCTTTCCCCATCTATTCAACACATCTGCTAACCAAAACTACATAGGGCCGAGTCCAACCCTGGACCAATACAGCGTTCATTACATGATACCTAGAGGGAAAGATCATTTCATGACAAGGTACAAGGCGAATGTGCACGGGAGGTTTGATTTTCACCCAGAGTTGAGGGCTTACTGTCAATAAGATGTCAACATTTTAAGACAGGCTTGTAATTTGTTCAGGGATGGAATCATTCAGCTGACTCGTCGTAAAACACCTATAAAGGGTAAAGTATCCTTTTCAAAGCACCACGCTGGCTAGTCGCTGTATGCAAATCTACAGACAACTAGATCTAAAACCTATAACAATCGCACTGCTAACCCATGATTCATATCATGGCTGGCAAAAACATTATTCAACGGTGTCTATTCAGTGACTCTTATACCTCTCAGAAACAGACATCTCTGTACAGCACCCCCTAACTGGCAGTGGTGAAAAACGCTATAGACAATATTGGGTGGCAGTGGTTCAGGAAGTGGGTTTACATTGATGATTACCATAAACATCAGGGCATACGCTTGTGTATGGAACACACTGTGGACAACCCAGCTCGGCGGCTGTTGGCAAAATGATGTCTTAATTCTTTGTGGGTATGTTTGCACAAATAGTTAATTTGCCCAACACATCCATCATCACAGACCCTGATATGCTTTACGTCTATCTATTTGATAATTCGTATGGCATAAGCAGCTGTGTGTTCATAGATGATGAAACGGCTTGTCTGTGCTGGCACTACGCCATGGAATTCCCAACAACTTCAGACAACACAACCATATTCATAGCGGCCTTCACAGCCGCTGACGCCCGCTTAAAACTGTGTGCTGTGATGGATCAATTACAAGAACGACTTCTATATCACAATACCGATAGCATTATTTTTGTCAGCCACCCTGGAAATGTAAACCCGCCCACCGGCAATCATCTAGGGGATCTAACTTATGAGTTAGCTCCTGAAGAATACATTGTGGAGTTTGTATCCGCTGAGCCCAAAGCATACGCCTATCGCACAGCTCTAGGAGCCATCAACATGAATGTAAAAGATATAACGTTAAATGTTAATAAAACGGCTACAATACATTTTGGCAGTTTAAAAGAGTTGGCACAATCCACTGTACAAAAAGATACGTGTAACCACCGCCCCAGTCTATCGTCGTTACACATCCGGTAATAGTGGGCAATAAAAAACTGTGGAATATTAGCGCTGTTACTCTACAAGAGAGACTCAGGGTTGTGTTTGATAAAAGAATGTTGGTACCAGGCGGTTTGACGCACCCCTATGGATATTAAATATTTGAATGTTAATCTTTACCAAGCCCCTTCACTATTCCACAGCACACCGGGCATATTCTGACCTCTAAAGCTTCTCTTCCACATAAGTGACACGTGCTCCTGTTGTCTGTGCATTTGGGTATTTGAACGTGCATGTTTATTTTTTCTTTTGCATTAAATGTGTCCCTTGCTGTACTGAGCTGTTTATGCATAACTTTTTTCAGATAAAGAAATATTTTTACAAATCATAAAATGGTCTGGCTCTTTATTATGCGGTCCTATTCATCATGTATAATAACACACATCACTTTTAAAGTTTATTTCATTCATATGTATAATGCTAACTTGTGGCTGGGTCAATAACTTTTAGAGAAATTGTTTTTAACTCCACGGTGAAAGTTAAGAACTCATTCGATGTTTCAAAATGTTTGCTTTTTTATTTTCACAGGTGATGTTACAAGCTCTCAATGCCCCTTTGTCATATTATATTGTCAACCACTTCAGGCCAGACATGTTTGCCCATAACAGCTTAAAATAAAGACACAGTCCGTTTTTATGAACAACAGATTTTTATTTGCATTTTAAAATAGAAATTTGTATTCAAAATATATTCACAATAAAACACTAAAGCAATCGGCCCTGCTATAACTTCCATAATACATACGCATACTGCACAAACACATAGCATGACTCTGTTTTGTTAAGCAAGCATGTTACACTCCATTAGGCTTACATTTATATGTACTTTATCACCCACCCAGTTGGGAACTGTTTTTTCAATGATGTTTCACCAATTCTATAGCCCATAATGTTTTAGATACACATTGTTCAGTTCCTGTACCGATCGTGAACCCGGAGGGTCCTTTAAGAAGAGGTAACAATATCTGAGATGGATGGGGATGCAGATCTTACTCATACATCAATAATCAGGCCGACTCAAGAAGTTGGCAAATACATAGCTGTTTTAATAACAATTATTTAAAACAGTGAGTACAACGGACATCAACAGATGCTGCATAAGTATTATTCTCTCTCGAGTTCTCAAGCCTCAATGATTTACATGAAAAAACACAACTTTATGCTAAAGATTCGTCATACTACGTGGCAAAATAAGAAAACCTATGGGGGTTTATGGTAGGCTCAAAGGGAACATCTAAGTATACTTTCTATGGGATATGGCATTGTGATTGGATTTCTAAGGTCAGGTGGACAGTTATGCCCACCCCTAGTGCAAGTCATCTTCCGTGTCATACTAATACACGACTTTCTATTGGCTTCTCAAACTATAAGGCTCCTTGCTACGTAGCCCTCTATAATCGGTTGGCACGTACCCTTCTGGAATATTCCACTTGCTAGCAGCAGGCAAGCTGGTACCCCAGGTGCTCGAGGATTGGCTTGGCCTTGCCTCCCAACCCAATTAGCCCGACATTCATCATCACTCCTGCTGTCTGCCAGTAAATTAGTCTTTGAACTCGCCCTTGCAATTGCCTCTCATCTCTGGGGTCTCTGGGAATAAAAGGGAGTGTGAGCATGGCCTTATCTTCTGGTCTCTGTGTAGCTCACCCCAAAGTCTATTTTCATCTGACCATGTGACAGGAGACCATGTTTTCATTTCCTTTGTTGCATTTGATACTATTAAATGAATAAAACCTGGCACTCCTAGTGTTTTTCCATTACACCTCAAACAGGAGCACGTCTTGCTTCTCTTGTTCATTGTATCTCCTTGAGTAGATAACCAGGCTTTAGGCGGCCCCAACTCTTGACACTGGACCAGACAAGCCTTCTCGAATCTTCCTTCACTGTCAGCTGTTTTATTCAACTGCGCCACACTTTCAGCCCTTCTATTCACGGGGTCCAAGTTTGCTAAAATGCTTCGTCGAACATCCAGATTCTATACACATATATATATATTGGCGGCATCGCCTGCAGTCTATTCACTACGCATAGCCAGCCTTATTATTACTTAGTCTACTTGCATTACTGCATCTGTACAATTATAAAATGTTTTTTCATTTTCTTCAGTGCTCTTCGCACGTGAATTGTTCATTCTGCACATGAAATGTTACTCGACTCTTCACTTCCTCATCACATTCTATAAGGTCTATACACTTTCTTCCTTGGCAACTCTTCTTGGTGCGTCAGCGCGGCTTCATGTCACGTCACCAGTCTTCTCTTTCACTCATCTTCACACTTCTTCTGGAAATTCCTTCATAAGACTGTCATTTCTTTGTGGATACATATAGGGTTTTCTCAATGGATACCTTGTTTCAAGGACTCTTTGCTGTATAGGTACCATTACTGGTGTTGCGCATGTCGCAATTTCCGGTTGCCAACATATAGGCAAAATGGGGGCGGGACTTCCAGTAGAGATACTTGGCTCCTCCTCTACACTCCCCCCTCTGGTTGATTTATCGACCACTCTTACATCAGTCTTCACATCTAGACATCCTCATCTGAAGAAATGCTTCTTTGGAGTCCATATCTTTATTACTCCTTTCAGAGATACTGCTGATTTCACATGTTCATCAACTCCAGGTCATAAGACTACATTGTCCATTCAGACTGCAATAGATCCATCTTCCAACATACTTCTTGTGGTTTCTTGGATACAGGAACTTTGTTCCCTCAGGTGCATGAATACTGGTCTTTACATAGTCTGTGATTTCTTCATCTGTCAGCTACCTGGGCCCAAGCCCTGACTCGACATTGATCATGATCTTCATTCCTGTTGCTTTCTTTGCTGTCTTCTTGCACTGTGTGATTATTATCCTGATCACACAGAATCCAAACATGATCATCACCAACAAGGGTCCAAGAAACTTGAAGATATTCGCCATCCATTGTGGAACCAATGAGAAGATGGATGCAAACCAGCTGTCATCTGCAATATCTTCTACTTCATCTTCCATCTTGATGTGCAAGTTTGTCAGCATCTTTATTGCCTCTGCCAAGGTCCCATTCTCTTCATCGTGAGATGGTATGAATGTGCAACATGATTCTCCGATTTTGGAACAAACACCTCCACCCATGGCTGTAATCATATCCAGGACATATCTGTTCTGAAGAGTCATCAGTCTTATGGCTCTCAGCTCTTCTTGATAGCATTAAATTCCTTTATGGTACTGTTGATCGTCTGCAGGAGCTCCCATCTCGTTATCTGAAACCATTTGGCTTCGCCAGCATCTTGATCCCTGGCATGAATGTTTTTGCAATACTGCTGAAGTCTGACTGAACAACCTGTGTTCATACGGAGTAGAGTTAAAGGCTTCTATCGATTTAGCTGAAAAGTAGTTCTCCCTCTTTGTTCGATTGAGGAATCCAACTGCTCTCTTCTTCCTCAGGTGAGCATCTGCTTTTGGAAACTCTCCAATGTTCAGGTCACTCTTTGGAATCACTAATGCTGGAACATGAACAAGTACTATAGAACACAGCCCTCCCCAGTCCTTGGGCGTATTCATGTATGCTCCGGATCCACAGGCCCATTAGTGGT
This sequence comes from Ambystoma mexicanum, assembly GCF_040938575.1. Lineage (NCBI taxonomy): Eukaryota > Metazoa > Chordata > Amphibia > Caudata > Ambystomatidae > Ambystoma > Ambystoma mexicanum. Next base: position 591,564,208 of record NC_090931.1, on the reverse strand, counting down.
CCATTATCACTACTATTCCATCCTTCATTCCTGGTACATCGAAAATTCGACCCCACTGCTGGTTCTCTCCAACTTTCCTTGTGCCATTGTTTTTGAAGCATAGCTCTGCACTAGCTAGAGGCACTATCTGTAATGGGCCTCATTCGTCTTCAACCCATGGAAGCAATTTTGCAAGCTTCGGCCAGAGAGGTTTGCATCCTTTTTCCACACGATCTATAACTGGTTTGTGATGTCCATTTACTGCCACAGCTCTACATACAACTATGCCCTCTTCCCATCCATCTGGAGAAAGTATGGTTCCCCAGATTTGCATCCGGCCTCTCTCCTTGCATCTTCGTATTTCTTCATCATTCTTTCCTTGGCAATTGAGATTCTTGTTTATTTCCCATCTGATTCCTGCTCCATTCATTCCAGGCTGTTCGTATCTTATCACATGATCTCTGGTATGTAGTCTCTCGCTTGTCTTTAAATCTTGCACCATTCAGTCACCCATACCAAGGATGCTGTTCGACCCTGGAACTGACCCCTTATATGACAGAGTGCAAGGTGAGTCAGGCAATGAGCTGTCTGGACGTCTATTTCTATATCTATGAATATCTTGGACTTCCCCATAGCATAAGGTAGGAGAGCACAAACATAGCAACTCTCCTCAGAGGCTCTTTTTCCCACCTCTTTCATGTGCTGATACCACATGCTATTCCAAAAAAATGCGCTATACTGTCTAGATAATTATTTAACTCGCAATCATCTTCCCCTGAGCTTTGCCTGGGTCTTGTTATTGCAAAGAGGGTGCGTGCATAATGCTCAAGTAGCGCATCAGTAAACATCCTTCCTACAGGGGGAATCATAGGAACACTTGTCAGAGAAATGCGTGACTTCACATGTGTCACTGGTGTAGGGACAATTACATATGACCTTGATCTCCTTACAACAGCTAATTCTGCATAAGTCACTGGAGTGGGAAGGATCAGAGGGACTCCTATCTTTTTTGAGACCAATGACGTAGACCGTGTGGATTAGCAAAAACAGGAAAACAATAATAAATGCTAAGCACGCATATATTATGCACCAATACATGAGACCCCACCACTTGTGATTTTCCTTATATCGCAGAGTCTGTTCATTTTCTGGAACTGCATTATTCTCAACAATCCACATTCTGCCTGTGTACTACTTTAAGGAAGAAAAAAATCGTTTTAATCAGGCAGCCTCATTACATGCTCAGGTAGCCGCAATATCTGCTCAATTATCGCTGCAGGCAATCTTCTAATCGTAGGGACATTCTTAGGATCCTGCACAAAAGTACATACGTCAGTACTATGCCCAACAAGGTCAGGGTAAGCTCTGAGTATAAAAACAAAGACCGCAAGAAGGAGCCTATGGACATCGACATCAGATAGAACCATGAATCTAACCAAAGAGAAACTCAGTGAGAAATGAATCAGGGAACTGCTCTCTTATCCAATCATCGTACTCGAAGTCGAGATCTGGCATGTTTAGCACATCAACACTTTCTAAAGTCCAAATTGAAGATTCCTGCTGCTCATGACAGTTGCTTTTGCACTTCTGCTAAAATATCTATAAAGAGTGTTCGGGGTGAGCCACAGTCCAAATGCACACTTGCATTTATTTAATCAGTAATCTAAGCGTCCTTCTTCCTCGTCATCGATCGAGTTTGCACTTGCTGAACTACTTCTTCTTGTCTCATCTGCCTCTGGAGACATGGGGTACTGTCTTGCTCGAGGTAAAATTGCTCCTGGCTTCAGCTTAATCCTAACCTCCCCTACTCCCTTTAATAGGCCTACAGCATAGGGGCCTGTAGTCCATAAAGAGGTTGGCACCTTTTCCAAGTCCTCATCAAAAGAATGCTGGATGCTGCCACACCAGCACCATTCGCTATGGGATTTGCCTTCATTCTATTCTGATCCAATATGTAATACTCATCTCAAATACTACTTCATCATTTGATGGATCATCTCTGAACATAGCTTTATGTGTGACGTCAGTCAATCTATACCCTTCCCCAATGGAAATCACTGTCCTCCATGGCCTGCCCTCATCATCCGTGCCTTCAAACATGGCCAATTCCCCTCGCACTATGGCTGCATGTAACTCTAGGGGAATTGTCTGTCTCCCCTCTTCGTCCACAGGTACCTGTGGTCTGAACAAGAACTCATCAGGTATCTTCATAATTTTTACCACTAAGCCCGGAAGCCATGTCAACAAAATGCATACCCCATAAAGAAAGACTTCTGGCTCTAATGGCATTCCTCGCAGAGCCATTTGCCCTGAAAACGTCGTTATAAATTCCCCCACGTTTAGATAATGTATCCCTGGAGTGGAACACACTATGCCTTCATCAGTAAAGGAAATCATCATATTTAGCTTCGTCATTAAATCTCAGCCCAGAATAATAACCGGTGTCTGTTCTGAATACAATAATGGAACAGACATGTCACACTCTCCTATAGAGTCCGGTAATTCATTAGTAAAAGGAACTCTGGTGTAGCTCCAGAGAAACCTTGCGCATTCATGGCATTCCCTGATAACGATTATTTTCCCTCTCGTATACATGAGCAAGTTGCCCCAGTGTCTACAAAAAAGAAAAAGATTTGCCTCTGATGGTAACATCAGCCGTTGATTCCTCTTGAGAGTCTGGTGTCACTGATAGTACTGAACACAGGAAATCGCCCTGTGAGCTGTCCTATTGTGGATACATACTTATCCCCGTACCTGTGAAAGGACTTCCTTCCACCACAGTGACACACCCTACTCTAGGAGGCAATAACTGTCCTGTGTTTGCACTCTGCTGTATCTGCATGGGTGCATGCTATGACTGTCTCTGGGGCAGATTCAATGGCGCTCGCTGTGGCTGCAATGCCTGTTGCATTTGCGCTGATTTTGCTTGATGCACTGTCTGATCTTGGGCAGACCCGTCCCTATTTTGTGAGCTATATGCAGGAGGGTAAGCTGTCCCCCCCTCTTGAGAATTGCCCATATTCTACATACCTGTAACGCTCACCTGGTATCCACGGGAACGTCACTCAGCCTGTTCTGACCTCTTATGACCTCGAACCCTTCCCTGGAGTCTACTCGACTGGAGACTGGACCTGAAACACAGGATTGGTAGAGTTTAACTCCCTATTGTCTCTATGTGTTTGAACCCCTTCTTCCCCGGGGTCCAACCCTTCCCTTTGATCCACAGCTCACCTTGTTTTCTTGGAAAGTGTGCTCTCTGTCCTGCTTTCAGCGCATGGGCGCGTTGATTGATGCGGGCTCGTTGCTGCCTAGTTACTTCACTGGTAAGAGTCCGACAGGTAAGTATAATGAGTCTTTTGAACTGTTCTCTGTTTTCGTTCCTTTCCTTCCTTAGATGATGGCTGGCGTCCGGGGATGGCGACGTGCTGCTGAGATGAGTAGCGCTGAAGGTGAGTGAGAGCGCAATGCGACCCTTTTGTATTTGTATTGAACGGAGTTCCTTTTCTGTGTCTTTTAGGTGCCGTGAGGTTTTCAGCGTGGATGCCGGTTATGAAGAAGAAATGCGGTGAGTAAGTGCGGTATGCGGCGCCTCTAGATGTTTCCACGCTAACCTGGAGTGTCTTTTCCCTCTTGCAGATGGGTGAGAAGTTCCAGAGACAGAGTTCCCCCAGAGCGGCTGGGATTCAGGTAAGCGTTTGAAGCTCGTACAGTCTTTAAAAATAAGCGAAGATTTGCTGAATGATTACTAATGCCTTTTTTCTGTTCTTTTCCCTTTTCCTTAGGAAGCGGCCTGCCGGGATGGGAATGACACCGCCAAAGATGCCTGCAGAACAGAAGGAGCGATGAATGATGGGCAGAAGCGCCGCAAGGTAAGGCTGTTCCTAACAGTGTTCTTGTTCTTGCAGGAGCTGAGAGCAGAAGAAAGATGCAGGCCTACTGGAGACCGATCCGAACACGGTGAGTGTCACGCTGCAGGTGCAGAAAACACAAAGCATGTTTCTCAGCCTGGGCGTGGCTTAAATAGTCTCTGGGTATCCCAGGTGTCTCTGGGCTGAACCACACCCAAAAGACTAGACTGCACATGCAGTTCTGGGAACCGAAATATGTGGGGGCATCCATCTTGTCCCCATCAATGCACTACTAGTCCAATCCCCAATGTTATCCTATGGAAGTGAGTGAGTCTGGTGCGCCAAGGGCCAAGTCTGACTCCAAGTAGGTCTTTGGAGGGATGGAGAGGCCCTTGAGGGCCATGTAGGTGATTGTGGCCTGGCTCCCGCCTGACATCTTGGAGGGCTGGGGACATGAGGAGCATGAATCATGACAATACCCTTAACTCCCACATGTTTGCGCAATGTGCTCTGTCATTGCACATGTCCAACATAGAGGAGGGGTTCTTCTTCGGTCGTTCACTCGTTTCCTCCTTGTCCTGTAAGACCTTAAAGATCACCTCCTTTCCTTTAGTCTTTTCTGGGCTCTAGTCACTGCTATAAGCAGGCGGTTCATGTATGGGATTATTATACCCTGTCTCTGCTTTTAGTTCCCTTAATGGATTCAATCCTTCATCTTTTGTACTATCGCCATTTACTTCAGGCGTGATAAAGGGAGCAGAAGGCTCAGCACCTTTCTCCCTGCACTGATTGAGCATCCAATCCTCAGGAGGTGGGTCTTCCTCTGTTCCTCCTGGTCCATCTTCCAAAACTCTAAACTAGCTAACCGTTTTTCCGATTTCTTCCATATATAAGCCGCTTGCAAGTATGTGGTCATGTGTTTGAAAACCGCCTTTGCCAACGATCCCCCTTGTGGCCATGGCATGAACATTTTGTCTGCTGTACCCTTGACCCATTGCGCACTGTACTGTTTGAGCTTAGGTGTGTATTTTGGCAGTGTCTTGCACATGTGCATCAGTGGAGTAACATCCCCCATTGTGACAATTCTCAATCGACTGTAAATACTTACCGTTAATTACACAAAATACGTTTCAGAAAACCAACATATATGAGCACGCTCCAACAGTGGCTGGCCTCTAGTTCTCAATTATCTCAATCTACTTATTCAGTCGTCGCCGACAATAACTAAAAGGGTAGATTAGAACTTTTTATCTCTACTCAACACAGCCTATCTTTGTCGCTCTTTAACACTTCTCTTTTTCAGTACACAAAATACACAAAAAGACAAACTAGTCGACTTTACATATATCTCCCTAGCGCACTTCACTTTTATTTCTTGCCCCTAAAATACCCTGATTGGAGTTTGAATCATTCACTTTCATAAACATTGTTTATGTGTCGCCTAAGTACCCACTTGTTTTGAAATTACTCCTTCTAAAGCTCCTTGAGCTAGGAAACTGGGCTCTACAGACGCTCCTCGTTTAGACGCTCTTTGCCATACATCTCTGAAGCTCCTCGTCCTATATTAAACAACCCCCATTACTTCTTTTTATTACCATAATCCCCATTCCCTTATTTTGCCAGTCCCCTCAATCTACTCACCATTCGCCTTTCAACTCGAGATCTTCGGGATCGTCTCCTCCTCCAATCTGCCACCGTCGCCTTTGGTCCGCTCAGTGCCTGTGGAAACCGGGAGAGATTTTGTGAAAGAGGGACCCGTCCCACCTGTATCGTTTTCTTGCAAGAGTTCTATATCAGCCGCTCTCCACAGGAAACTTTGCGATCCTCTGGCTAAATGGCAGAAGGTGTCCGATTTATACTAAAAAGCCTACTGGTGATGGGTCTAACCATCCTCTTTCTGCTACCAAGTGAACCCAGAGGGTCTTTTAAGACTAAAGTAACAGTATCTGAGATGGATGGGGATGTAGATCTCACTCATACATCAATACTCAGACCGACTCAGGAAGTTGGCAAATACATAGCTGTTTTAATAACAATTCTTTAAAACAGGGAGTACAACGGACATCAACGGACGCTGCACAAGTATTCTCTCTCAAGAGTTCTCAAGTCTCAATGTTTTACATGAAAAACACATTTTTATTCTAAAATTTCATCAATACTGATGTCATACTACGTGGCAAAATATGAAAACCTATGGGGGTTTATGATAGGCTCAAAGGGGAAATCTAAGCATACTTTCTATGGGGTATGGGACTGTGATTGGATCTCTAAGGTCAAGTGGTCAGTTATGCCCACCCCTAGTGCAAGTCATCTTCCATGTCATACTAATACACAACGTTCTATTGGCTTCTCAAACTTTAGGGCTCCTTGCTACGTGGCCCTCTATAATTGGTTGGTATGCTTGTACCCTTCTGGAATATTCTACTCGCTAGCAGCACGCAAGCGGGTACCCCAGGTGCTGGAGGGTTGTCTTGGTCATGCCTCTCCACCCAATTAGCCCAACATCCATCATCACTCCTGCTGTCTGCCAGTCAATTAGTCTTTGAACTCTGCCTTGCAATAGCCTCTCCTCTCTGGAATAAAAGGGAGTGTGAGCATGGCCTTATCTTCTGGTCTCGGTGTAGCTCGCCCAAAGTCTATTTTCATCTGACCATGTGACAGAAGACCACATTTTGAGCTCCTTCATTGCATTTAATACTATTAAATGAATAAAACCTGGCACTTCTAGTGTTTTTCCATTACACCTCAAACAGGAGCACGTCTAGCTTCTCACCTTCATTGTATCTCCTTGAGGAGATAACCAGGCTCTCGGCGGCCCCAACTCTTGACTCTGGGCCAGATAAGCCTTCTCGAATCTTCCTTCGCCGACAGATTTTTTCTTCAACTGCACTGCACATTCAGCCCTTCTATTCACGGGGTCCAAGTTTGCTAAAATGCACCATGGAACATCCAGATTCTATACACATACATATATTGGCGGCATCGCCTGCAGTCTATTCACTACGTATAGCCAGGCTTATGATTAGTCTACTTGCGTTACTGCATCTCTACAATTATAAAATGGTTTTGCATTTTCTACAGTGCTCTTCACACGTGCAATTTCCATTCCGCACATGAAATGTTACTCGACTCTTTGTCGTCATCAGATTCTATAAGGTGTATACACTTTCTTCCTTGGCATCTCTTCTTGGTGCGTCATTTCGGCTTAATGTGACGTCACCAGTCTTCTCGTTCACTCATCTTCACACTTCTTCCGGAAACTTCCTTCAGAAGACTAATTTCTTTGCGGATACATATAGAGTTCTCTAAATGGATACCTTGTTTCAAGGACTATTCACGGTATAGATACCATTACTGGTGTTATGCATTTCGCAATTTCCGGTTGCCAACATATAGGCAAAATGAGGGCAAGGCTTCCAGTAGATATACTTGGCTCCTCCTCTACACTCTTTATATGTGTCAGCGATTGCGTCAAGCGCCTCATTTCTACAATGCGTTTAGCGCTCAACACGAAACATATTTTGCATAGCAAATTATCTGTGTAAGATATTTCCAAGCATTCTTGAGCACCCTGCTGGGGATCATGAATGTTATGTCTGTAGCACCATCTGTAAAAGTGTTGTTTTAAACACGCCCCAGTCACTACGGCCATAATCCCCTTGGTGGCACGAATATCAGCGCAAAGAGGAGCTGTCGTGTCCATATCGGTCTCCATTAACGTAATACATTCCTTACACAGACTGTTATCCCCCGGGCTTTCAATTAGTTTTGAATAACAAGCACAATGAATAACAGCATTGTCTTTAAGGCTATCGATCTCCATCAGCAAAAGACAGGCCTTACACAAGGCTACTTTCAAAATACCCAAGATTTTCAAGGTGGTTTGAACAGCTAGCACAATAAATATTAATAGTCTGTGCCGCAGTCTGGTTCTCCTCAACCCCGCACACATGATCCTGTTTTTCATCAAGGTTCCGGGGGGTGAAATCAGTCTCTGCCGTCATCGCTGCATCCGCCTGTAGAACCATAGATTCACAGTCCTTGTCTTCAGAGTGTGCATCGGCTGCAAATGGCTGCTGCATAACCACATCGTAATTGTCACAAAACTCTTCTGGTTCATAGTCAGCCATCAATTCCTGAGCATCTTCCATCCCATGATACACCATAAAATCTTCCTGGGGTTGTTCTCCCCTCATCCTAGCTGTAGCTGTTCATAATAGATGTTTCCTGAGTAGGCCCTGTAAAGCTCAAGAAGCGCTGTGTTTTCCAGCTCACTGCAAAAAGCTATATATCCGGGTTTTAAAGCCCGTCCCCGATGCCATCATGGCCTTTTTGCCAGCCTTTTCAATCACATTTTATATCAAAATGATATAAACATTATTAAGGTTGCATCAAATGCACACCCACTTTATATAAAAATAATATAAAGTTTATATAAACATAATTCAAGTTATCAAAATGTGCACCAACTTTGTATAAAAATAATATAAAGTACAAATAAACATTATTCAAAGGCTTATCAATAATGTATTCAAAGACAAACCTGCTCCACGTCATCAATGCGTCACCATGACAAAACTCTAACATTCGCAGTCTATCTCCTCACAACTCACTTCGACCTCCAACAGGCAGCAGCGCACACGAGCGCTCCCAGTCCACATTTTTATATAAACTTTATATTCACTTTATATTCATCTCAACATCATAATAAACTACAAAAACACTTTATTAAAAAAATATACATTTGATATAAAATAGATATAATTTTTTATATTAAATTTATATTACATTTATATGAAGTCCATATCAAACCATATCATAAGGGGGCAGGACTAAGACACCCAAGGGGTGTTTCCACCTGTTAAAAATGTTACATTGCAAAAAAGGAGGCCCGTTAACACATTGAATTTCAGTAAAAAACTTGGGCATGTTCTGAAAACAACCTTCTCTTTGTGTATAGCCACAAAAGGCTTTTCTACAGACAGAGTTTATAACTCACTCCCTCTTCATATCAAGATAACTGACACCATGTACTTTAAATGTTTGAGTGAGCACATGTACAAAGGCTCAACGGGTGAAAACATAAGCCTGCGTAGTACAGTGGTAAGAGTCCAGCATGGTGCTGGGATGAAGACTGGTGGGTGAGCTTTTGAGCCCCGCCCATGAAAGCTTTCAGCGCTAGTAGTCTCCAACATGTGATTTTGAATTGCAATGTGGTATATGCAACTAATACAGAGACGTGCACCATCACTGAATAGTAGACAAGGCCACTGTCCAGGAGACACTTCAAGAATGTTACCACATATGACACACTGCATTGCATTGGGTTGAATATATATATTTTGCTATCCACCGAATGCCATTGTTTCCACTTATTGAAGAAGCAATTTCTTATTTGGTTTGTATGCCTTTCTTAAGACATCCATGCATCTTTGAACATTTGCAGATGCTAAAGACTGTACTCAGGTGCCATGCAGAGCAGGTTTAGGCTTGGGTGAAGCTTTATGGGTAGATCTACAGCTAAGCAGAGTAGACATGAATCCCATACTAATACATGTTAGTGCAAAGGGGGAGATTAGCACGGATACTTCTTGCACTACTTTGTGTATCAGCTGTGTTGGGGAAAACCTTAAGGATATATCCCTGACCATGTTATCCACAGAGAATAACACACTGACTCTTGAAACTGGTACCTGAGGTTAAAGTGTTGACATTTTCGATGTGTATTTGTAAATTAGTATGTTTTGTTCCCCACTTGGTGAATATGCTTGACTGTATTGGTGTCTAGTACCCATTGATTGACAAAGGGCACAGCTAACTTGGCATTGGTGTGAGTGCCCTTTTTTAATGTAGAACATTGCTCTTGTTTCATTTACCTTTATGAGAATTTATGTACATATTGCTTTTAGTTGCAAAAGATCTCAATGTCAAAACTAATTGCTAGGTCTAACTTTGGATATGAGTCCCCCACCCGGTCATTGACGCATCGGTTGTAACGTACTTCTGCAGTTGGGGATTCGTGAAATGGAACGAACAACACCTGCCTGAGGGATACCAACATGTAAGTAACCAGATGACCTTTTGGGTAACCACCACTATATCTTCACATTCTTGTTCTGTGACCAATGTATTATAAGCCAATTCTGGCACAGTCTACTATGAAGCCTGGCAGGAGGGACTAAATATATGGAACAAGTTACTTACCTGTAACTGTTGTCCTCCAGCATGGGTCTGGCATGGATTCCCATGCTCATGAATATTTCCTCGGTAAAATGAAAGCAGTCTTGCTTTAAGAAAACTCAAAACTGCCTTTGTATCAATAACCAATCACTGTAGACTGGGTCATACTGCACCCATCCAATGACGATCATCTCCCTAAGCCCTTCCCCTGGTGGCCATCTTCAGATTCGAAGCACGCAAGGAGCCAGTATGAACCTAGAAGAGCCACAGCAGGGAAGGAGGGATGGTTCACATGTGAATCCATGCCAGACCCATTCTGGAGAACAACAGTTACAGGTAAGTAACTTGTTCCTTCTCCAGCATGGGGTCTGGCATGGATTCACATGCTCGTGAATATGATTACACAGCAGTACATATACACAACCACAGGGGGTGGCAAGGCTCAACAGAAGCTATACACTTACCCTTGGAACAGACTCACCTCAAACAAATAGGCTGCGCAGCACTGCCTGGCTGACTGTGGACTCCTCCTTGGAATCCCTGTCAACACAGTAGAATCTCGTGAAGGTGTGTGTCGACCTCCACGTAGCAGTCCTGAACATGTCCAGCAGGGGAACCCCAGAGAGAAACGCTGTTGTAGTAGCGATGGCTCTGGTGGAGTGGGATATTGGCCGGCCAGGAAGGGGTCTGTTGGCCAGACGGTGACAGTACATGATACAGCCAGAGAGCCACCTGGATATGGAGCCCTTCAATAGAGCCTACCCATGATTCACAGGATCAATATTAACCAAGAGTTGAGATGTTTTTTCCAGAAAGCCTTTGTACGTGCCACATAGAACTTTAAGGCACTAGCAACGTACAGCGTATGCAGCGACCTCACAGCGGGTGAGGAAGGATTTGGAAAGAAGACCAGAAGCACCAAAGGTTCGTTAAGGTGGAATTCAGAAGGGACCTTTCAGATGAAGAATGGATGAGTTCTCAACACCACCTTTGTAGCATGGAAGGAGAGGTATGGGTGTTTGCAGGATAAGGCCTGGATCTCCCTAACCCGCCTGGCTGCCGTGATGGCCACCAGGAAAGTGGTCTTCCATGAGAGAAACTTCAGAGAAGCTTGATGCAAAGGTTCGGAAAGAGGCCCCAAGAGCCTCTTAAGCATCATGTTGAGGTCCCAAGCCGGGGCAGTAGCCTTGGCAGGCGGAAATGTTCTGAAGAGACCCTTTAGGAACTCCTTGACTAGCCTCTGCGACCACAACGATGCTCTGCCTGGTGACCGTGTGTATACGGAAATGACAGCCAAATGTACTTTGATGGATGCATGAGCCAGACCCGACTTGACCAGCAATAGCAGGTATGGTAGAAGTTGTGGAGCTGTAACCTCAAGAGGAACGATCCTTCGGGCTCCCCACCATATTGTGAATCGCTTCCATTTGTGACTGTAACACTGGAGCGTAGAAGACACCATAGCCTTTGCCAGGACCTTCCTGCAGTCCAGCGGGATGTCATAGTGTCCAGATTCTAGAGCTGCAGGAGCCAAGTCGTGTGGATCAGTGATGTTGTGTCATGATGCAAGATGGATCCCCCTTCCCTGGACAGGAGGTCCGGAAGAGGAGGCAACCTGACAGCTGGTGCTATCGCCATGCAGAGCAGTTCTGTGTACCAGATTTGCCGGCTGCCATGCTGGAGCAATGAGGATCATCTTCCTGCGGCAGTGTTTAGCGTGTTGATCACACGTGATGGCAGTGGTATGGGGGGAACGCATAAAGGAGAGGTATTCGAACGTGAAAGAGAACGCGTCTCCCATGCTCCCAGGCTGGGGAAATCTGTTGGTCGAACTTCTGTCATTTCGGATTTGCTGCTGTCACAAACAGGTTGATCTGGGGTATGCACCACATGCTCAAAATATGTGATTTCCGAGCTTGCTGTAGTTCCCATTCTTGGCAGGATCGCAGCTCCCTGCTGAGTGAGTCTGTGTTCTTGATGCCAGCCAAGTGGGAATGTACGAGAAACATACCCTGAAAAATAGCCCAATGCCACATGGCTTGTGCTTCCATGGAGGGAGCCTGAGAGCGGTTTCCGCCCTGCTTCCCCATGTAGAACATTGTGGCCGTATTGTCTGTGAAACTCCTCACCACTTGTCCCTGCAGAAGCGGCAGGAAAGATTTTAGAGCCCAGAACATGGCCCATAGCTCTAGGATGTTGATGTGCAGGGTCTTCTCCTCTGGATGCCAGAGCCCCCTTGTTTGAGGCTGGCTGGTGTGGGATCCCCATCCTTCCAGTGAGGCGTCCGTGGTGACTGTCGAATGAAACGGGGCCCCTTGGGTGAGGTGCCTGACCACCCCCCACCAACGCATGGATTGTCTGAATTCCTTGTTGAGGGCAATCCTGTCTGTCCACTTGCCTGTGACCTGGTACTACCTGACATCCAGGAATTCTTGTAGTGTCCTCATCTGGAGCTTGCAGAACGGAATCAGGGGAATGCAAGACATCATCCCTAAAAGTGACTTGACGCTGTAGACCCCTGTGAACTTCATCACTGTCAGCCAACGGACCTTGCCCAGTATGGACACCACCCTCTCTTCTGAGCGGAATGCTACGGATGCCAACGTGTTGAGCCGAGCACCCAGAAACAGTGCCTATTGTGATGGCACCACGCAGGGTTTTGGAGAGTTTATTGAAAAACCCCAAACTGTTAGGAGGTGAATGACCTCCTTGGTGTGCTGCACTGCCAGCTCTTGAGTAGAGGATCGGCTCAGCCAGTCATCTAGGTATGGGTAGACATTAATGCCTTTGAGGTGCAGGTGGGCCGCAACCGGTGCCAGGCACTTTGTGAACACTGCGCTGATTTTCGCCTGAAGGGAAGCATCTTGAATTGGTAATGATACCCCAAGACCACAAAGCGTAGATACTTTCTGTGCTTTGGATTCATGGGAATGTGAAAATAGGCATCCTCCAGGTCTAGTGTCACCATGAAGTCCCCTTTCATTAGCTGTTCATGTATCTGTTTTAATGTGACCATCCTCAATTTCAGAGACTTTAGATAGTTGTTGAGGTGACGCAGGTCGAGGATTGGGCACCATCCTTGTGATGCTGGAAATGCATCAGAGGGACAGGGCCTCTGAATCCTTGTCCTTTATTGCTTTTTATCATGTGTTCCGTCTTGTTTTCCGTGCAGGAGTTTTTGTGGGACGCCTAGCGGTGCAGCTCTTCCTGTTTTTGGTTTGGTGAACAGACCCTTGGGATACCCTTATGGCACTCATGAGTAGAAGTACGACCCTGTACTCCTAGTGTATGTTTTTGTGCCCCTGTGTGTGGCCCACAGAGCAGGGAGCGGGCTGGTGGCAGCTCTGTGCTGAATTGACAGATGCCCTGTGCATCCTCCATTTTGGGGTGCCCAGGCCCTGTCATTGGAATCAGTGGATTCCTGATAGGAAACAAGATGACCCCTGTGGCCTCTTGCTTTCTATCATCTGTTACCTTACTTTTCCCAAAGTCCCGGGAAGCCCTGACTTTGTCCCTTCCCCCCGACTGGCTGTTGGGTGAAAGTTCCATAATGGTGTTGTGGGGAAGTCCAGGCCAGACTGGCTGCAGCCTTCCCAATGACTGTATGTTGTGGGTACGCCTGTGGGGTGGGACCTGGGTGAATCGAGTGTGTGACGAATATGCATTCTGTGTTATGGGTGTCTAGTATCTGGTGTTTGACACAATGACTGAGACAGCCCTGCCTGAAACTGGTATGAATGCAGAGTGTAGTGCTGAATGGCAGAGTACTTGTACGAATCCACATACTGTGTTGTGAGTGTCTGGATGGAGAAGAATGACCTGAATGCGGAGTGCGTTTGATTGGCTGGCTGACTGCCTGAATGCCCATCTGAATGATTGGTTGCCTGAGTGTGACCCAGCAGAGTGAATGGGAGCTCAACTAGTATATCTGGGGGCCTCTCATTGCTACAAATCGTTCAGAAATTGAAATCAAAACTGACATTGAAACTGACGCTTATCTTTGAAGCCCACTGTAAGAAGAAGAACTGCTGCTGCTGTCCTTTGCTAATCTGAAAGCTGCTGTGCCTTCATGGAACTGATCCAAGAGATGACCTGGCTAGGAGACCTCTCCCCAGGCTACAGGGACCATCGTGCACCAGCTGATCTTTGCCAAAGCTCCCTGGTAGACAGACCTACAAAAGGCTGCTGACCAGAGAAGGGGACTGCCGAGGAGAACGAAAAGAAGCATCGGACAGCCGTCCACCGTCGCTGACCGCCGTCGTCGACTGGAGCCACCGTGCTCCCTTTGCCTAAGAACATTTGAACCAAGGCCTCCCTTGCTCATCCTCGTCGACTGCTTTCGTTCTGCCAGAGAAAGTCAAGGCCGCCAACGACCGAGGAGAATCCACCGGTGGGTTTCCCACCACCTGAAGACCTCAGAGACGCAGACGAAGCTACTGAAGTAAGCTGTGGTCACGTCCCGTTTGTCGATGCCAGACGCTGACGACCCGACGCCCTTGCTGGGCCAAAGTTCTTCACTGACTCTTTGCTGCAAAAAACACTCGTCGCCCAGGTTGCACCGCATGCCTCTTCTTCACATTACGTTCATGAGCTTTAGTCAATGACCACCACGAAGATCGGAGCTGCTCCCTTGATGACCAGCGTTCACCTTTTTCTTCATCTCGGAAGTTCGACTACCCGTGGCTCCTGCCTGAAAGGGAGCGCACTCAAGAAGCGCCCGTCGATTCCCCGACGAAGAACTCTACAACACAAGGTACATTTGGGTTGCAGAACTATAGAAGAAGATAAGACTCTAATAGACAATATATGGACTGGACTTGTAAGATATATCTTTATTTACAGGTTGCCCAGGTGGGGGAATCCTCATACGGAACTGTGCCTAGCGGTAGGGACCCAGTATTCTGCCAACTGTCTAACCAACTTGTCTTCCTCCTAAATCTATGGTTGATATTGTTTTGCTATTTTGATTCGTATGCTATTTGAACTGAGTACAGTTGATGCATTTTAATGGAATCAGAGTAATAGTGGTACCACCTAGAACTGTATATATTTTACCATTTTAGAATTGTCAGAGCACAAAGTGTATTATCGTGATTGTGTATATAACCTTGAACCTTGCTTATATAAAGTAAAGGTTTGAGGTCCTCACTATCTACGCTTCCTTGTGGTTTGTGCGCAAGTTCCCCCTTGGAGATCAATTTCTCGGACTGTTCATTTGTTTACTTATATAAAGACTGCGTTTTAACTAATACAGTGTGTGGACATTCCTTAGTGGGTGCTTGGGGACTACACTGTACTTAAGAACCAGCCTGCATCACCTCGTGCGAAGCTAGGCCTTGATTGCTCGTCCATTGCTACCAACAATAGAGAATCTTGGCTGAGGTCCTCTGTGCCTCTCCTCTGCCGTATAGAGAGCAGGAGTACAGACACCCGCCTCTGGTCCTTCACAATCCTCCTGACTTCTTTTGAACTCGAAAGTATCTGGAGTATAATCCAGCGCCTCGTCATTGTGAGGGCCCATGTTATAGTAGCGCCCCTTTTTTTTTTTTTACATTGCCTGCATTTCTTGCAGCACTTGTCCCAAGTACAGCTCCTTCTTTGCCACTGGAGGAATATGTGGACCCCTGTGTTCGAATTCCATGGTGTGCCCTTGTTGCACTATGTCTAGCACCTACTAGTTGGTGGTGATGTTTTCCCACTCCTTGGCGAATTGTGTTAAGCGCCGCCCCGCCCACCGGAGTACGAAAGTGGGGTCTGGGCTCTGGGCTCTGTGCTTGGTCATGCTTGTTTGGGTGTTTGCGCCTTTAGTTGTGGACGTCGCTGGCGTTGCGCCCCCCCACCCCCCCAACCAAAAGCCTGTAGCTTCTGTATGACTCTTGTGACAAAGAGCGGCAGGGCTGACGGTAGGAGGTCATTGGTTATCCTTTAGACTGTCTGAACTTTCCTCTGGAAGAACGAAAAGACTATGTTCACTGTTGTTTAAGGGTCCATAGGGACCTAGCCGTTTCTGTGTCCGTCTTTATTGCTTGCAATGTATCGTCCACCGCCTTGCCGAACAGGTACTCCCCATCGAAAGGCATATCGACAACCTTCGACCTCACGTCCAGCCTGAAGTTTGAGGCCTTGAGCCATCCTTGTCTTCCAGAACCACTCCATTACCCATTTGCCAGAAGCCTGAGTCTGCCACATCCAGGGCCACTGTGATGGCATGATCGGATGCTACCTCCCCTTCCCGAAATAGAGCCAGGGCCTCTGTCTTCTTGTCATTGGGGAGAAAATCAAGGATTGGACCCAGTTTATACCATAGCTCTTGATCGTAAGCGGGCCAGTATTGCCAGGGCATTTGCAGCTTTAACTGTGGAGGCGGCTGTATATATAATGCGCTTGCTCATTGCGTCAAGCTTCTTGCTTTCTTGGTCTGGGTGAACCAGAGACTTAAAGGACGGATTCACTGACCTTTTGCTTGCTGCAGCTGAGACCACAGAGTCTGGGGACGGCTGGGATCTTAGGCACTTAGGTGCCGAGTCTGGAAGCCTGTACTTCTTCTCCAGCCTATCCCGTCTAGGTGGAGTGGAGTTCGGGGCCTTCATAAGGGCCAGGCCCTCCTCCCACATGTTGTCCGAGAGTGTAATTGACGTTACCCTCTTTCGAGGTGAGGCTATTCTCGCATACAAGAATACCTCCTTCTTCTTCTCCTCGGGTACCAAATTAAACAAGGTCCCTGGGGGTGTCATCAGCATTTAGCGGTATGTCATCGGCTGTTATGAAGTCGTCAAATTCATCCGTATCCTCCGCTGCAATCCTCCACCACAGTGTCTACCAGGGGCAAGTCCTCCACTATGTGGACTGTACCCATACAGTCCCCCCTCTTCCTTCCTTGCACTTATCTGACCTACCCTGTCTGCTTCCCTCATAGCACTTGCCACTTGCTGGCTGCACTACTACTTTTGTTTGCTGTTGTTATTTATGTATTTATCAGTATTTATTCCTGCTCTCCTTTTGCTCTGCATTTTCCACTTCTCCCCCCTCCCTTGCACTTTTTCCCCTCCCTCTCTCCCATGCACTTGCGCGTTCTCAATGTCGCTGGGCCTAGTAAGATTGTTGTTTTGTTCCTCCCCTGTTCCCCTCCCTTGCATTGTCGAGCTCTGAAACACATGTGTATGAGCGCGATAGAAATAAAATATCAATATCAATATGGGTGTTGTTGCTTGTCCAGGAACAGGTGGGTGTGTGTGTGAGGAACATGCCTTGGTCTTGCCGGGCTGTCCCCCAAGGTGGGTTCCACACTGGAGCCAGCTGTGGAGGCATACGCTGTTGTATTTCCGCCACAAGAGTGTGTAGGTTAGTTAAGATGTTATGGGACAAATCTTTAGAGGCCGGTGGTGTGTCTCTCGACAGGCCCTCCAATGATCCCACCGAACGAAAATGCTCCCTCAAGGGTTGAACCCTGGGGTTGTCCTCCTCTAGGTCTGATACACAGCCTTCCTGCAATTCTTCTCCAGAACTGTCCTCCCTTCTCTTATCATGCTCCCCTTGTCGACGAAGAGATGAGATTGGGGACTTTATTGATATGATATGTCATTTGTAACATGCCTGCACACAAGTATTTCTAGGCACGGTTGCGGGCCCTGTAGTCATGGTTGGAGTGGCAGTCGTTGGTCGAGGAGGAGGAGGAGGAGGAGGAGGAAGGACGGCTTTTTCGCTGTGGCCAATGTTATCGACGAAGGCGCGGATGGTGTAATATTCGTTGGTGTAGTCGTCAACGTAGCCGTCGAATGGGCTGTCAGCAAAGATGTCTGGGCGCTCTCACATCCGACGGAGTGGTCGTCAACGGGGTAGGTGTTGATGGGGCCACACCATTGATGCAGTGGTAACTGGAGGGCTCGCAGTTGGGGACTCTTGTCCGTGGATCGCCGATGACAAGGGTTTAGAAAAAGAGCTTGCCACTTCACTGCGAGGTTCCCTGCTTGTCTTATGCTGCGAAGAAACGCCATGCTTCGATGAAGACAGCGATTTCCAGATGAAACTCCACTCAATGGCAAGCTTGCCGGCGCAGGAAGAGTGAGCGGGCAAACACCAAACTAGGACACGCAGCAGCAGCGATTCTTGTCGGATGTGCAGTGTGGCACTTCGCCTTTTTACAGGTCTCCTATTAGGGAGCCTCCTCAGTGGATCTCGACCTCTTACCACAGGGAGAATGTTCCAGAGGACGACTGGATCTGGAAAAGCATGCAAACTACCCAGAGCCGTGCCCTTCTCGTCCTTCAGCCACGCTACGATTCTGCAGTAACAGTCCCTCTTAGTTTTGGTTGCAGCCATCCTCATTGTGATTGTGGCGTAGACAATAAAGGCACCTTGAGTGCTTGTCTCCCACATAAACATTGCGCAAGTCACATCTGGTGCAGAGCTTAAACAGGCTTCTCCTGCCCTCTTCGGACATGCCGAGGCACAAAGTAGGCCTCGACTAGGCCTTGAGATTTGGCACGAAGATCCAACAGTGTATCGGTCGATTCTTCACCGGCGAACAGAGTCTTCCGTTGCCGGACTGGATATTGGACAGCAAAACTGAATGTTTTGACCAAAAAACTGATTATTTTCCGCTCATAGAGCAACTATAGAGGACTCCCAGCACCGAAGCATGCAGTAAAAATCTGAAGATGGGCACCAGGAGAGGGGCTTAGGGAGACGATTGTCATTGGATGGGTGCAGTATGGTCCAGTCTTTAGGAATTGGTTATTGTGCCAGTATAACTAACTAAAAAGGAGCTAGTTGTAGTACTGCTTTCTGTCCTCACCTCAGAGGGGAAAGTTCCTGCCTCTGCGTTACTGTGCAGGCGTGCGTCTCTTGTCTGGGTCTGCCTTGCTGGACCATTATGTTTTCCTCTACAACGAGATGGGGCAATACATTAGTACTACTCTTCGTGCAAGGATGGCAGCTGGAAAGGGTCAGAAAAAAACACTAGCCACTTCACTAGGGATATTCACACAGTAGTCTCTTGTAATTCCCATATAGCCAACAACTATATTATGGAGGCTAATGCACATGTCTGTTTCGGGATTTCCTGTCTTGTACGGGGGAGGGTGGTTAACCCCCAGTGGGATCCTGCTTGCCCTGTCCGCTAGGGGGGTGTTAAGCTTAGCTGGCTCACCTCCCTAATCTCGAAGGGGGTTGCTCCCCCTAGAGGAGAGGTAACAATTCCCTGGACCTGTCACACCATCCATTCCAAACCAACAACAATGCCATCATCTCAGGATATGAGCAAGCACTGTGTTTCCACCAAACCCATCTGGCAAGCACAGAGGCCTGTGCTGACCTCTCTCCTGCAACCACACTGCCTAACTGCCCCCCGGTCCTCTTTCCCTGGCTGGTCCCATTGTCCCTATGCCATGTGACATAGCTGGGAGATCTACAGGCAGACCCCAGCCTCAGAATCATGTGCCAAAAGATGATGGAGGAACCTTACATCGCCACCTACTGCTGACTGCAGCCTCCCCACCTTTCAGCTCCCCTGTCTCAGACCCCCAATAAAAGAACCACAGAATCTAAAATATTCATCCTTTCAAGGGTCTTGAGATCCCTCCTGCACCAGTGTGTCGTTGCTGGAACCTAAAGGTGGTCGCCAAACATTGTGGGCCGTGATTCCCTGTAAGAAACTGCAAAACGTTTTTGACCCAGGAAATTGCTCTCTGAATTTCCCCACACTGCTGGCAAGTCCTTTCTTCACTTGAATCTTCGTCTCTGGATCTCCTGTTCATCAACCAGTGTCTTCTGTGGCTTAAATGTCCAAAGGAATAGTCCCTTGGGGTTCCGATGGAGATTTTCGCAGAAGGTAATTTTGTTCACAAGAGACTGCTCAAATCCACAGAACTGTCCCTCCTTGTTCTCAGTTGAAATTCGATCTTGGCTAGATAGGAAAAGAGTTTTGCTTACTATGATAGCATTTTACCTTCTGCAAAACACTTTATTGAACTCTCTCAAGAGGTCTTTGAAACTGTTTTACAAACGTGTTAGTGTTGCATTTATTGTGTAATGTTTATTTACCTGTTAGTGTAGTGTTTCATCTATTGCCTATGCTTATATAAAGATTATATTTGAATCTAGTGTGTGGCCATTTTCTCATTTGTGAAGTGTGTACTGTGCTTAACACTCACTCACTCCACCAGCTGAATTATCCCTGTACTGCTCCGTCACACTACCAGTTAGGGGTACCAGGGATTTCCGCAAGTTCACCATGCTCCCTAAATAAGGAAGGTCTCAATAGGGACCCTGATCACAGGCCCAAAGGAAATTCTTGCTTGCAACTGGAAACCTAGAACGTGGTGGGAGTCTAATTCCAAACCTAGGAAAGTATTTATCTTGCTTGGAATTAGGTTTGGGCACATTGATAGAGAAACCTGGTCGCTTAGCAGTTGGATTATTAACCGAGTGTGTTTTGTGCATGGCTCGCCGTCATCAGCTATAGGTACACTTGCACTGTGTGTGCAGGTGCGCCGCTACTCCCCACATACAGCACTTTCATGAACACCCCTGGTACAGATGTTATGCCAAGAGGTGTCCCAGGCTCAAAAGGCTGCAGCACCAGTGCCACCATGCCTTACAATGGAGAGTCACAAACATGGCTTTCCCCCTCCCCCTATCAAGGGTAAGATCTGTGTTATGGAGGGAGTTGTTTCCAGTCACCTGCAAGAGAAATTAAGTGCGAAAAGTACCAGAATCCTTAGAGACACTATATCAATATACCTGCTACACCTGAAAAGGAAATGAAGACACTCCTGAAAAGGTAAAGAAGCAAAGCCTCCCTGAAGATTGATGGAGTCATGAAAACGTGCGTTTGGAGAAGTCTATGCAGGAAAACTTGACTGGCAACAGAGTGCGCGCCTTGTCACTAATTCTTAACCATTATGTTATGCCAAGAGGTAGCACTCAGAAAATACCTCTGCTTCAAGGTAGGAATACAACAATACCATATCAATAGCTCGGTATCATGGTAATCTAAAGTATGTATTTTTCATGCCTAGCGTAGTCATGAAATCCCCTTGTTGCAGTAGAGCTATGACCTTCTGTAATATTCTTATGAAGAACCTTTGTGGCTTTATACTTGTCCTGAGGAAGAGGGTCAAGCACTGGATGAAGGATTTTCTCCTCTTTTAGGAACAAGGTAAGGGGTTGAATAGCTACCCTTGTTTTGATCTTGCAATTGTACTTCCTCTACGGCCTCCTTTAGGAGTGCGTGTACCTCCGCTGTGGAATGATATGTGCTTTTGTAATACGTGACTTTCTTGGTGGGATGTTGTGTGGGGAAGCCATGAACTAGATGTAGTAACCATCCTTTATGGTGTCTCACACCCACTTTTTGTGGTGCTCTCCCAGTTGTCTTGATTGAGAATCCCCTCCTGCAGAAGAGGAATTGGAGGGCTCCTGGTACAAAAAGTCATTGTTTGGTAGCGCTGCCACTGGCAGCGCCTCCCCTTCCTCATGCTTGCCCCCTCTTGAGTGGGAATACCCTTAATGATACTGTGGCTGTTCATAGCCTTGCTAGCTTTCTGACAAACACTGGTGTATAGGACCCAATAGACTTTTCTGGCCTTCCATAAACGACACAGTCTGGTCTGGGTTGGTCCTCTCATGACAAACTGGTGGCTCAAGAGCATCAGGTACTGGGGTACTTCATAGTCTGATTTTTTTTTTTGGCTTTTTCCAGTGCCTCATTGGCTTATTTGACAAAAACATTTTCGCCCATCCAAGGGCATAGCAATGATTTGCTTCGTGTTTCGAGGCGAATCCGTAAGCGGTAGCCTGGAATACCTTTCGATGCCTGGAGCAATGGATGCCTGTCTGAGCTTTCGGCTGTGTCAAGACTGTTTTTAATGATGGTGTTAGAGGCTAGTTGCACTCCTGGACAGTAGCCTGAGCTTGCACCAAACATCATCTGCATGTAGGATGAGATGCAAGCACTTGTCAAGCTACTGAAAATGTCGGAATGGGTTGGAAGTGCTACAGCATTTGCAATGTGGATGATTTAAACTACAGTGGTAGCAGTCTTTTCGCCCCTGGAGAGGAGTATGTTGCTTACCTGTAACCCTTGTTCTCCAGCATTGGGATCTTTCATAGATTCACATGCTGTGAGAAAATTCCCCAGCGTCAAGCTGGGAATCCTCGGTTACATTATAGATATACCCTTAATTAAAATTGTTAGTGCACTTTGTATGCTACTTTATTTTATTTTTTTTATTTTATTTGACACATATAGCGCACAAAACCCAGAGGTATCTAGGCACTTTGACTTAAGAATGCGGTTACAGTAAGTGCTTCGGGTTACAGAAAAGGAAGCGTAAGAGGTCATTTATATCGTGGAACGTGCAAAGGTAATATACATCATACGCCAAGTGCAAAAGAGAAGTACATGGTGATTGTTAGGGAGAATCCTCATTCTATGGCTAATTTCCCTTACCTATAGAGTCCCACGGGGCAGCTTTGCTGGATTTGAAGGGTTTGTTTCTTTTTTCTGCTAAGAGTGAGCCTCTTTTTCCCACTCTTATGTTTGCTATGTGTGTTCTAGGCTATTTTTGTGTTAAATGCCTATGGGATCTTTCTCAACCCCATAGGAACCATCTTTATTCATATGTGTTACACAGCACCCTCAGTGCAGTGACACAGGGGTGTCGTAGCGACCCCCAAACATAGAGTCCATACCCTGGGACTGACTACTGTCTCACAGGGCATGTAAAGTCCCCATTGACTTTACTAGTCAAATCCTATGAACTAAACCAGTACAACCCATTTTACTATGGAGGTACTGGAAGTTTCTGGCTGGTGGCAGTGGTTACTACCATAAATATTCGACCGCAAATATTTCCCTATGGGATTTTTCCATTGTTCGAGGCTACCACTTTTTCTGACAGCCTCTAACATACCGCCGGTGCATTTTAATATTAACTTGACTCTGGTAGGTTTTATTTGCCAGAACTTTAATATAACTTCTTTCTCGTGTCTTTCTCTAAACTCCTAACCCAGGTCAGCGATCCTTTGTTCGTCCTTTTGGCGGTTTTCTGCCGAGAAGCCCTCCTTTTAGCGCCACTGAGTCTGGGGTGGATCCATTGTGTGGGAGGGGGAGTAGGACCCCTGGACAGGGTTGCCTCAGCAACCCATGTCGCACTCTATCCTGATAGGCTGGAGAGTCTCCCGCCAAGATGACCACTCCACTGTGTGAGTGACAGCTAGGCTGTATGAATGAGGATCTTTTTGCATAAAAGCAGGGTCCTGAGGACTGGAAGAGCAAGACGTCGCCACTGGAACTAAGAAGCTGAGGAGGAGAAAAGGCAAAGACATCTGCAACGACTGAACCACCGGTGAAGCCCTGCTGCAGCGTCTCACCACTTTTCTCCACACGACGAGAGAAGATCTTCACCTTCAAGAGCCTTCTTCCCTTGAGCTGGTGGGGCCAACCAGTTTGCCAATCGCCTTACCGGACATGCCTTGGTCAAATCTCCCGTACCCAGTACTCGGAGGCCAGATAGCCAGGCACCAGTCCACCGGGACTGCGATTTAAAGGAGCGTACCTTTTATTCGTCGGGCAGCACCGCGGCTGGTTTCATCCCTGGATAGTGCAATATAACTGGAACCTTCCTCCACGACGAGAGCCTCACTTCCTCTGCTGGATCACCCGAACTGCAGGAACTACCAGGAACAATCGCCACCGCAGGAGCCACTTCTTCATTTCAAGGTACATTGTTTCGCCAGGCCGCCCTTTCTTCGCGCTAGCACTAAAGGTGTTTTAAATCCTTTACCTACCTGTTGGGTTGGCCGCCCCTCTCTCTTAACATTGTCTTTTCAACTTCTGCATCCACATTTTCAACTTCGTTAACCAATGACTTGACTGCAGCTACAAGAACATTTTGCTCCTGGCCCTTGCCCTGTACCACTGACTCCGGCACAGGCCTACTGACTCTGGCTACATTTGTTAGATCTGCCTTCTTTAGATCGATTCTCACCTACAACTGTGTGGTGCACCTATTTCTTACAATTGCCCTTTCCTTCCCTTTTCTAAACCTTGTGAAATGCCATTTTGCTCAGTTTTCATTTAAGTATTGCCTATACTGATGCACTGTCTTGCTTAAACTGGTTCACAAACTCATGGGAAGTGTTGCTGGGGTGTGTAAGAAGATATTTCTGAATAACTTGTGCTTTCCCTCCCTTTTGAGGAATTGTTAGAGGATCCCTTGTGTGTAGTTGTCACTGTGCCATTTTGCTCAGTTTTCACTCTGGTTCACTTGGTCTACAATTTAACTTGGGAGTGTGTATATTTTTCTTTTGACTTAATTTAACTTGCTTGATGACTGTGATGCATGTGTTTTATTAGAAGTGTATAAAATAAATATATAACTACTTTTTAATACAAAGCTTTGGTCAGTGTTTCCTTGTGCCATAGTACTGTAGGCCTAGTGTGTAAACCCTGAATACTGCTCATCTCCCTTTTGAGATAAGTCTGACTGCTCAGCCACGGCTACCAACTAAATCTTTGTGGTACAGACTGATACCAAAGGGGATTTATTGCGCTCACCTGTAGTCCTAATCTTGTTTAGTGCTCCCTAAGGGAACTGCACAGGATTCTGCCAAACACTGATCACATCCATTGGGCCTGATTCCATGTTGCCGGGCAGCATCAGCGCACAAATGCGAAAGTCAATCAATGGGGAAATAAATGGTGCCTACCCCATGTTGAATGGCGGCAGCAGCACACAAATGCGAAAGTCAAACAATGTGCAAATATGATATGATATGGCATTTATAACGCGCCTATACACAAGTGTTTCAAGGCGCGACGAGGCAAGGGAGGACGGACAGCTATCTTACTAGGCCAGGTGTCATTCAGATCGTGCAAGTGCGTGGGAAGGGGGTGGGGACAGTGCAGTACATGGGAATAGATAAACAATAAGTAAGTGACGGCCAGCAAGTGGCAAGTGCATGGGTAAGTGCAATATTAGGTGTCAAGAGCTGCTAAGGGGACTGTAGGGATACAGAAACAGTCCCCAAGTGCAGGGGTTGCCAGGCGGGCAGTGTAGGTGTGTGGCGCTGACGGGGAAGGGACCTGGGCCCAAGATCAGAGGGTGTCCAGGTAGCCAGTGCAGTTCTGGTTGCAGCCAGGAGGTCAGCAGAGAAGAGGAGGAGAGAAAGCAGAAGCAAAGAGAAAGGTTTTGAGGTGCTTCCCGAACCAGAGATGGTTCTCCTCAAGTTTAAGGGAGGCAGGGAGGCTGTTCCAGAGGGAGGCACCAGCCGACAAAAGAGATCTACCACCAACTCGTTGCTTGGAGAAGCGACTGACCCTGAGGGAGTTGGAGGCGGATGAGCGAAGACCTCGAGAAGGAAGATATTTAGGAAGAGGGAGTTGAAGGTATTGCGGCCCCGGAAGGCCTTGGGGACGATGCAGAGGGTTTTGAACTTAATCCTCGCAGCCACTGGGAGCCAGTGCAGAGATTTCTGGACCTGGAGAGATACGATCCCTGGGCTTGAGGCCAAGGACAAGTCTCGCAGTCCTGTTCTGGATAAGTTGCAGAGGGCAGGGAGTAGAAGCAGGCAGATTTAGAAAGAGGCTGTTGCAGTAATCCAGCCTAGAGAGAACCAGAGCTCTGGAGACAGTGTGCTTCTGAGGGAAGGAGAGGAAAGGCAGGATACCTCTGAGGAGGTGCAGCTGGTAGTCTGACTTCTTAGAGGCGTCGGGGATGTGAGGAGAGAAGGAGAGTGTGGAGTCGAAGATGACCCGAGGTTTTTAGCCTTGCAGGTGGGTACAGGAAGAGGACCAAGAGAGGCCGGCCAGAGAGCTACAGGAAAGGAGGGAACGGGAGTGCCAATGAGGAGAATCTCAGTCTTACTGACATTAAGGCAGAGATCGTTGGTGGCACACCACTCCCGGATAGCAGACAGACAGCCAGAGATGAGAGAAAGAGAGGAGGAGGCCGAGGGTAGCCTGAAAATGAGCTGGGTGTCATCCACATAGCACATGGTGCCTACCTCATGTTGCAGGGCGGCAGCATCACTCAAATGCGAAAGTCAAATAATGTGCAAATAGATAATGCCTACCCCATATTGCAGGGCAGCAGCAGCAGACAAATGCGAAAGCCAAACAATGTGCAAGGTGGGGGCCCACACAGCATCACAGGGGACCACGGGGGGGGCACACAGCATCACAGGCGATGGGGGGCACACAGCATCACAGGTGACCGGGGGGGCACACAGCATCACAGGCGACCAGGGGGTGGGCACACAGCATCACAGGTGACCAGGGGGGTGTGGGGGCACACAGCATCACTGGTGACCAGGGGTGCTGGGGGCACCCAACATCACAGATGACGGCGGGGCACACAGCATCACCGGTGACCAGGGGGGGCTCACAGCATCACAGGCAACCAGGGGGGGCACAGCATCACAGGCAACCAGGGTGGGACGTGGGGGCACACAGCATCACAGGCAACCGGGAGGGTGGGGGCACACAGCATCATAGGCGACCAGGGTGGTGGGGGCTCACAGCATCACAGGTGACCAGGGAGGGGCACACAGCATCACAGGCGACCAGGGGGCTGGGGGCACACAGCATCACAGGCAACCACAGGGGTAGCGTACCTGTAGCAGACAGGGGCCTTAGGAGTGGTACTTGGTAGGTGGGCTGGCCAAGCCTAACAGGTTCTGGATAGGCCCATGTAATAGGAGGCCTCGCCCATCAGGGACACAGGATCGGGCACCAAGGCACTCCGGTGTGCAAAGGTGCGGGCGGCCCTCTTGGAATGGCCTGCTCGCAACAGCAGACAAAGCAAGTCAAGTTAACATGCACCAAAAAGCAGGTGCACACAGGGAGGGATAGAATTTCTTGTGAAGCTGCAATAAAACACACACCCCATAGGGCCAGATGAGCATTTTTCACTGAAAAAAGAGTGCGATCGTGCGCTCAGCGGGGCTTACCATGCATCCTTGATGAAGGAAAAGCCAGCCAGCTGTAGTAAACAAAAGCTACCACTGGGTGGCTTTTCCTTCATTGGTGCTGGGACTCAGAGGACGGAGACCGGAGACTACAGGCAGAAAAGCTGCAGCTGCATCTCGGTAAGTGCTACTTTTTAAATAAAAATAAACACTAGCTGCATTTTTTTTACTAAGTTTTCCGGGCTGGAGGAGCCCGGAAAACTTAGAAATTAAACTGCACCTTTAAAAACGTTGTATTTATGTTTGCGGTAGCTTTTTGAAGCTACCGCAAACATAAATACAACGTTATTGTGTTTGAAAACACTGCGTTTTTTTCTTTCCAAGTTTCTCAGGCTCCTCCGGCTCGCAGTGTTTTTGAAACACAACCGCGTTGTGTTTCTGCTGCCGGGGCTATCACTTTCCCCAGGGGAGCACCGGAGACCCAAAGTTTCTCAGGCTCCGAGCCGGAGGAGCCTGAGAAACTTGGAAAGAAAAACCGCAGCGTTTTCAAACACAATAACGTTGTATTTATGTTTGCGGTAGCTTGAAAGCTACCGCAAACAGAAATACAACATTTTTAAAGCAGCACAGTTTTCCGGGCTCCTCCAAAATAAATAGCACTTACCGAGATGCAGCTGCAGCTTTTCTGCCTGTAGTCTCCGGTCTGAGTCCTCCGAGTCCCGGCACCAATGAAAGAAAAGCCACCCAATGGTAGCTTTTGTTTACTACAGCTGGCTGGTTTTTCCTTCATTAGTGCCGCAAACGCAATCACAGGCGGGCATCCATTTCACAAAATGGATGCCCCCATGTGCTTCCTTTTTAATATTTTGAGCTTCATTTTCTCAAAATTTTACATAGGGACTTAAAAAAAAAGTGGCAATCGATTTTTTTTTATTATTGCCCATCTTTTTTTGCAATAAAAATTTTTGGGCGAACCATACCTTTAAGTGAATATTTTTTTGTAGTTTATAGAAAAACCCAACTTCTGGAGCATTTGCACAGTTTCTGACATGGTGTGTTGGGCCTTGGGGCATGATGGCTCTCTTCTCAACCAGACCTCTAAATATGGATAGACGTGTTGACCTTTCCTGCTGGAGCGCACGCTGCAATGGGTGCTAGGCACTTGGTAAATGTCCTTGGTGCTGACTTTAAGCCAAACGGCAGTACCCGGAACTGCTAATGGTTGCTGCTTACCATGAATCTTGGATATTTCATGTGTCTGGGATGTACGGGAATGTGGATGTAGGCATCCTGCAGGTCTAGGGACCCCAGGAGGTCGTCGATTAACAGCGTTACGATTTGGAACTTTTGCCTTTTTATGAATTTGTTGAGACTGTGTAGGCCCAATATCGGACGCCACTTGCCATCCGGCTTTTTGACCACGAAGTAACGTGAGCTTTTGCCACTTTTTCAATGGCTTTTTTCTGTAGCATTTGCTTCACTTCTTGGATAAACGCCTTTAGGTGGGTGGCGCTTTACGAATTCTAGGTGTCTGAAGGTGATTGTTTTGAGGACGCACTTGGCTGTGGTTGTGCGGCATACGTAATTCGATACATTTCCCCCCACTTGTCCCTGTTGGAAGTCACAGCAATTGCTTTCTTTGCCGCACTCTCTGAGGGCTAGTTGCTTGCGCCTTTGCAATTGACGGCAATTCATTGATTTGCTATATCCCTGGAAAGACCTCTTGTATCCCTGAGAGTAGTATGTTCCTTTGGAATATGTTTGACTATTGTTGCCAAAGGAGGTAGGGTAGTTTCTTCCTGATGCCACTCTAAAGGGACGAAAAGTTTTCCTATTCTGCAAGCTAGTGTGTCGGTGTCCATTTTTATTGCATTTAGAGCCTCATCAATGTTAGTGCCAAAAAGGTAATCACCTTCAAAAGGAATGTCCAGATTTAATGTGCTAGATTTAATTGCCCGTGAATTAGCCATAGAGATTAGTAAATCCCCCTTTGGCCTCCCTTTTAAATCCTTTAGAGCAGGTGCAGTAAAAATCAGGGGAATCCACCATCCGAGTCTCCTGCAAAATCAGTAAAGGGTATAAATGAATATACCCCAGTAATCCCCTCCACTGTTTAATGGGAGGAGCCCCCAGAATTCCAAGAGCACATTAGAAACAATTGATAAGGCTTGCTCATAACATGTGTTTGAAACACCTTTAGTAGCCACTGCCAGTAGCCAGTGTTAGGAAGGTTTCCTCTTTTTAGCAAATTTCCTTCCATTTCTATGGACCCCGAAACATGTTGCCATTGTTGTTTAACTCTGTCCTGACTTTTTCCAGTGAAGTGAAGCCTCCAGCCTCACTCCACTGCGCTTTTGCTTATTGTATTGGGAAACTGACCAGTCCTTAAGTCTGTCAGTACTGGAAAACTATGTTTCCCTTTTTTTGATAGATTATCTATTTTTTCGTAGCGTTTTATCATTGTACAATGCTTCTTACAATGCAGTGTGATGGGGTTTCTTTTGTATTACCATAGACTACACTCAACAGGATGTTTTGGTTACTTTGGAGGTACCTGAAAGACAAGCTGGTGGCAGCAGTAGCATTTATTTAGCCCTACCACTTTTAGTGTTTGTGGCTCCTATATGTGGCTAGTGTCCAAACATGGCTTTGCCACAATGTTTTGCTTGTTCATTTGGCCATCTTGTCTTGTGGCCTTCTTCCTGCCCTGCTAGGTCAGGGAAATTATTTTATGGCCATGGATTGCCTGGGAAAGCCTTGGTTTTCACTGGCTAGTGCAGGACCATGTGTGTGTGTGTTTCCCAGGAAGTGGGCTGAGACTGTCTGGTCCCAATACACATACTGGTGCCTGAGAGTCTTGTGTGCATGCTTGCATGAGACCCGCAGGGGTTCCTGATGAAGTAGAAGTTCCTACAGCCATGCCTCAGAGATCCGGGAGAAATCAGATATCCTGCCCAGCTGTGAAGACCATGGACCCGTCCTAAGAAGGACTGGCAACCAACTTTTGCTACAGTCCCAGTGGAGCCCTGTCTGGCTGGTGATCTTCAGAAGTTCTTCAGTGGAGCTCCGACTCTTGGAGTGGTGGGACCAACCATTCCTCAGTGTTGGCCGGTGCCCTGCAAAGAAGAGCCATCGGAAGTACCCCTTGACCACCCAGTGGCTGGCCAACTCCAACATTGGGCTACTGTGCTGCAATGTTGCTGTTCTGCGTTTCAGCCCAGAACTTTGGGAACTGCAAGCTTGTCCCACAGAGGTCGTCTCTGCCAAATTTCAGCATCACAGCATCCAAGGGACCTTAGATAAAAGGATGATTCCAACAGTGACAACTGTGTCCCCTTCTGTCACGTGCAATGATTACAATCACCAGAAACTGATTTCCTGCATCCAGTTATGTGCTGAGAGGAGGCCTACACCTGTGCGAGCTGCATTCTTCAACTGGAACATGTTGCACCAGCATCTGTGGCCGACCAGGGATTCACTCGAACCTGCAACTCCTGGACGCCAAGGTTTGGAAGAAATGTCGGGAAGCATGACCTCAGACGACCCTCTGAAGACCTGGCAAGTGTCAAGAGAAACTGGCATATGGGGTGAATCACAGTTGTACTTACCTGAACCCCTATTTTCCCTTTGAAAACGTTTCCTAACTTTTATCATAGTTTGGCTTTGCTATTGCTTGTTCACGCAAGCACTTTCAAAGCTGGTGGCAGTTGTATTAGCTCGAATAGACACTTAACCGACTTCTGGAACTGTTCTCCCATCCACAAGACCCTCACACTAACTTTTTCCTGCCTTACAAAACTACTTGGAACTTTCAGGCCCCAGTCAATTTAGGGTTGGACTTCTAAAGTTAGGGTTGTGATTCTTGTGGACTTCCATTACAAATTTAACCATACTCTTCTTTTCAGTATTGTAAGGTGGGGGTATTGTGGTTTTATTGCACTGGCTACTGGGACTGTATCTGCATATATGTATTTTATTATTAGTTTGTGTGATATTGCCTGATTAGTCATGTTTACAGTGTTTACTTGGCCATAAATAAATATAGTTTTTTTTATAACTACTTGTCTAATTGTAATCCTTGATTACACCTCGTAGACTCATTGTGGACCAATGACCAGGCTCACCCGTTCCTGAGACTTTGCCTTTACCACTCTCCACGATACCTTGATTGGCTTGGCTACTGCTCCTAGATCTATAGGAGGACAACTTAATTAGTGAACAGGGACAATTCTAGGAGCTGTAGCGAAACCAATCAAGTGGTAAAGGCAAAGTCTCAGGACCAGGACAGAGTAAAGATAATCCAGTCCTAACAGCCATCAACTTCCAAACTCCCTCTAGCCACAGCTGTAGTTTCTTGTGCAGTAATCCTAGCATCTCTTGAAGAGAAAGCATTCATTCCGCACATTTGTTTATATTCTCCAATACTGTTGGATTACTCTCATTTTACCATCTACATCTCGATCCTGAATTTTCACCATTGAGTTAATAAGTTTAGGTGTTTTGTGCTTTTTTTCTTTAATCATATTTGGTCCTGGGCATTTTAACTATATGGCATGGATATCCCCTTTTGAACAAGTATCTCATAGGACATATAAATTCCATTATTGCATCTGATAGAAAGAATATATTAGAAGTAGGTCTTACTGCATCCTCCACCTGATCCACAATAATATGATCCTCTTTTGTGACAACTCACAACGCTATAATGCTCTGCAATATGTGCATTAGAATGGCTTGATTAAGTGGAGGATGCCTACTCCGAGTTACAATTACAATGATCTTGTTTGTTATCATAGAAATGAGGGATTGTCGGCTCCAAAGGGTGTTTAACACGCTTTAGCAATGTTCTTCCTACTATTCCCATCTATCATCTGTGACGTGGCATCCACAGACTGTTGTAATGTTTCTGGCTGTGTTGTCTGAAATAACAACTCAAGCCCTCCCAACATCACATCTTCTTCCCTTATCTATGAGGTCTTTAATTTATCATATGCCTGTTCCTCATTAGTTGTTGCACCCTCATCTACAGAGTGGCTTCCTTCACTCCGTTTGGTGAAAAGTACAGGGATATCATTGGCTTTAGACACTTTAGCAGTGATGGGTGGAGGAGACAGATTGCATGCATCCAATTGTGTTTTATCTCGCCCCGCCCCTCACTAACGTGTTCATTCTATACCTCACCTTTTTATTGCGACTATTTCTCTTACCAATATTTTCTGTCCTTTTTCCCCTGGCTGGCTGTATTCACCACTAGATCATAATGCCCATGGTAATTTTCAGTAAGCATAACAGTGTTTGAGTCTGTTGAAATAATAGTACTTATTTATTCTGGATGTGTTGCTGTGCCCTTTTCTTCTTAAATGTGCCACTTATTGTTTCCCCTTATTTTGGATCACTGGGGAATTTTCTGTTAGATCAATCCTTTCCATTACCTCTACCAATTCCCATCTATCTGATGTACCTCTAGAACTGTGCGGCTCCCTACTCTGGCATGGGTCCAGCCTATCTTTTACTTCATATACATTCGTATCCATCACGCAGGCTACATTTGAGACTCGCTTTACATTTGTTCATTTTTTGTAAAATAGAGTTTAAAATTATTGTAGCTTTGACTCCAAATGTTCACATTTATTTATCAATGATATAAGCAGATTTTCTTTCTGTTTTTAACTTACCATCAGTTGCTGCAATTCTCTACAACAGCCATCTTTTCCAATTCCACCTGAGTCAGTGTGT
Organism: Ambystoma mexicanum; assembly: GCF_040938575.1. Classification (NCBI taxonomy): domain Eukaryota; kingdom Metazoa; phylum Chordata; class Amphibia; order Caudata; family Ambystomatidae; genus Ambystoma; species Ambystoma mexicanum. Next base: position 591,531,554 of record NC_090931.1, on the reverse strand, counting down.
CTTTAAAATGCTTTGTCAGCTTAGAGCCCAAACAAGCCAACGAGGAAGAACGCTCTATTTCAAGAGAGCGTGTCTCTTCCGATAAACCATGCTCTCTCAGTGGAAAAGATTTCATAATTTTCATAGATACCTTTTCCTTTGTCTCAGCAATTGGAAATTCAAATGTCTTTGAGAGACAAGTTCTCGGATGTCTTAACCTGTAAGTGGATTTTGGTAATACACCTGTTTCATCAACCCTTACCATTCCATCTTCTTCCAGGAGATGTATTTCCTGCCTTACTGAGACAGCATTCACCAACGTGGTAGATTCTTTCCCGTTTACCGACTCCATTGCATTTCCACCAGTCGCTGCCACACCGCTAAAGGGCTGCTTCAGCGCTGTGAACACCAATTTATTGCAGCGGATGAAGCCGGTTCAAATGGTCACAGACCCTGCAGTTACCGCCTGGTATGCTGGTCACCATAGTCTACCACTGGTAAATCCAATAAACAGAACCGTTTGAATCGCACAATTCATTTATAATTACAAAATTCAGCTCTAGGAATATTTAAACTAATCATCTGCAGGAAAATGTTCTATTTCTCAGTCTTTACATTCACTTGCTGAAAAACTATGCAATGGTTTTAGCATCTATCTAAAATGTTTTCATTCATTAACACGTTAGCCATCAGAAGGGTGCCAATTGACGTATTCACACCATCCATGTGTCAAAGTCCTACTAGAGCCAGAAGACAAAAGATGGGCAGATCCAAAATAAACATTGGTATGGTTAAGGCCAAATACTCCATTTAGTGCTTGCACATTTGCATTTTATTGCCATAGGCTCTTCTCAGTTACTGGGTAGCCCAGCAGTGCTCCATGGAACTTCCCCTCCCATGAATGCACAAAAACAAACTCTACAATGTGTTCCTTTATTTAAGCAGACATATGTTATAGTTATCAAAAAGAAATAAAATACAGGGACCCATTTAAAAGTGTTCTCTCTTTTGTAAGTGTAGTTTTATTTATTATAAAATCAGCTATTCGTCTCGAGCCAAATATTTCATCAACTATTTGGTATTCGGCCAATTGCTGAATCTACTATTCGGTACACCTCTATCATGATGCGGCAAGATATTTTATCCTGAGGAAAATCTCGAGACAGCTGTTGTTGCGGTTCTCCATCTTCGGAGACAAAATCAAATGTTGTGGTCTAGTGCATGGAGACTGCATTTGGGCAGACCCTTTACTTTGAATCGGTGTCCAAATCCAGAGGCTGGTAGGGGGGGCCTATTCTGCCCTGTTCCATGTCCTAGCTATCAGTTCCCTGGGAGGGCGAGAAACTGAACCCGTGGCTTTGGGCTGAATCAGATGGCCTTGTGAAGGTCCAGGTCTTGAGGGGATAGCACTCTTGTGTGCATCTCTGCCAGCTAACTCTTCACAGCACCAAGCAAGTCCATGGACAGATAGTGTGCCCCTAGCTGCATGAACTTGAATTTGGCCGTTTTGGTAATCCTATTGGCTGCGACAGACGTCTCCCTCCTTTCAACTCCTCCTCTGAAGAAAAGAAAAACCCTGTTGTTCAACGTTGGAGTCTCTCTCATGCTCCATGATGTCTACTGTGGGTTCTGCAAGAGTAGGAAAGCCATGTGGTCATAGAGTCAATATGCCTTGCTTGGCTCTTTTTAGTGAATGGACAAATTAATGATGATAAGCACTTTTAGACAAAGCCATCAATGATATACGCTGGTTTGGAAGGTTGAGGTGTCGACAAGGCCGGTTTCCCTGTTGCCATGGTCAAAAGTGGGGTTATTGACTGGATTAATGTCAATGAGGTGTCGACTGGGGCCAAGAGAATCCTGCCACTGATGAGCTAGTCGGGGAGTGGTTGTCAACTATCATAGCAGTCATCGATTTTTGATTGGATGGCAAGGGCGTTGATAAGGATTTGCCTGCTGACTGTAGATTTATGCGTAGCAGAATGGGTCTTTGATATTATTATGGATGGGGTCTTTTGTAGAGATCAAGGTAGGGGGTGGCCTGGGTGGAGAGTACAGCAATTACTCTACCCAAGAAGCCCGGCCACTTTGCAAACTTAGATACACCAGGAGAATATTGCGACTACTATCCTCTGCCTCCCCCTCTCCCACTACACAGGCCTCTCAAATATAGTTGTGTTACCGTGTACTGCATTGTGAAGCATAGGCATGTCTCCCACTATACAGGACCTTCAAATCTAGTTGAGTTATCTTGTACTCAAACTGCATTGTGAGATGTAGGCCTCTCTCCCACTATACAGGACCTTCAAATATAGTTGTGTTATCTTGTACTCACCATTGTGAAGCATAGGCCTCTCTCCCACTGTACAGGACTCTCAAATCTAGTTCAACTACGCAACACAGTCAACTAGGTGCCATGTCAATCACAGGACACAACAGAGCAGCAAGCTTGCGCAGCACTAGGCCCAATGAGACCCACAGCAGTCATTCCCTACCTCCGCCACCACACAGCCCACCCCCCTTCCACAGTGCACCATCAACGTCCATCTCCCACCCCCTCCTTTCCCCCGCCCTCATCACACCTACCCGCTCAACCTGTCACACTCTCCCCCACCCGTAGATCCCGCTCTGCGCAACTAAAAGCAGCAAGCTGGAGAGACGGATTAGAGAACATTGTCCCACGGAACACACCAGAGAAGGCAGCGAGACACCTAATATGCCCATCACACTCCAACCGTGCAAGCAACCAACCCTGACACCTCCCACTCACACTACACATGAACCCCAACTCTCACGTCCCCAGCCTCCGCGCAGCAAGAGAAGCTCTAGCCAATACCCCTTTCAACAGAGAACCGCCCACTCTCTCCCACACACCCATGACTGCTCATAATGCAAGGAAGGGGTGAGACCACAGGCACCTAATGCCCCCCACCCCTAGCATCGCCCATCTTCCGACACAGTTTGCAACCACCACCACAGCAGTATAGGAGAGAAACCTCACCACCCTCAACCAACCCAGTCCTAGCTCTTTTCCCCTCCGCCACGTTCCCCCACTCCAATTGCTCCCTCATATCCACCTCCCACCTTGCTACTCCCCCCACGCTGCCAGTCCCCACAGCAGACCCTGCTGTCCCCCCATCCCTACCCACCCTCTACCCACAAAGGCATCCCACCAAATATCCTGCACCCTCATCAACGCCAGGTCAGTTTCCAAAAATAAACTCCACATTTGTAACCTTATCACGGAAGAAAGCCCAGACACCCTTTTCATTACTGAGAACTGCGTGATGACTACGAACCCCTCGTGCTCAAGACCTTCCCACCTGGTTACATTCTCATCGTCCGGAACGGATCACAAAGGGGAGGGGGGCTTGCAATATTACACAAAGACCAATTCAAGCTTATAACCAAGGACACCTCCACCAAAGCCACAGAACCAATTTTTTTTTGCGAGAGGTGATATAAAGCAGTGAAGTGCTGTGCACATTAATGGAGCATAATTCTGAAGAAAATGAAGTTATCGGGTGATATTACACCTGCAGTATCCTTTTGTTTAAAAATTCGTTTTTAGAATGTATGACATGGTTTATGAGATGTCACTGTTCTGGTTAGAATTGTCATGCATGTAAGGTATGTGTGCTAGAGTGGCATGTTGAAGTAGTTGGCTGAATTGATGTTAAAGGTATTTGTACCGCGCACCGTCACCAATGGAATTGGTCCCCAGGCGCTCAGGCGGATCTGTAAACGATAAAGGTGGGATGGGTTAGTAAGGTGAAGAAGGGAGTAGGATAGTGAGAGGAGTGGTGTTCTGTTGGCAGCTTCAACTCAGTATACACCAGGTGCTGAGCTTTGGTGCAGGTATCGGATCAGAGTCAGTCCGCTTGTGCTGTTCCGGCTTATGTGTTGTTGCAGTGTTGTGAAGTGCGTGCGGCTTGTTGTGCGAGAGATGGTTGTGTGAGCTTTTTTAGTGAGATAAGTATGCCGAGTTTGAGCTTATATTGGTTAGTGGGTTACCTGACCTTTACCATGCCAACATTCACAGTTCCGTCCGAGTGCGGCACCCGCTGGCCCCCACACTCCCATCTAGACGCGGCGCAGGCCAATGTCCAGGACCCCATCCAGGTGTGGTCATGCCAACATTCACACTATTATCTAGATGTGGCACAGGCTAGTGTTTAGAGACTCGTCCAGGTGTGGGCATGCCAACATTCACAACTCCATCTGAGCGCCATGCAGGCTGGTGTTCACAACTCTAGGTGTGGCACATGTTAGCATTCATGTTTTTCTAGGCGCGGGGATGTTATCCTTCAATCGATCCTATCCAGATGCGACGCGGGCCAGTGTCTATCTAGATACGTCTGCCGGTCAGGATATGTTCGTCCGGTACGTACGAGTGGGAGAGTCACTTGAGGCTTTCGTCTGGGTCTAGGTATGTGCTCAGTCTCTGCAGCCTTCCTTTGTGGCTATTTTCCATGCCGTCTTATGCTCTGTCGAGTGGTTGGTTCTTTGGTTTGAGTGTTTGTCCAATTTGAGAGTGGTCGAGGTTGGAGTTATTTTCGTCATTGTTTTAATGGCTGGGCATTCTAGTGCGTCTTTGTTGTAGTTACGCTATGAAGAGCCATGATTTGAGGAGTTTCCTGAATGCTAGGTGGTTTGTTATATTCCGTATATTCTTAGGTAGGTAATTCCAGGTTTTGGGTGCCTGGTGAGAGAAAGACGATCCCCTGAGTTTTTTTTTCTGTTCTAGGGTTTTGGTTCCAGGCGTATGTCGGTGCTTGATCTTAGTGTTCTTGTCGCTTGATGTAGGCGTAGTTTGTCGCTTAGGAATTCTGCGCCCTGTTTGTGTATTGCTCTGTGCGTGATGCACATGGCCTTGAACTTTATTCGTTGTTTCAGTGGTAGCCAGTGTAGTATTTTTAGCGCGGGTGTGATGTGTTCTCTTCTGGGTAGCTTGAGGAGGAGTCTGGCTGCTGCATTTTGTATGCGTTGCAGTTTTTTTAGAAGTCGTTCGGGCATGCCCAGGTATAGGCTATTGGCAGTCTACTCTGGACATGATCAGAGCGATGATGGTAAGTGTTTTGTTGACGATCGACAGAAACGGTAGGATCCTTTTTGCTGCTCGCAGGAGGAAGAAACATTTCTTGATTACCGAGTTAACTTGTGGTTCCAGAGTGAGGTTGTTATCCATCAGGACCCCTAGGTTTTTTACAGTTGATGATGGTTCCGGTGTTGTGCCGAGCTCTCTTGGCCAGGGGATGTAGTTGGCGTCTCCTCCCTTTTTTGAAACAATCATTATCTCCATTTTGCCTGGGTTGATTTTGAGATGGTTGAGGTTCATCCAGCTGAATATGTCATGAAGGCAATTCTCTAGTGTGGCGTTTTCTTCTCGGGTGCCTTGTATGTTGAAGATTATTTGAGTATCGTCGGCGTAGTTGTAGCATGTGAGGCCGTGTTTTTTGATGAGTTTGATTAATAGGTACATGTAGATGTTGAATAGAAGCGGGGAGAAGGATGATCCTTGTGGTACTCCGCACATGGAGACTCTGGGTTTGGATTTACAAGGTTTCATCCATATTGTTTCTGTTCTTTTTGTTAGGAAGGATTTGATCCATCGTAGGGCAGTGTCTGTTATCCCTAGTCCTTCTAATCTCTTTATGAGGATGGCGTGGTTGACAGTTTCGAAGGCTGCAGACAGATCAAGGAGAATCAGGGCGGTGCCGTTGTCTGAGTCTGCGTTTGTTTTTAAGTCTTCCCATATTGAGAGGAGAGCCGATTCTGTTCCTCTCATAGGTCTGAAGCCAACTTGTGCCTGGTCTAGTAGGCAATGCTCTTCTATGAATTCTTGGGTTATTTGGTAGACGTGCGTTTCTAGCAGTTTGGCTATCTAGGGTATGTTGGAGATGGGTCTGTAGTTAGATAAGTCCTCTACGTTTCCTGTTGTGTCTTTGAGTAGCGGCTTGATGTAAGCCGATTTGAAGGCGTGTGGTACTTTACCTGTTGAGATTGAGAGGTTGAGGAGGTTCCTGTGGTATTGCATGCGGGTTCCTTGTTTGAGAATTGTTTTGTATATGTCCGGGAGGCAAGGGTCTTCAGGAGAGGCCGATTTGTTGCTTTGGTTTACCAGTTTGACGAAAGCCTCAACTGATCTTTCTGGGAAGTTTCGTAGCTTGTTTGCGTGTTCCCCGGCTGTGTCGGTGGGGTTTGAGCTGTGAACGCTTGGTCTGTTTTGTATGGTGTGTTGGATGGAGGTTATTTTGTTTTTGAAGTGGTCTCCGAGGTCCTCGCAAAGTTTCGTCGATGGGATTGGCGTGTTGCTGCAGGCTGGTGGGTTTTTTATTTCGTTTATGATTTTGAATAGTTCTTTTTGAGCGTTTGGTGCTCTGAAGATTCGGTTGTCGTAATGTTTCCTCTTCGCTTTTTGTATTTCTTTTTTATATGCGCGGATCTGTTGTAGGAATTTCAATTTGTTTGCGGTGGTGTTGTTGTTCCTCCATTCAGATTCTAGTTTTTGTTTTTTCCTTTTCATGGCGTTGAGTAGTGGGGTGAACCATTTTGCTGTAGTTTTCTTGCGTGATGGGGTGAAGGGCCTTTCTTTGGCAATGTCGTCAAGGGTTGTTGCGATCCAGGTATGAAGTAGGGCAACTTTTTGTCTATGTCTGCTTCTTCCATGGTTGATGCTTCTGGTTTGCTGAGTTCTAGGAGCTCGGTTAGGTTGGAGTTTTTTATGGTTCTCCAATTTCTTTTCATCATGATGGGTTGCTTTTCTTGTTGCTTTTTTGTCAGAGCGGCCGTTGTGATTATGAACGGAATAATGAGGTGGTCGCTCCAAAGTATTTGAATTGGGGGTGCCGTGGTGATGAGATCCTTGTTGGCGAAGATTGCGTCAAGTGTGTGCCCTGCTGAGTGGGTTGCTCCTTTGACTAGTTGTTGTAGGTTCATGGCTGCTAGTTGGGCGGTTAAGGATTTTTGTGTGGTTGTGGTTTCTTCGTCGAACCAGATGTTGAAATCTCCGAGGATGATCAGATGATTATACTTGATGGCTAGGGTAGTGATTGCTTCTGTGAAAGCGTCTACGAAAGTCGCATCGTAGGTTGGTGGTCTGTATATCAGTATGAATTTCAGGTTGGTTTTGGGGTTTACTGAAAGTCGTAGTATTAAGGATTCGCATTTATCAATGTTTAGTGGATCTCCCATTTTGATGGCCAGTTGTTCCTTGTGGATGCTCGCTAGCCCCACCCCCCCTTTTAGATTTTCTGTTTGTTTGGATGCATTTGAAGTCTTCAGGCAGGCAGTTGTTGAGGGTGATCTTGTAGTTGTCATCTAGCCATGTTTCGGTTACAAATAGGATGTCTATGCCTCCTTCTGACAGGTCGTGTATTTCCGTTGAGTGTTTGGACATTGACCGTGCGTTTATTAGATTACAGTGGATTCTCTGGGTGAGATTTTGTTTTGAGGTTATTTGTTGTTCGAGTTTGTAATTGTCTGTTCGTGGAGTTTCCGCATTGATGTCGGTAGGATGAAGAATGGCGACAGTTGCTTCTTCATTGAAGCGGTCTAGTAAGTTGATAACAGGGCTGATTAGTCTTGGTGTTTCTGCTGTGATGCTACTCGGATGAAGATCAGCAGTGGTTTCTTCATTGGGTCCGATTGTTGGGTGGGAGGTGGCATTGCTGGTTGTTGGTACTTCGCCGTATTGTGCGGGATGTAGTGGAGATCGATGCTGCCCCTCTGTTCTTGTAATGTAAGGGGTGATGGGGTCGGAGCCCTCCCACTCTTGTTGAGTGCCCCTGTCTTTTTTCCGCGTGTATCAGGAAATTCTTTGCATGTTTCGAGGTTTCAGTGTTGCGGTGTCGGTGTACCCTGGTTGTTGCGAGGTAAGTTGTGAGGTATAAGGATTTTTCTCTTGTGGGTTTTGTTCCGGGTGTGGCTGTTTTAGGCGTGTTTTCTTCCAATGGGGTTGTTTCTTGTGGGTTCTGTCGGTGTTGTGTGTTCGCGTCTCTTGTTGCACGATCATGTTCTCTTTCTCAGCGTCCTTTTCTGGTACGGGCCATTTTCCAGTCTAGGTGCAGGCTTGGTATGGTAGTTGGTCCTCTATGCTGTGCGGTCGCAGTGAGCTCGGTTTTCCTTCTCTGGATACGCTGGGGTGTTCTCTGGCTCAGTGTTGTTTTCTGTTGGTGGGTGGGGTATGTTTCCTAAGGGTGCACTGTCGGGGGGGGGAGGGGGCTTAGGGTGTTAATGGTCTGCTGGTATGGGATTTTGTTGGGTTATGTAGCGGTGGGTTTCCGGGATAGGTAGAGTACTGAACTAAGCGCAGTTAGATTATTTGAGAGATCTGTATGGTGGGTGAGAGTCCTATCAGTGCAATCTAAACATCACACAGTGCCGTTGATGATTAACATATGCTTCAATAAAGGATATAACTTTAAGGATTTGCAGGCATCTATGGACTTTTTTGAAATACAGTCATTGTGTTAATTGTGTTTAAGTGAAGAGCATGAAGTATGCCAGGAGTGGCGAAATGGGAGAACCTGTGTGTGTGAATTAGTGTTAATGATTTTGAGGCTTTGCAGGTATATGTAGATTACTAATGGACATGCATGGACTTTATAGAAATTAGTTATTGTCTTGCTAGACAATTGTATGTGCATGATGTATGCCTGGTACGGCAAGATGTTTGAGCCAGTGTAAGTGGGCTAGAGGTAATTCTTTTTGAGGCATTGCAGGGTTTATGTTGTGCAATACAACAAAGACTTTTAGCACTACATGACTTTTCATCATGCATGTTTTTGTTTGGGCCTAGCAAAACCAAACTAAATTGTAATCATTTGAACGTGTAGATAATTCTTGGTAAGGATGGAAGAATAGCACTATGTGATCTGAAATGTACCAAGGATGAGAGATCAGAGTGATTATGTCAGCAAATGTGCAAGTGTCGTGTACCCTCGAATGTTTAAGTGGAGGGCATGCCTAATATACTTAAATAAAGGGAGGTTGTGCCTCCCACATTGAGAATCTGGTTGTCAGATTAAAGTAGGGATGTGAAGTAGGGGTCATGCCCAAAGAAGATGTTATACAAGGTCATGCCCCAGCAATAGTTAAGCGCACACCTGCACTTAGATATATGTGGGAGTAGTACGTTTCCCAATACATTTAGTAAGAGGTCACGCTTCTACAAGGTGGTAATGGTTAGGTCGTGCCAAGGACGATTTATTAGAAGAGGGAGGGTTCCCTGAAAGTTGTCGTGGGGAGGTAGTGCCTGCCGCCATGTATCCTAGGTGGGATAGTGGAGCAGCCGATGCGAGAGATTACAGAGCAGAACAAATATCTACCTTGGTATTTGTCCCTATAACTGTGTTTCAGACAATGTTCGTATGGATTTTTCTGCTATTGGCCCTGATTTGATAAAGGCTTGTGGGAGCCGAAACGCGTAATCGAGTAGAGGGCTTTTTTGTTGACATACGCACATAATAATGTGAAACAGATTGTGCCATTAAACAATCTATTTCTATACTGGCGCTGAGTACTGGAGTTATTCCATGTTTTCTGTAGGTGGGATAGTGATTTACAGAGGTGAAGTGAGAGGTCACGCCTCCATTGGATGATGGTTGGGTCGCGCCTGAGCCATCAGTGTTTCTAAGTTGGCATTGGGGTCAATCCCATGTTTTTAGAGTAGCACACCTCTTTAAAAAGGTGCAAAGTGCTGTGTGAATGTGCGCTGTGTTTTCGTGAGAAAAGGAGATAGGTTGTAAAGTAGATGTATTCATGTGTGTGTGTCTGAAGTAATAGAGGGAGATTTGTTGTAAAGTGCTTATCTGTGAATGCATGAGCTGTGAGAATGTTGGAGTCCTGTTGTAGAATGTTGTCCCACGAGTGTGTGTGAAGGTTCCAGCTCGTGTCAGTTTGAGTTGGGCCTACCTGGGTGATGGGACCCAGTGGTGTCCTCTGTTGTAATATCTTGATGTAACTAAGAATAAACCTTAAGTGTGTGACCTGCAAAGCGTACCAAGGCTGCCTTACTCAAACTGCAATGTGAAACTTCATACGGGGCCGCCACATGACAAGTTCTGCTTGCGGGTGCCGCCCTGCACGCCTGGTCAGACCAGGTGTGCAGAGAGGCACCCGCAAGCAGAACAGGATGGTAGCAACGGTACCGATATGAACGGTACCGCTGCTACCATCCTCCCCATTGAGCCCTATACGGGCTCAAATGGGAATGGGGATGTACCGGTTCCGGGTCCCGCAAAAGGAAATTACCGGGCCTGCCAAGGTCGGAATGGCCTGGTTATTACCCTTTCGCGGGCCCCGAAGTCGGACCCGAGTTTGGGGGTAGCCATGCCCTTATCAAAGGCCATGGCTACCTCCAACCTCGTAATGAGGCCCATTGACTTTGGTCTCCGAGGGCGTTCGTACTAGGAAGGTGCATTGAGGCCACACAAGTGGGGAAAGAGCACTATATAAATAACAAAATACAATACAATACAATTGATGACGATGTACAGGCAGATATTCCTGACAGGGAGGGCTTATGTAATCCCTCGCTCCTTTACCAGAAGTAATCTTCATTGATGGTCTGCCAGGCCAAACTGAGGCTGAACCTCTGACCGAAACGGTGTGTACATTCCTTAAGCCATGCCACCAGCCCTCTGCCTTTCTCCAAGAGTCTTGTTCTAGAGACTAACAGATGCTTCTGTTCATGTTGTGGTCTGGGTAACTCCTAGTGCTGACCCCCCACAAAACACTTGTGGGGGACCAGCACTTGGGAAATAACTGATGGGAAAGAACTACATCAGAAATGTGGATTATGTTATATATACTCCATTAAAATCAAAGGTACATCAAAAAGTACCCACTGCTTACCTGAAAGGTGTGACGTCCCCATCAACACATGAGAACTAAGAAAGGGAAGTGAAAGGATGCCAGAGGAGGGCATGGAAGAGCACAAAACTTTTTGTACATGAGCGACTGTACCATCAGGGTTGACCGTCACCTTAAACAGACAGAAGCTACAATTGACACAAAGCAGAAGCAGATTCCAACAGTGTTCAAAACATGTTGAAGCACCCAGTCACTTAGCCTCTAATAAAGAACAAACATTAACATAACTTGTTTTGTACATAAGTCTTGATGTGTTTAAGAGAACAAACTGGCAATGTAAAGTACATAAAGCCCTGTCTTGTATTGGGAGGTGTATACTTAAATCCCAAGTCATCTCTTTATTGGCTTATTACATTTTGATTTAATCTGGTGTGTCTCTTCAAATCACTTTCAGTACTTATAACTCGGACCATGACACACAGTGGCAGGTGTCTATCTTTTGACTAGCCTGCTCATCTCGCACACCTTAAAACACAAAAAGAACAAAAGTGGCTTGATTTTGTTTGTTTATTTGTCCGGAATGGAGCAGGGATAACTTAGAGAGCACCCAAACAAAATACAGTAAAGTCAAGAGCTAAATGCTATTACTATAAATCTACAATATTCCTGGCGTTCCAGAAACATTAACAAACATCAAATTTGCACAAGTGGAAGCAGAATCGAAAGGAACCAGAAGTTTCCAAAGTAGACTTGAGCTAGACTATAACCAGACATATGCATTTTTACTAACTTAAGATCTATTATTCCACAATATTTAAGCATGAAGACACATCACAAAAGATGAGATGACATTGTTGGCTTCACAACATTACTAAATGTAAGGACGCAATGTGGCAAATACACTGAACAAAGGCTAATGTTCAGCCTAAACAGTTGATTTATTCCCTTTATTCAGAGGACGGCAAATCAAAGGACGGCAACAAAATAAAACATGCACATATTTTAGCAAATCAGGTCACAGAGAAAACATTCGGAAAAAGACTGAACGGCCTCAGACGGGTGAATATTGATGGGAAAATAACATGATTTCAACCAGCCCCACGAAATACAGGATTCCTATAATAAATACTTCTCTTACCCTCCTTATGGTTGTGAAATTCCATGATAAACATCTTTAACAAAGGTTTGAACTGTTTGTTGGCTTTGGCATGCCACAAATCAGATTCCACATTGCTCCAGAATATAGGAGCAGAGTCCTAACTCGTCTGCATGCAATGTTAAAGGCAATTTTTATTTTACAATCGATTCAATTAGAGTTAATTTTGTAACTTAGTTTTAATTGCTCACTAGAACGACCACATGCTCCACCTGCGCTTGTATGAACTGAGGGATGTTTGTGTGTTCACTTTGGAAGTTTAGTTAGAAATGTATTTAAACTGCATTTATTCGAACAGGACAATTACCAGCAGGTCCTTGTGTTTAAATCCTTTAATAATGCGCTTCAGCAGCAAGCCGATTTGCAACGTACACTGCGCTGTGTTAGATTTTGTGGTTTGTCTGTGTGTCATCATGACCATAAATGTGAGTGTTCAACTGTTCTTAACTCACATAACTTTCGTCGTTGGCTTTTCTGATCCAGGATCTTTGCTGGGGCCTTTTTAATTAATTATCCACCCGCTGAATGTAAATGAACAGCTGCGTCCTGACCTCTCCAATGTTGTTACTTTTAATGCGGCACCATCAAAACGCTTGCGGTATGTGGATGTATTGGCTCGGTATCTGGCTATGACTGAGGCCTCAGAGAATCATCCTTTGCACCTGTGAACTCTGAGGGTACGCAGTTAACTGGATATTTTGGTTTGTATACTATTCAGACTTTGGTAATATCACCGTTAGTGGGAATGCCCAAACTCGTTTACTCTCTAAAGTTTGGGGGATTTAATTTGGAGGAAGAGCAGGCTGACTCGCCTAGTGCTGCTATGTGCGATACCGTAATTACAGACCGATTGTGATGTGCAATCTACAAGACAGGTTTATCAGATCCCTGATACGGTTTCCTTAGTCCAAAAGGGAGGGTCAGGAGTTTCTGATAATACCATATTTCTCCATAACTTGAATGCTTTGGAAGTTGCTTTCCTTAATACTAGATCCTTAGCTTCCCATTCAATGGACATTTCAGACCTGGTACCTTACATCTAGATATCCTCTGTATAACTGAGACAAGGCTTAATGACACTGACAACCATGCAGCTCAGTTTGCCACACCAAAGGGGCGTTAGGATCCTTAGAGCAGATTGTAAGGAACCTAGAGGAGGGGGTGTTGCCATTATTTTTAAAGATTCTTTGGACATGCGTGTTAGTACTAGTGGCATTTTGGATAGCTGCAAGCATCGGTTTGTTAAATTGTGCATTGATTGCAACACTACGATCAACTTTGTAGCATTACAGAAACCACCACAAGATATTTCTGTTGGAGGAACAACTCCTCACCCTGCTGAGCGATTCACTCCAAACCACTACACATGATGGGTCCTGGATGATCGCAATCTTTGGCCATATAATGAACTAGATCACAAGGCTATGGCATTATGACACTTTGGGTTTCTTTCAGCACATTTCCTAATCTACCCATAGAGAAGGCAACACCCTTGATAGGTGCCATCTCACAATCTTGACATCTCTTTGCTTACTACTACGCTGTATCCTTGGACAGATTATTTAATATCTTCTGAATGATGTTTCCTCGCCCCTTTTAAACAAGTCAATACTAACCCAAGATTGTATTAAAAGGTGAGAAATCTGAGGAAGGTTGCCCCAGAAGCCTTTACCAATCTTGCCTTATCAATGGTGTCTAATAGATCCCCATCATATGATGAAGATTTCTTAGCGGGTCAACTTCAGGCGATTACATCCAGTGTGTTTGACATACTATCCCGGAAAAGAGTTAGGATTGTAAAAAAAGCAAAGCATAAGACTTGGTTTCACAGCAATATGGCTTGGTAGAGAAAAATAAAAAGATTATGTGAACATAATTGCTGGAAAGACCCTTGTAAAGAGACAAAACATAAGAACAAGCTTGTAGCAGCAGGCTACAAGAAGGGGATTTCAATTGCCAAAAAGCAAAACAGAATCCTAGTGTCAAAATCCAGCCAGAGGGAGTGGTTTTTCATTCTTAGGGAATTGGAAGGTAAAAATAACATGGGCAGCCTGTGCCCAAAGTGATAGTTGGTGTTTGAACATTCAGAAGGAATTTGCCAGGAAAATAGAGCAATATCAACAGAACGTCAAAATGGCACGCTTTCTTCATCACTTGAATATATTAACTGTAGGGATACTAACGTTTCCCCACCGATGATTAACTTTTGGGCAGTTTCTGAGAGCGAAATCATTGAAATCGTGTCAAGTCTGAAGCTGACTTCATGTAGGGGTGACTCCTGTCCAGTGAGCATAGTCGAGAGTACCATCAGTTGTCTTGCTCCACTGATACCGATTAATAACATTGTTAATTCCTCCTTTGTGGCCTCCTCAGTTCCTATGTGTTTAAAAAAGGTCTGGGTCACTAGACTCTGAAAAAAGGGTTGACGGGAACTACTGTCACATTATCAACATTCTGTTTCTGTTAAAGATTCTGGACAAGACGGCTTATCAGCAGCTCCAGGAACATATTGAAAGCAATCGTCTTCTTGGTTTATCACCAGTCTGGTTTCCGGGCAATTCATGGCGCTGTGACTGCCCTACTTGATCTCATGGCTAACCTGGTGGAGATTACTGATAAGGGCAGGACTGCCAGGCTGATGCTTCTTGACACCTATGCAACATTTAATCTTGTGGACCACCCTTTGTTATATTGTTCTGATTCTGCTTCAGCAATTGGGTCTTTTCTTGGTCCACATTTCTGGAACGTTTCAGTTGAGTTTAAGGCACCGCCAGTTCCACTTTGTGGTGAACCTCAGTCTATTCCCAACACTTAATATTTACACCTGTCCTTTATTTGATATGCTGGACCGTGGAGTTGTGACTTATACCAACTATGCTCATGACAAGCAGCTGATTTGTGAGCTGCCAGGTAGCTATGGTCTTGACTAATCTATGATAAATAAAAACTACTTGCTTGCTCAGGAGTGGATGGCTATGAACTCCCTTGCACTCAGAGCTGCTTATTGCTGGAACTGCTCAACGGATGAGCAAGCTAGATGAGGGCTATGGTCAGTTTAAGATTGCTGATTGTATCAATCTGTTGTGTCATCAGTTAAGACCCTGGGGGTGTACTTGGAGTCTAACCTCCCCATGAAAAAACATAGCGTACCCAAGATCAGCCTGCGCATACACCATCTAGCATATTAGACCTTACTTATCTGCTAAGAATCTGACTTTTTTAGCAAGTTCTCTGGTCAACTCAAAACATCGATTATTGCAAGAGGTTGCTGGCAGGCACTGCAAAAATTAGTCTTAATACCTTGCAGGTCATACAAAATGGTGCAGTAAGAGTTGGTTGTTGACTGGGCAGGATAGATCATGTTACGGAGGCTAGATGAACATTTCACTGGTTTCCGGCTCATCACAGAATTGCAAATAAAATGTGCACACTTAAGTGTCGAGCTGGGAAAGCCCTAAGCTATCTTACTGGGTGCCTACATGAGGTGCCCGTATGCAGATCACTGAGATCTAATGTAGAGGACACGCTCCATCTTCCCAGTTTTAAATTAAAAAACAATGGTGGAACAAGCTTCAATGTGTGTGTGCGCCTAATCTATGGCTGATGTGCTCAACATTAAGAAGGCAATAAAGACACGAACTCTAATGATTGATTTATAGCTGTAGTACTATTATGATGCTCTGTTTTTTTGCTGATGGATCTTTTCTTGTTTGTATTGTCAGTTTGTCTTAATGTGTGCGCACTGAGGCCTATGGGTGAATTGCTCGAAATAAGCATACAAAAACAATAAGTTAAACTGGGGAGATCACACTGCAGCTGTCTACAATTTACACTGGACTATCCAAAACATGTGTACATGTTGCGTGCCATGGTAGCAATCTGTACCACACCGTAAGGAGGTTTGTACTAACATCAAACATCATTAGCACAGCTAATCCTTTTGAGCAAGAGACTGCATGAATGTATAACTTTTTGATCAGGAACAGTCTCAAATGGTAAACGTTCCTATTTTTATATACATGTCTATAAATCGGAGTGGCTTGAACATTTGACCACTGTCATGCTTAGAGAGAAGATTTTTTATTTTTTATTTTAAGTGTTTAAAAGTAAATTATGTATGGGCATGTGAATGTACGACAATACTAAACTTCTGCCTGGGCACAATACATACTAAAACATTTATGCTCTTTTCAAAACTATTTAAAAAAAAACAATATTTAGACAATTTTTTATGAAGAAACGCTATTCAATAATCACCGGAATTCTCCCATACTTTAATGGAATGGCTTGCCTGACAAACCCCTCTATGCCCATTAGGTGCATGCCAGGGTTAGCAGCCGCAGCTGCTCTTCTCAGCTCCAGCCCCATTAGTGGGTAACTTGGAAACGGGCGATGGAAGCTTTTTGTTTCTTTTCCTACCAACATTTAGGGAGTACAATTTAATAGGAATTATAAAAAACCTTTGAGGTTTAAATAACCTGGTCACAATCGCATCCTTCTGAACTTGGATTTCATGTGGAACTCTATAATTGGGTAATCCAACCACCATATTTAAGTGGCATAGGAAAATCATGTTTGAGTGATGGTCTATATATAGTGACAATACCATCTAGCGGAGAACATGCTCCTGTTCTTGAATGACGTGGCACATTTTTGAGACCGACAGAAAAAATCATCATGTACCCATATCGAAGGGTTGTGCTAATTTGATTTCCAAGAACAAAACAGACAATTTAGTTTCCAAATGTTGGTCTGCCATCCATAAGTAACAACAGTATACATGTTTTTCATTAAAAAATTTACTTTTATAATGGGTGTAATTTTGTAACCATTTAATTACAAAAATATACTACATCAAGTACAGTACAATTTGTGTATGCTTTATAAGTACTGCTTACACAGAGACTATTGTGGCTATTCCCTGAAGGTTTTGCAAACTGGTTTGCAGCAATGACTGCCTATCTAGTATGTGCATGTCATAGCACTGGTACCACAGTATCCGAAGCCTACGTTCCAAGGATATTAACTTTGGATCGCTAAACAGAGCAACTGAGTTTGAACATAGTAATAGAAACATTTTACAATGATAAAAGTTAATACATAATACAATTCACAATTTAGGGCATTGCTATTAACTTTGGAAAGAGCAATTTATTTTCCGTTTATGGATTTTCTAGTAGGCAATAGTTAAATCCAGGCAAAACATATTTTGGTGAGAACACCAGAACTCTAACAAACAATAGCCAAACTGGAGGTTCATTACGATTTCACAGCCATATGGTGGGAAGTTAAGATAAATATATATAAAATGAGAACCAAAGCTGAACTTCAACTGTCAAGCCCCAGGACGTTTTGTTTATGTATCAAAATCTTGAAAAAAATGTAAGAACACTTCCTCAGAGTGTCATACGGCATTTAAAAAGTTACAAAGTTTGCTTTAAAAAAAAACTGGCGCCAAGTGAACTCGACTCCTGCACAAAGAGTAAAAAAATATGTCTCAATCATGATCTGAATGCATCTGTGTAGGTATCTAAAATGTGTAGGTAAACTAAAGCAACCTATGACAAATTGTACATTCTAGAGAATTTACATTCTTAAGAAACTCAGTACTGCAGATCTGCAGATAAAACATTCTTAACAATCCCCTGTACTGTGGACCTTGCATTAAGAATTCCCTGAACTGCGAGGTTATTACTGCAGACTTTATATTCTCAATCCTGTGGAATTTGTATTAGGGATCTCATGTGTTGTGGATTTTACATTCTTAAGAATCTACATATTGCAGATAGTTTACATTCTTAAGAATCCACATATTATGGATTTTACATTCTTGGAAAGGCCTAACATTTCTTGATAAAACAAATCTGGTCACTTCCTACACAGAGGGGAACAGTTACTGTACAGAATAAAATGGTGTGTTGTGCCGCTCACTGCATCAACAACGTTAAAAAGACAAGAGACTTGTCAACTCGTCTACTACCAATGGCGAGAAGGGCATGAAGGTCGCAGGAGAGAACAGGCTTATTTTTAAAAAATGTGCTCTACCTAACGCTAAAAAGGAAGAGGAAAAGGGAATGGTGAGCTGCAGACGTGGATTTGTAACGAGGCTTCAGCACTGAGACATGCTGCGGATGGTTTTGTGTTCCTTTATAGCTTTCTCCCACTCCTTCCCATTGATTGGCTCCATCTCAATGCTGCGGGCTGACCCTTCATCCAGGCAATGTGGTGCTATACCTGAAAATTGACAAAGGAAAGACGAGGCTCATTGCAAGGAATTGTTCACTTACAGAAATACACATGCATTTTGATCAGTTTTTCAATTCTGTTATACCACCAGAACCTGTACAGGGGGGTTAAAGGTCTTAAGCTGCAAGCTACTAGCCTAGCAAAAACGTCACTCTCCCACTCAGTTCCCCACATAGACACCACACACAATTTCTTACCTCACCAAGAATCAATTATCACTAGCCAATGGCTAATAGAGAGTCCACATTTTGAGATATGCTCTACAGCACTTCCAAACCTTTGCTGGATGCTCCACTTAAACTAACTTTAAATGTTCCTTAATACAGTGAAACACCACATTTTGGTTTAAAAGTGCACAGTCATTTGTGTGGAAAAAGCAGATCTTCAGTTCATAATTCACGTGCCCTGCACGGGTTAGGGCGTTCAGTCTCGGGGAGCTAGGAAATACCACTCTCACTACAAAAGCAAGCCTTGCAGAGCATAGGGGGGGTCATTACAATGTTCACAGTGCAGTAAAAATGCTGGTAAATCCGTTACCAGCACTTTAACTGCACTGGGAAAATACAAGTGTGCCAGCGGGGGTCGCATTTACCTACAACCAAGGGCTGGAGAAAAATGGGACCCTCACAGGCCCAAAAAAAATAAAAGAAAAAGAAAATCCAGGAAATACTGGTGCTGGTAATTCCTGCAATCCCCTACATTGGGCCTCATTACGACTTTGGAGGTAGCCATGCCCTTACAAAGGGCATGGCTGCCTCCAGAATCGTGTCCGGGTTCCATGAATGGGGAAATACCGGGCCATTCCGAGTATGGAGGGCCCGGTATTTCCTCCTTCAGGGAACCCGGGCCCGGTCCTTCCCCATTCCCATTCGAGCCCCCATAGGGCTCAATGAGAATGGGGAGGGAGCTAACAACGGGCCCATTACGAACGGGCCCGTTAGCTCCCTGGTCCCCTCGCGGGACCCGATATGGACGTCTGGATAAACCAGACGTCCAGAGCGGGTCCCGCGAGGGGACCTCGTAATAGTGCGGAGTGGCTTAAATGGCGCTGGCACCATTACCGGCGCCGTTAAACCCATTCCGCACTAGTTGTAATGAGGCCCATTGAGTCCTCTGGGACACCATGGAATGGGAATTTAAAGCCCTTTCCGCGGCCTGTAATATCTCAGTAATACCGGGATATCAGGCGGCGGAGCAGTAGGTTTGCCGGAACTTCCAGCGGGATACTGGCAAACCTATAATGACCCCCATAGAGTTGATTGCTTCTGAGGACAGCCCCCAGTTCCACCTTCAGCTGTACTTGGCCACCACATTGCCTGTAGGCGACCGAATTTCCATCTTTAATATTGTGCAGAATGCCAAGATTAGACTAAAGATAGTCTCGACCCTAAGTTTCTGGGTCCAGTAAACTTTTACGTTAAAATATGGCACAACAATGAAGGCCATCTTTCCTTTAATTTTATTTGTATCAAGTCATAGCTCTCCCCTTCTTCTCAATTGACCGGCAACGCATGCATCAGAAAGCTAGGTGGGACAAACACTCCTAGACATTATGCTGCTTCAAGAACTGGAATTGGATCCCACATACACAGTTCGCTTCACAGAACTGTCTCTTCTGTGCATCGGAGCAGTCACACCCGGTTTCCCTCTATGTACGATGTATGCTGACCAATAAATACTCAGGCAGAGGTGGGTGTCCCGAATACTCATGAAAACCTTCCCCTTTGGAATTGGGTTGCCTCACTGCCACATTCAGACACAGGTTTCCAGAAAATCTGGATACAACACGGATATCACACGGTGGGTTTGTTATACCCAGAGAGTAACTTCAATCAAGCCGTCGAGATACCAGGCTTGAGGCGATCCTCGCAGTGGCTGCACTAAGCTGGCCTGCGGAAATCATGGAAGAAGCTGTGGCCCACCAGACGGTGACTCACTCTTTGGGTGTGTCCTATCCGCACATGACAGCCGTAGCCGTGTGTCAACCCTCTATCAACTGGTCCAGGCCCGCTCCGACACCTCCCCTTGTAAGGCACGCGATTAGTGTGCATTGAACCTCCAACTTGAGATTAGCAATGACATCTGGAGTGACATGTGCTCTCACACACCTAGGGTGTCGTATAACTCACGATTCAGATTGATCCAATCAAAAGTGCTGCACCGGTACCACTACACTCTGAGCCGGCTTTATCTATTCTCTAATGAGGGGACTGGGGCATGCTCGTGCTGCAGATCCCCAAACGCTAGATATCGCCACATGATCTGTGATTGCCCCATGTTAACCCCCTTTTGTAAAGATGTATGTGAAATGCTATCAGAGACGATATGCGTACGAGTACATTTGTGAAGTTGTGTTTGTTGGCAAAATGTTGTTTTCTCCTACGGTCGGTGGAGAAACACACAAGCCCCTAAAAAGGGTCAATGGTTGAATGATGTGGTGTGGCCAAATGACAGGGAGGAACAATGGATCCATATGCAACAGCTCAGCTCCCGGCCCAAGGACATATGGGCCCCACTAAGACTATAATTATTACAAACTATGTCAAGACCTGGCAACTCCCCTGAACCCTATCCCCTGCAACCCTCATGTCCCCCCTGTGCGATCCCCTCTGCTGTTGCTGATATTTTGCTGTAATGTGACAAGTGATTCCAAGTGTGCAAATAAGTTTTTAAAAAATACCCAATTCAGATGGTATGGCTGCTGTTGGAATAGATGACCGAATGAAGGAAACCTGTACAAATGAAATTAAACTACCTAGTTTTGAAAATAGTTTCTTCCGATTTGTTAAGTTAAGCTCCAGTAGCAGAGGCACATTTTTGAAGGCACTGAAGAGAAGCTAGAATATGACCCAATGTATAAAGAAGAAGAAAGTGAAGTAAAAATGGGATTCATTATAACCATTTGAACTTATTATTAATTATGCTATTTATTGAGCACAGAGCTAGCTTCAGGAAGCGACAGAGCGCTTTACAGAGGTATTCAACAGAACAGATATACAGCGGGCGGTAGGATATAGAGGGGTACAGCTGTACAGGGCGACGGAGAGGGGCCGACGAGATGGCCTAGGTGTTGAGAAGGAGAGACTCGAGTTAATTTCTGAATTTTAGGAG
Source organism: Ambystoma mexicanum (assembly GCF_040938575.1). NCBI lineage: Eukaryota > Metazoa > Chordata > Amphibia > Caudata > Ambystomatidae > Ambystoma > Ambystoma mexicanum. The sequence continues at coordinate 591,510,247 of NC_090931.1, read as the reverse complement.
TGAGTCTGATGCTGACGGGGAGGAGGTTCCATAGTCTTGGGCATAGGCAGAGAAGGCTTGTTTTCTGATCCTTTCTTTTTTGCAGTCGTGTTTTTCAAGTTTGCACACGTTCTGGTTTCTGGTGGTGCGCTGTCCACCGCAGATGCTGAGTTTCTCCACAAGGTAGCTGGGTGACTTGAGGGAGACTGCCTTATAGATGCAGCAAGACTTGAAGGCTATTTGTGCACACAGTGGAAGCCAGTGAAGGACGATGAGGGCCGGGGTGATGTGGTTGTACCTGCATAGACCCTTGGTGAGGCGTGCAGCCACGTGTAGGACACTGGGGCACAAGGGAGGACGACGGGTGACCTTCGAGGAGGGCATTGCCCCCATCCGGGTGGTAGAGGACCAGTGCTTCAATGGTGGATCTAAACCTGTCCGGAGCTTGGAAGGGCTGGACTTTCCACAGGAAACCAAGAATTTACTTAGCTATGTGTGTCTTGAAGGAGAGGTGTTTGTCGATGTGGAACCTGAGGGACTTGGCGCAGATGGGGAACTCTGGTGTGAAGCCCTCAGAGTTCAAGGTTGATAGCCAGGTTTGTATGTCTGGGTGTTCGGTGTTGGAGAGGAGTAGGAATTTGGCTAGGACATCCAAGATTGGATCAGCAAGAGACATGTTTTAAGCCTGTGGATGTCCTTGATGGAGTCGCTCTTGAGGTATTGCTGTGTGTCGTCGGCATTTGGTACATGTGGATGTTGTGTGTGGCTAGGCAGGCTCCCAGCGGCTGCATGTATAGATGGAAGAACACTAGGGAGAGGATGGAACCAGGTGGGACTCCACAGGTCACTGGTAGCATTGGCACTCGAGGAGTCCATCTGAACAAACTGCTGGCGGTTGGCGAGGTACGACTTGAACCAGCGTAGGACAAGGTCGCTCATCCCCATGCACCAATGTAGGCTATCTGTGAACCCCTGGCGGTCTGCTGTGTCAAAAGCTGCCAAGAGGTTGAGTAGAATGAGGAGGCACGGGTGGCAGTCGTCAAGGTTGTTGAGGGCATCAACCTGCTGTATGGATGCCGTCTGTGCTGCATCTGGTTCTGAATGCAAATTGGTAGGTTTGTCAGTGATTGTTGGTGTCGAGGTGTTGCTGCAGTTGCATGGCTACAGCTTTCTCGCTCATCTTACCTGGCAAGGGAAGATGGATGATGCAGCGATAGTTACCTAGGTTGTCGGGCTCAAGAGTGGGTTTCTTTAGTAGAGGGAGGATTTGTCCTCTCTTTAGGGTCGATAGAAAGATGCCTTGAAAGGTGCCTTGAGTTAGGGAGCTGTTGAGGAGAGCTTCTGTAGGGAGGGTCTTGAGGATGGATGCTGGGAAAATGTCGTCTGTATACAATGTGGATTTGCGGACGGCCAGGGTTTCTACCATGTCCGCTGTAGAGAGGGTCTTCAATGTTGTCCAGATTTCGAGAGGAGGGACGTGAGGTGGGTCTGTGGATGCAGAGCTGTTGTCCATGTGATGGATGAATCTTGCTGATTTTGTTGATGAAGGTGTGATGGCGGTGGATTTGTCCATTGAGTGTGGTATGGCAGGATCGGGTAGTGGGTTGACGCAGTGCTTGACCCTTTTGTCCAGAAATAAGAGGAGAGCTTCCTTCATCGGTTTGGTGGCGTTGTTGCCTGGGAGGTTGAAGTCACCTAGGAAGATGTTGGTATGCGTGAGGGTCAAGGTGGTGACCAGGTAGGTGAAGTCTCAGACAAAGGCGGTGTTGGGTTTGGGTGGTTTGTAGATGAGATGGAAGGTGGCAGTCCGTCGGGGAGAGCTGGAAGTGGCAGTAGAAGACTTTGAAGGAGCCTGTGTTGTCGACGTTAAGTTTGGTGCAAGGTCACAACGTCTTGTAGATGACTGCGAGGCCTCTGTCTGTCTTGTTCGGCCGGTCTCTATTTTGGATGCTGTACCCATTAGGGACAAGGACATCTAGGATGTGGGTGGAGGTGGGTGTCAGCCAGGTCGGTGTGATGAACTTGTAACGCCTACAGACTTTCCTAGCATCACACAAAATGGCTAGATTGTTCTCAGACATACGGATGGGTAAGCCAAGTTATTTTGAACCATGCCCTGATGTTTAGGGATAGAAACCAAAACATGAGGAGTGGTAAGCTATTAATTAATTGTAACCACTAGCATTGCTCCAGGCAGCTTCCATTTAATTGTGTTTTAGGACGTCTGCGCAATTACAGAAGTTCTGTGAGGGTGCACATTATCCCTAGAGACAATCTGAAAACCAAAAACTGTAAGAGCCAGTTTGGGGCTAGAAGAATAAAGGTGGACATATCACATGTCCTCAAGTTCTCATTTGCTTTCTGAGTGAAATGTTATTTAACGCAATGGGCATTTATAGTGCAGCCATTGCCAGTGTAGTGCTCCCCTGGTACACAGGATTGTCCTACAGGGAAATCCTATACATTATTTAATGCAAACTGAAAATTCAACAAGGGAAGCAGGTCAAGTCCTAGCAAGGGGGGCATGGAACAATCAAAATTGCATTTACAGTTTTTCTCAGATACTGTGTGACTGAGCACGTGCTACATAGATCGTTTGGAGCCTACTATCCAGTGTTACTTTTGGACAGTACAAAAGGGATGAGCTGTTATGACCCAGCTATCAAAGCAAATGTGGTCAGGTTTCCCCACCTCTTAGAGTTTACACAAGTGTATTGTTATGTAATTTGTTCAGTCTAGGAGGGAGGTTTTGGGTATTAGAACATTTAAATGAGAAGACGGACAATCCAAAGGGTGTGGCACTAATCTGAGAAATATGAGGGATTACAAAGAAGCCCTTTAGGAATTTTCCTCCTGGTTCCACCAAATTATGAACTGTAAAAACTAAGGTGAAATCCGCATCTCCTTCAATTGGAATTATGAAATCTGGTTATAATTGACAACAAAAGGTCTGATTTTCAGGCTTACTAGAAAGGCCTAATGTGAATTTAGGAAGCCAACGGATCTGATTTTGCCCGCACGGGACAAGAGCATTAGTTAAATATTGATGGCCTTGAATTGCAAGAATTGTACACTGAGGTGAGAAAAAGCTTTCCTTTTTGAGTGTTCACTATAGCTAAAAAGTAAGAATGCCCCTAACCGGGTACCAGATTAGCCTGCCATTGATTTAATCTGCCAACATTTAGAGACAGGCAAGTGCCTGAGATGGATAAACATCTTAAAGGTTGTGGTGTATGAATAATGGTAAAAATTAATCCTCCATTAAAGGTATTAGCATACTTGGTCGAAAGTAATTGGACCTTTTACTTTTGACTGGATTTTTTGCATCGAAATTCAGCGAAGCCACAGCAATACTCCTACTCTACACCCTAGCCCCACACAGAGGTAAACCAAGGGGGCGAGAACCAACCTCATGAGGAGCATAGTCTCCCTCACAACAGTGACTCAAAGATCTGGGTCCCCTCCATGCTTCTCAATAGCATGTATCCCAGCATTCACCCACACATGGGGTGGCAGGGGCACAGGGGGAAATCAAATCAGATCAGTGGATGTTAGAAACAGTAGTCCAAGGGTACTGTATAGAACTGATACAGAAACTGTGTGCCCCTACCTGTGTAAGAGAGTAGAATGCCACACGATCACTGAGAACTGCTACAGAAGGAAGTCTAGACTCTGCTTATAAATAACGCTAGTGTGTCATTCCCACAGCCCTAGTTAACGTGGGCATTTATTCTCTTTAATTTGTAGTAGTCAAGAAAGACAAAATCAATACACCAATCTTAAACCTCAGGGACAGCAAACCAGTATGTAAAGCAACACAAATTCAGGATGACCACACTACAAGAGGTCAATTTAAAAGGGACGTATCCAAGTGACTTCACATTAAAACGCCATGTGCTTAGCAAGTGTGTTAAAGATTAGAGCAAACCCCTTCTGTTACCTCAAATTCATAATTGATTTTATGTTTCAGAATATCTTCAAATGGGATTTCTGAAGGTTCTGAATGAAATATGGGTGCAGTTTCAGCAGACTCTGCTTTGGATATTTTGGTGAACAAGAAACCAATTATATGGGTAATGAATGTATGAGTAGCCAACACTTTTTGGGACAGTCCAGTCAGTTGAGGCACTCAACCATCAAAGCTTTTCTTGAACACAGTGAAGTGTGGGATTACACCTCACAGGGCTCGGGTCCTGAGGAGATCAAGAGGGAACTTCTCCATTCCCCAAGCTCTCAGTGAGTGAAACAAATCTATCTTGTGTTCAGAGATATTTATTGAAGATGTGTTGGGAAGAATATCATTTTTGTGTAATATTCTCCCGACTTGTGAGTCCCCCAGCACTTTTTGCAGTTTACCTGAGTGAGTGGGACCCTTTTTCCACGGTAAACGGTAAGGGTTTACCGGTACCAGTATTTTACCAGTACCGGTAAACCCTTACCGCCTTACTACGAGGTCCCTTTGCGGGTTGGAGACTTTAACGCCTGCTTTTTGCAGGCGTTAAAACCAAGCCGCAAAGGGACCAAGGTGCTAATTACGGTACCGCAATTTGCGGTACCGTAATTAGCGCCTTCCCCATTCCCATAGAGCCCTATGGGGCAAAAATGGGAATGGGGAAGGGCAATGGACGAAGGCGGAATTACCGCCTTCACAACCTCAGAATTAGGCAGTAATTCCCCTTTCTACAAATTCGCTGCCGGTAATTTACCGGCATGGACCAAGATGCTAATAGCACCTTGGTCCACCGCCTAACTTGTAATGAGGCCCTCAGTCTTTGACTCTACCTCTGGGAATCTTGTTAAACCCTTTTGGTGGTTTCCTTTTGGAGTTCTGCTTTCCACCACTTTTTTTTTCTTCACATGAATTTTTATTAAGATTTTATAGTTTTCAAAAAACAAGCCCCCGTAAAGAACATTGAAAGGAATCAAAGTCAAGGAACCCCCAAACCAGACTCCACCCCATCCCCTCCCCCCTCTCAACCCAAACCATACCCAGAGGAACTAAGGAGAGAAAGGCATCTCACAAAATCGGGACCAAATATACAATCAATACTGTCGCAACGGGCTCAAATCATAAAAACAAAGGACGGCCAGTGACAACATAGGTGGCATCACAAATATTAAAGGCTAATGAAAAATCTCATAGTTCAAAGTCTCATTGATTCACAATCTTCATGAAGCAGAACCACCATCCAGTCTTGCAAAAATGAGTTCATGGTGTCGTGAGTAATCGCAGAGAGTTTCTCATACGTAAAGATCACCGAGAGTTTTGCTAACCAGTCAGCTTTAGAAGGCATCACAGAGCATTTCCACTTCTGGACCAAGGCAAGCCTCCCCGCCTGCAACATGGCCTGAACACACGTGACAAAGTTTCATCTCCCTCATCCGAGGCCAGAACACCAAAGAGAAGCACAAGGGGCCGCAAGGGTAGGTCAGCCCCCGTAATCTCCTTAAACCAGCTCAGGAGTTCAGACCAAAAAAACTGGACAGAAGGACATCCCCACCAAAGGTGGAACCAGGACCCTCGTTGACCACAACCTGCCGGGCAGAGCGGAGAGGACCCAGATTACATTTTGGCAATTCTCTCAGGTGAAAGGTGCCACGCATGCAGCATCTTGAAATTCCTCCACTTTTTAAGGCACTTTATTATTGCAGCACACAGCACCTTCTGTGCATTGTTGCTGGGAACTCTTTGAGCTACCGTTTTTATTTTCCTTGTAATAACTACTGTTTCCAAGGAGAAGGGGATACTTTTCATCCTACTCAACTTTATTTTGGGGAATCGGCACACTTGCCCATCGCCCTCAAAGAATGCCACTACCCAGGTCCTTCCCAACGGTAGTATGCTAATCGCCTGAGAGACCGAAGAAACAACACCAAAGCTAAAACCTGTCCAAATCTATAAATCACACCCTGTCTGTGGACACATGCTGCAGGCACTGCTTCCCATCCATGCACTCTACAATTTGACGGTCTAATCCGGTCTAGCAGCTTGCATAGTCGTCCGCACTGAAACCCCTGAAGTGCCTCAACATAACATCTCAGCTATTAGTTTACAGCGACAACCTATGCAAAAATTCAGTCTAGCCGGTCACACATTGAGTCTCCTGCTCTAGCACTCGATCGTAACCGCCGACAGCAGCCCCCCCCACGTGGCGGACATCTGGGTTGCTTACTGGGGCCCAGGCAGCCTCCCAAGTCCTAACGTGGCAGAACGCACACACGCATCTGAAAATAAATTCTTAAATGTCCCATACCTGGACTTAAGTCCCGGAGGGCAGCCACAAAGCTCATCAAGGCCATACAAATGAGAAAATGGTGCTATATAACTGACGACTACAAACCTTGAGATTGTTGCTAGATGTATTTTTGTTGGTGAATGTGACAGATACTCCTTTGCCAGCTTGAGGAGGTAGGGCAACAGACATTGCAGCGTTATTTGCAGCAGGTTCAGTTATGGACATACCATGTACAGACGTGGACCCATTTGTAGCTTTAAGACCTATTAGTTGATACTGCTCTTGCTGCATGCAAGATTAGTCTGCATATGTGTGCAATTCTATGTGCCCAAATTCGACAAATTATGAGCCATGTTTTGAGGTTCAGGGACCGCGGTTTGTGGTGCAGGACTTGGCCGTTCTTCTGCGACAAGTCTGGAGCCTTCTCCAGCGGAATCGGATGGTCCTCTGCTAAGTGTAGGAGATCTGAGTACCATGCCAGAAAGATTCTGCATGGATACATTGCCATCATTTCGATCACTCTGCGTATCACTGGGATATGGGGGTGGGGGGTGAGGCGTTTCCAAACATTCCCTACCAGGAGAGCATGAACCCGTCCCCTAGCCCCCAGTGAGCCCTTTTATGGGTACCTGCAGGCGAAGCTGCAACATTTTGTGTTATTCAGAGTTGCAAAGAAGTCTATTGCGGGTGTGCCCCATTGTTTGAACACCCTTGTTAGTTAGCTGTTCGTCAGACAACTGCCATTTGTGATATTGGTCTGATGCCCTGCTTTTATGATCTGCAATTGTATTCTGCGTCCCTGGTAGGTGAAAGTCCTGTAGCTGGGTGTGATTGTTTGCCCAGTGCCACAGTGTTTGTGCTTCTTCCGACTCCAGGTACCACCTTACATGGTATATTGAGGTGGTATTGCCAGTTAATAGCCTTAGCACAGATTCTTTCAGTACTGGTTTAAAGGATCGTAGCGCTTGGGCTATGGCTCTTAACGTCGGGATATTTATATGCAACTTTGCTTCTTCGTCTGTCCACTGCCCCTTCAGACACAACTCGCCCAAGTGCGTGCCCCATCCAGTCAGGGACGCGTCCTTTACTAGGGTGTGTTGAAGTGAGACTTCTTGGAGGGGCTGGTCCTTTGTTACTTGGTGAAGGATTGCTCACCAACGTAGCTGGTGTTCTAGAAGAGTTGTGAATTGCAGCTCGTCGTTGCACGTTCCGCGTACTTGAGACCATCTGTCCGCTAGGAATTCCTGCAATGGTCTCATGCACAACCTGGTTCGTAACAGCTGCATGCACTTTGCTTTCTGACCAAACAAATGCCTTTTAGTCCGGGTAAGTATTCAAGGAATGGACTACGTTCTCTCCTGTGATGGCCGGACAAGCGAGGCCGTGGTAGAGAACTCTGTACCCAACAGGACTATATTATTGAAGGGCACTACACAGGACTTGGTGTAATTGATAGAGAATATCAAGCACGTCAGCGTACTAACATAAAAGATTAAGATCTATAACCCCTACACGCTGTTTGCGATCCACGGACCAAGGTTTTCTGTTGATCCCACCTTCTAAAACCACTTGTTGGGGTGACAGACGCTTTTCGGTGCCCGGCCCACGGGCCTGGAACTAACTTCCATCACACATTAGAGAGACTCAGTCCCTGGCTGTCTTTAGGAAGAAATTGAAAACATACCTGTTTGTATAAATCTAAAATGCCTGTATTGTATTGCATTACATAGATTGTTAAAATCTGCGCCTAGATGCAGCTTGCTGCTTGGTTCTTATGAATTTGTGCAATATCAATTCAAAATCAAATTGTGTTATGTAGGGGCGAGATGCTTCCCGTTTTGTGTCTCCTCTTATTAACCAATCGTCGAGTTATGGGTGTATATGAGAAAGCCCCATGCTCCCCTGGAAAGCTGCCACTGGTGCAAGGCACTTCGAAAATTCTCAGTGCAGACCATAGCCCAAACGGTAGTAGCCTGAACTGATAGTGGTGGTTCCCTACAACAAATCTTAGGAACTTTCTGTGGTACTTGTGTACAGGGACATGAAAATACACATACTGTTGGTCTAGCAATGCAAGGAAGTCTCCTGGTTGGACCGCCTTGATGACAATCTGGTAATATGATCTTTTTGAACATTTGTTTGCCTCTGGACTTGTTCGGGGTAGGTAGATATAATATAGGCCTCCATCTTCCGTCTGGCGTTTATGACAAAGAAGCAGGAGTAGACTCCTTTGCGTCACTGGCACTCTTTGTATGGCCTGTTAGACAGAATTTTTCTGACTTCGTCCTGTAGGATGTGCAGATGGGGCCGTTGGTGCATGTCTGGGGGCACCCGTGGTAACGCTTTGCCGAACTCTAGAACATGACCCAGTCGAATAATATCTAGAACCGAAACATCTGTTGTCACTTCCTGCCATGACATGAGACGATTTTGGAGGTTGCCTCCCATTTGTGTTTTTACGTGCGTGCAGGCTACTGAGTAACGCAAGTTGATAGGACAGTTTATCTTAAGTCCACCAAGGGGCTTCATAAAACTATACCATGGGCAATACAGTAAACTCCAACTCTTATTATACACCTGTTCTGCTGGTAGTGTGAACACATCAGTCAGACTTACCCTACGGGAGAGAGAAGAACAAGTTACTTACCAACTGGTAATGTTCTTTCGACTGGATGTTCCTCCAACGTTTTCCACATCTTTGACATGTAATATCCACTGCTGTGTACTTCGGAAATTTTTCGGCAGAGAGCGTCCTGCGTCGATGGCGTCGGGTCGATGTCCCTCGAAGGCCTGCGTCGAGGCCGACATCACCTGATGTTATAAATAGGACGCATAGCACCCGTAGACTCAGTTTATGTTTTTTCCTCCATAACGTGTGACATGCTCATACACAATGCCTGCTTGACCGCACACAGCCTTGAGGGAACGTAAGCTGCAATAGCATAGGAAATTCTCCAGGGGGGCAGGCTGGGAGGACGATGTGGAATACGTTGGAGGAACATCCAGTCGAAAGAACGTTACCAGTTTGTAAGTAACTTTTTTCGAATGGATTGTGTCCTCCAACGTATTCCACATCTTTGACAGACTCCCAAAACAGTACCAGAAAATGGAGGAGGGAAAAGAATGTAGAATACCCAATCAGATGGCAGAATAAAGAACCGCCTTACCAAAGGCCATATCTTGACCATGGAGCGTATCCAGGGAGTAATGTTTGACAAAGGTGTGGATAGAAGCCCATGTCGCTGTGTCACAAATATTCCTAATAGGAACTCTCCACTGCAGTGCTGTGGAAGTAGCCACGCCCCTAGTGAAATGAGCTTGCAACACTTCAGGAGGGTCCTTGCCTGCCAATCTGTAACATTCAGTAATGGCGAGGAGGGCAATCCACCTGGACAAGGTCTGTTTGGTAACAGCCTGGCCCAATCAGTGTCCAGCATATCCCACAAAGAGTTCATCGTCCACTCTGACCCTGTACATCCTAGAAATATAAAAGCTCAGAGCTCTCCTAAGGTCCAACCTATGGAGTCGCTCCTCTCCCTTACCAGGATGAGGAGGCGGATAGAAAGAAGGAAGTACCACTTTCTGGCTTAAATTAAACTCAGACACTACCTTAGGTAGAAAGGAAGGACGTACCCTCAGTACAACCCTATCCGTGTGGAACACAGTAAAGGGCGGATTAGATGAAAGTGTCTGCAATTCACTCACTCTGCGAGCGGATGTAACCGCAACCAAGAACAACGTCTTGAAAGAAAACCGTCAAAGGACAAGAGTGCAAAGGTTCAAATGGAGCACCCATCAGGAATTTCAAGACCAAATTCAGATCCCAAACCGGCACCTGAAACGGGGACGGCGGTAACACATTAGGAAGCCCTTTAAGAAATTGGGAAATCAAAGGAATCTTAAAATAAGAACATTCTTCAGATGAGTGCTTGAAGATAGACAGCGCCACCAGGTAACCTTTAATGGTACCTACTTGAAGGCCCCTGTGGGCCAAAGAAAGCAAGAAAGACAGAACCAATGGAATGGAACACAGAAAAGGATCAACATCTTGTCCTCCGCACCAGTAGTCGCAAAACTTAAGCCAACGGCAACAGTACATGGATTTGGTTGCCAGCCGCCTGGCCGAAAGCAACACCTCCATCACGTCATCCGCAAAGTCCCAATCCTTAGATCTCAACCTTTCAGATACCAAGCGTGATGGTTGAGAGTCTTGACCACTGGATGGAGAACCCGACAACCACCCCGCCCCCGAGAGAAGATCCTCTCGATAGGGAAGTCACCGTGGAGGGCAGATGGAAATTTCTAGAAAGTCCGGGTCCAACGCTCTCCTGGCCCAATCTGGAGCAATGAGGATCATGTGGGCTCTGAACCTCCACAACCTCCTTAACACTTGAGGAATGACAGGGACCGGCAGAAATGCATACAGAAGTGGGAATGACCAATCCACAACAAATGCGTCTCCTAAGGCTCCTCTTGGAGGAAATTCCCATGAGCAGACTCTCCCGCACTTCCGGTTGGCACTGGTCGTGAAGAGATCCACTTGTGGAGTTCCCCAAAGGGTGAAGATCTCCAGAAGGACTTCCTGAGCCAACTCCCACTCGTGAGAGACCATGCTCTGCCTGCTCAGAGCGTCAGCCGCCGCATTCTCGTCTTCAGCCAGATGAACTGCCGAGAGTGATATACCCTGCTGGATTGCCCAGAACCAGAGCTGCATCGCCTCTCTGCACAACGGGCAGAAAAGCCTTCAGGGCCAGCCTGATGGCCCTCAGGATGATGTGGAGTTTAGACTCTGACAGAGACCAACGACCGCTGGCGGTCAAATCGTCAGCATGAGCTCCCTATCCTGTGAGGGAAGCGTACGTCACTACAGTCACCTCCGGCCACGGTTGCCAAAACGGCTCCCCCTTCATCAGGTTCCCCTCATTGGCCCACCACAGAAGATCCTGCGAGAGAGAGTGGAATCTGAACGGGATCTAACATCTTGCCTGAGAATTGTGACCGCTGCATCTCGAGGACCCACTGCAGGGATCTCATCCTCAGTCTGGCCTCTGGCACTAGAAAAATGCAGGATCCTGTGAGGCTGAGCAACCTTAAGAATTCGAAAGCCAGGAGACGCTGGGCATGTTGAAACTTGTCCAACTTCTGCACAATGTGATGAGCCCTCACCTTGGGAGGCAAGCACTTCCAAGGATGTGTCCAACACAGCCCCGATGTACTGGAGCTGTTGGGAAGGTGTCAGATGCGACTTCTTGAAATTGAGGGAGAAAACCCAGCTTGTGGAGGGCAGGTGAGCCAAGATGATCCGTCGCTTGCTCAGGAGATCGCGCAGGATCAGCCAGTCGTCCAGGTAGGGGTAGACGTGAATTCCCCCCTCGCCTGAGACAGGCTGCCACCACCACCATAAGCTTGGGGAAGACCCTCGGGCGCAGGTCAATCCGAATGGCAGGACCCGAAACTGAAAAGTGTGAGCTGCTAGCCGCAAACCTCAGGTACTTTGTGCTTTGGATGAATCGGCACATGAATGTAAGCATCCTGTAGGTCCAGAGACACCAACCAATCCTGAAGTCGAAGGGCCTGGAGGACCTGAGAACAAGAGTGACCATCTTGAACTTGTCCTTCCTGAGAAGTTTGTTCAACCAACGCAAGTCCAAGATGGGTCTCAATCTCCCGTCTTTCTTTGGAATCAAAAAATATCGTGAATACCATCCCTTGCTTCTCTCCGCTACAGGCACCAGTTCTATAGCGCCTTTCTTCAGGAGTGTCAAGATTTCCTGCACAAGGAGCGGATCTGGAAGCTTCAAAGAGAGATTCCCCGGTGGATTGTCGTGAGGTCACTTTAGGAAGGGAACGAAGTAGCTGTGGGCTATTGTATCCAGAACCCACGTAGCCAAAGTAAAAGCTCACCATTCTTTGAGATGCTGAGACAGTCTGCCCCCAACCGGCGAACAATGGAACATGGCCTCATGACTGTTTTGGAGCAGCTGCGGCAGCGCCTGAAGGGAAAGAGGCAGCTGCCTGAGCGGCTTTGGCACCTCCATTTCCTCGACCACCACGGGTACTTTTTCGCTGGCCCCTTTGACTGGCGGCTCCTTTTGTCCTACCAAAAGAGGAGTAGTAACTAAAAGGAACCTCCCCTCCACTACTGTCCCCTAGGACGAAAAGGCAGAGGTTGACACACAGCTGCACTCAAAGATTTAGCCACAGCTTTTGAGGTCTGCAACCTCTCAAGGCTCTCGTCAGCCTTGCTGCCAAACAAATGCGCGCCATCAAAGGGCATGTTCAAAAGAAGGGCTTGCACATCCAGAGCAAAACCAGACTTCCACAACCACGCAAATCTGCGTATAACGGTGCTCGCAGCCATGGACCAGCTAACAAATCGGCTGTGTCCAATCACGACTGAAGGGATTAACACATGGCATCCTTGCCCACTGGCACGAGAGCAAGGAACCCATCCCTTTCTTCCCCTTTGGGAATATGCTCAGCTGCTAGAGAAACTCAATCCCTCAGTGTGTGTGAAAATCTTGCTAAGCCACAAGTGGAGTTGGCTGACTTCAGCGCCATACTCCACGCAGAAAACACCTTGCATGCCCAACCATCGAAGCGTTTGTCGTCCCTATCAGGAGGGATGGTAGGGTACGCCACCTGCCTCGAGGTGGCTGTAGCCACCTGAACCACCAAACTCGCGGGAGTGGGGTGAGAGGAAAGGTAGCTGGGGTCGCTACTGGAAGGGTGGTATTTTTCAGTCAACTATTTGTTAACCGCCGGAAGAGATTCCGGTGTCTGCCAAGCAGCCGCCACCCTTTCTGCAACGTCAAATGAAAAGGTAACACCGGGTCAGAGGACGGACCTTGATCCAAAATATCAGTTAAGTCATCCTGAACAAAACCTTGACTAAGCATGAGCCCCAGGCTCAGGACTGCCAAACTCCACTGCAGGAGAAGTGTCCAAGCCACTGGCATCATGAAGCGATTGACATAACTCTTCCAACTGACTGTCCCTGGAAAAGACAGGAGCCACATCAGGCTCAACAGGGTCAAATTCCAAATCTGACCTCTCCTCATCCTCATAGATATCATCCAGAGGGAGAAGACAGAAGAGGGTCTGGAATCCTTAACAGGCTTCACAGAGTTGGAAGTAGTCTTCCTTGGAGGATCCACAGTACCAGGGACCTCCATCTGCATATTCCGGCCAAAAGGCCTCGAAGGCATCGACTGCTTCGGCGTCGCCGAGGGCTGGTGTGAAGGCAAAGCTTTGGCATCCGTATGCGACGGACATGGTGCCGGCTGAGTCGATGCCGACCTCGAGCCCATACCAGATTTCCACGGTCTCGCCGGGAACGAAGACCGAGACCTTGAAGCACGTCTCTGGCGATCAACCTGAACCTTGTTCGAATGGGACCTCGAAGGTTTCCGTTGAGAATCGCGCCGAGGACCCGAGCCCGAAGATGCACGAGCCAAGACCGTTCCCTGCTGGCTTCTTCCAAAGGCGCTGACGGAACGGTGCCCTGGGATTGAAAAATCGCCAACATCTGCTCCCTGAAGGCTGCCCATTCCTACGGAGTGGAGGACTTTGTAGGACAAGCCACTTTCCTCGCGGCGCCATCCTCCAAGGGGGACGAATGGCGGGAACCACTCCGGGACCGAGATCCCCGGGACTCCTTCCGACGAGGAGAGTCGCCCCCTCGAATCGTCGGTGGACCTCCCCTTAGCAGCTTTACAGGACTTACTGGGTTTGCAATCCCTACCTACCTGTAACTTCCCCTTACGCTCCCTCAAGGCCTTAGCAGTCAGCAACTGGCATTTGGAACACTCTTCGGTGGCATGACTCTCACCCAGACACCACAAACAAATGGGATGCGGGTTCGTAATCAACATCTCAGACTTGCAGTCCTGGCAACTCTTAAAGAAGAAGACATATTCACGAGGAATACACAAGGTGCGCCGAGTCTCTGAAGCAAACACGTTTGCAGAAAAAACAGATCTTAGGCTACGGGTGCTGTGCGTCCTATTTATAACATGCGGTGACGTCGGCCTCCACTGAGACCTTCGAGGGACATTGACCCAACGCCACTGACGCAGGACACCCTGTGCCGAAAAATGTACAAAGTACACTGCTGTGAAAGATGTGGAATACGTTGGAGGACAAAATCCATTTGAAGGCTGTAGATGGGTACAAAGACATTGTACCATACATATGGTCCAAAGAAACACTGATGTATTGTAAAAATGATGGTTACTTTTATATATACACACACAGGACAAAAGAGAATTCTTTAGAAAGCTAAGTACTATTATCATGCATAAACAAACATAAAACCAACACAATACTTATGGTATGCAAACCAAAGTACAATGATTATTTAGAAAAGCAATATGCAGTTCAAGGTGAGTAAAAGCTAGTGATACACATTTAGAATGGCAGGATGAAATTCATGGGAAGTAAAACCACATTATTTAGACTTTTAGAATGACTCAAGGTAATGTAAGCAGACCCTATTGGTAATAACCTACAGTGTTATTCTGTTTCAGGAATACTCTAGTTATACCAACACTGTTCCAAGCATACAACACTGTTACAAATAAACACTTTGCAACTTCTTTCAGAATGGATAAAGTTACACTCAGATTACTTTTCAGAACACTGTTCAAAGGTAAGCAAATAACTCATACCTTTCAGAGGGCAAGCAAGCTACTCAGGAAACACATTTAGAATGGCAATCAAGCTATTCAAGGCAAGTAAAATCTTATTGGTCATAAACTCTAACACTATTTCTAGTACAGGAATAGTCAATTATACCAATGATACTTCAGAAGAGGGGAACGCCATTCTAAGGTCAGTAAAGACCTGTGTATACTTTTCAGAGGGGCAGAATGCAACTCTAGGATAAGTGAGAACTCTGTAAAACTGTTTTAGAAAGGCACTAAGCAGTTCAGGTTAAGCAAACCCCAATGTTACACTTTTAGAATGGCAGCAGCTATTCAAGGCGAGCAAACCCTATTGTTAGACTTTAACACTTATTCAGTTGCAGGAATAATAAAGAAATACCAACTAATTACTTTCTAGAAAAGTGGAACACAATTCAAAAGTAAATAACTTAGTAACCCGTTGTAACTTATTCCGTTTCACCTTTAACAATCAAGTACTTTGCAACAATTTTACTAGAAAGTGTTCAGGGACTTCGTAGAAGGCTTCCTAGATGCATTCCGGCATTAGGCTTGGGCGAACGGTATGGGCGAACTCCCAACCACATGAATCAGCCACACAGGAGCGACACAAGACTTTATGTAAGTACTGCCCAAGCCTATACACTACCTCACCAGTGAAGAAGAGCTTGCAGATGGATGCCTTCATGATGCAGCAGCACAGGACCCGGTCTCTGGATTCTTGGTCGTGGTGACGAAACAACGGACACTGGATGGGAACTTGCAGTAGCAGGTGACAGAAAAGGCTCCTAACAAAGGATGCTTCTATGCATGACGCGGCTCTGTGAATCTGGTGCCGTTTTATACGTACTAGATGAAGGACAGTTGTCGCTGGTCGGATTCTCCTTGCTATTCTGGTCCTGCACTCTGATGAGGGGACTTCAAGGATTCAAATCGTCTCTCTGGAGTTCTAGGTATAGTCCACTAAAGTTTCAGCAAGCATAGCAATTCGGAAGATGTGGCACACCACTCAGGCTTGAGGTCCTATAGTATTGGCGGTTTGCAGCCCAGAAAGGTCACTGCACGTCGTGGGATGGCTCGTTTTGCAGGTTATCTCAAGACTGAAGGGTTCCAACAGTCTCTGGCTAGGAGTCGTCTTTGGGACTCCCAGGTCACATGGAAGAAAGGGCAAGAAAAGGCTCTGGTCACACAGCAGGCATCTCTGCTCACTGCAATCGGCTATACAAGTCTTCTCTTCATCTTCCTCCTCGCATTCAGCTCCAGTGGTCGACTTGTCTTCAGCTTCCAGAATAGGACAGTTATACACACACAACTTCTGCAAACTCTCCCTGCAGTTTATGGAAAGGGTGGGATGGCTGTCTAATCAGGACAGCCAGCACCCCAGTGGGAACGTGTTTTGCTCAAGCACACCAGAAGCCAAAGGGCTGCAGAGTTTTGGACTCCTCAATCACTTCCTGCCTTCACAGACACTATGGAGCCTTCAAACCTTCAACGATGACCTTCCCCACCGAGGATGGCAGAAGACCACCTACGAAAGGACAAGCACACTACAAATGGCACACAAAAAACAATCTCACAGCCAGGACGGGTGCCTACACCAATAAAACAAACACAAGAAGCTGGCGGAGCATCTTTGAGCATCTTCCCAGGAAGCTGAGGTCACCCTCTTTGTCACCAGTTTCTGAAATTATGCTGGATCAAATCCTAGAGCATCAAATGAATTCCAACTTTGAACATGGGTATTCCCCTGTGTTCTCAAAAGATGGAGTCAGACTCGCACTGTCAACCGCTTACAAAGCCTGGAGTCCCATCACAACCACTAATAGGACCGTGCCACTGTTGGCTAGGTATAAACCCGCAGATTCTATTGTTGCTACAGGTCTGAAAGCTCTCTACAGACCCTGGTGGCACAATGAGATACGTGGCTGCCCGCACTACAAACACTGCAACCACTAATAGCAAGGCAAGTGCCTGTGCCTTCCTTTCGCCCTCTTCACCACAAGGACCAAGGTCTAGAACAAAGTCACCTACATCCAGGCCAAGATCAGTCTCTTGAAGTACCATCGAAGTCCCCTAGGAGGTCGCAGTCTCCTTTTAAGCAGCTTTGAAAATCATCGGTGGCTGGAAGAGCATCTCCAGCACCGCCACAGTCACCTGAACGGCCAAGAAAATCTCTGTGTAGAGCGGGAAGAAGGCCAGCTATCATCGTCCGATACAGAAGGAGCAGCAAAGGATATTGACTACTCCATCGCTTTCTCAGTAGCACAAGACTGGGACTTAGACGATAATGCCATGGGTTCTGTCACTGACGACCTGCCTAAAACAGTCTTGGAGTCTTAGAGTTGCATTTTGCCCCTCTGAAAAATATATGGGCACATACTTAAATTGAACTGCTAATTGCCTTTCTTAATAGTCTGCTAGAGTTCCTAGTTACCTTAGAATTGTATCCTACACTTCTGAAAAGTATCCTTGGTGAAATGATCTATTCCTGTATTAGTAATAATGTAAAGGTGTATATACCAATAGGTTATACTGACCTTGAATAGCTGCTGCTAATCTACAACTGTAATTGGGTTGTGCTTTCCCCGAATTGCTTTAGCGCACTTCTAAAATAGTTAACTAGGTTCTTGCTTGTCCATGAGTAGCTGAAAGCCCCTCTGAAATGTATAGGAGTTACTTTACTAGCCCTGAACTGTGTTGTTAAAAGTAATAGTGGTAGTGTAACTGTATCCATTCATAATAGAAGAAAGTTACATATGCTGCAAGACATACTTATAACAGTGTTGGTCTATTTAAGTGATTCTATAGCTCAATAAAACTGAATAAGGACCAATGGGGAAACCAGAGATAAGCATATGACACAGGGTCCAGCCAGCATGGCCAGATCTAATCCTTAAAATGAGACGACTTCCAAAAAACTGTGAGAGTCCTCCAGCAGGTAAGAAAGCTACCTGCTTTCCAAGAAAATGTTGCCGGCATCGGGTGCTCCTACTTCCTGGGAGGCACATTTGGTAGCAGCAAAACCAACCCAGTCCTTAGCAGGGCACCCATTCACATAGTAAGATGGGGAGTACCTATTATAGAATATCCCTGGATTTTTTTTATTTTTACTTGCTTTTTTTCAAAGGCTTGCTAATCTAATGCATTATTTCGCCAAATGTAGAATTTCAGTGTGTATTTTAAAGTCTTGTGATAAGTTTCTGGTTTCTAAACGCTACACAAATATGCACGCTGTAATAAAAGTGAATATTTCAAGAAAAAAAATGCTGCAGTCTTTCACACAGGAAGGAAAGATGGTTGAACTACCAACTGATCTCTCGGCAGTCTGAAAAGAGGACTGAGACATTATGAGAAGGTTCATATACAGGATACATGGTTCTTTACAACCTACAATGCCAAAGATTGTAGTCCTCCTGTACTTACCATATCCATCAGGGTTCGAGCGAGGTGTGTAGAAACTCTGCACTCCACAAGTCTTACAAAAAGTGTGCCGGGCTCGGTGAGTGTTGAATGTGTATGTTGTTAAATTATCAGCACCCTATAAAAAAAAATAAAGAAAATTGAACTGGAACATGCAGTATGGTTTACACAATATCATACGTTTTGACAGTTCTAGAGAATGTTTTACTGTTTCATTCTTAAGCTTGAACAGCCAGATAGCACTGGTTGTCAACAAAATGCCAGTCATACATTTGGTTAAGTTAGAAAAGTTTGCATTCACCATCTGGACCTCATAAGAGTAGTGTAAAGTAATGTTTGCTACCCGACTGTTGTAAGAAATTATCTTACAATGGTAGACACTTCCACAAGGCAGCGGTGATGATCAATTACCTTGTTTTTATCACATTCATTAGGTTACCGAAGTTGGGGGAACTCCTTATAGGCCCTCATTACAACCTTGGCGGAGGACCATGGTGCTATTAGCACCATGGTCCATGCCGCTAAGGTTGCAATTCCGCCATGGTCCCTTCCCCATTCCCATTTTTGCCCCATAGGGCATAATGGGAATGGGGAAAGGCGATAATTACGGCACCGTAAATTACGGTGCCGTAATTATCGCCAAGGTCCCTTTGCGGCATGGCTTTTAACGGCTGCAAAAAGCAGCTGTTAAAAGCCATCCCGCAAAGGGAACCTTGTAATCAGGTGTTAAGGGTCGGCGCCGTTTACGGCGCCGTAAACCCCTTAACGCCTGGGTCCTAATGAGGCCCATAGTATTTTGCTGCCGTTATTTAAATCGTGCGTATGAATCAAACGAATCAATAAAAATGCTTCTAGAGACTCACTATGGAAACAAAAAACTATGTCCATAAACTAACTGGGATTTGGCATATAACTGAGAGGGAAGTGGAGTTAGCTGTAGGCAGTTGGATTTGGAAAGAACAGTGTTGTTTAGAACAATGTTGTTTGGATATGGTACTAACAGGGAAGTCAAGCAAGACCGGAAATCAATACCCTCTTAGGTTTTGGCTCTCAGTTTGCTCCTCCAATGATAAGGCTTTACCACCAATTACCAATTCAAAGTACACATGAAGACACCCCACGCCAGCAGACTAGCACCCTGCCACTTAATGTTGCAAAGGTAAACCAACCAGGGCCATCAGGAGGGTGGCAGAGGAGGCAAACTGCCCAAGGCTTCGCCATCAAAGGGGTGGGGGGGCCTCGCGGAGCGTTTGCACGTGACAAGATGCACACAGCTCTACTTATCTAGCATATCTGTAAGCTTTCAATGCAACTTTAAAGTGGAATCACAAAAAACCCAATTCTTTTAACTGTCTTGTTGGATATTTCTGTAGAAATGTTGTGTTATTCACATCTTCAAAAACAAGAGAAATGACTGTGTAACAGGCAGATGACCTTAATTAATTTCGTTGCATGTGCAAGTCTCTTAAATGTGATTATAACAAAATATTCACAAATAAGGTGTACAGCAATGTACAATTTAGCTTGGAAATTACGCAGGCCATTACCCAAAATGCTACACCAAAGTGAAATCCTGGACAACCTTTAATTTCACTGCCAGTCCCGAAGAGTAATTTAGTTCACCACATTCTTCATTTGAAAAAAAAAATAATAGATCCAAAAAAAAAAAAAAAAAAAACACTATATGGCTGCTTTATAAATAATACTAAAAATTGTGACTTTATGCCTATATTGCACACCACAAAGTCCTTTGTCTCAGCCTCCTCATGGAAGCGCCACCTGGTTGATATTGTATTTAATGTGATTATACTAAAGAGTATAGTTTTCAAGCATATGCCTGTTAGGTGAGTTTTACTGAAGTCCCACTTGGAGGTAAGACTTAAATAAGCTATGCGTGTATATACTATAATACTGTGCTGCGCGCGATAACGGACAAAGGCAGGGGGAGCGCCACGTTGCCTTAAGTACTGGGCTGCTGCTGGCTGGCGTGTGGCGTGCCACTCATTAGCATGTTACGCACACCGACTTGCTGTCATCAGGCTGCCTGTCATTAATGGCGGATTTCAGCCCGCCCCACGGAGCTGCTCTGCCACAGCTGAGCAAGGGAGGTCAGTCACGCAGCGCTAGCTGAGCTCCTGTTCAACTTACAACAGAATAGGGCTACAGCCGACGTGGGCCTGCTTACTGAAGTCGTGGTTGAAGGCATCGTTGATGAGGGCCTCTGCAGCATCGCTGCCAATGAAGTCTTAGCCGTCGACGAAGACCTGGATGTGGCCTCCTTACGGGAATGCTTTTTCGGTTTATCCTTTGACGAAGGACCATGTTTCGAAGGTCTCACATATGATACAGCACCCACCGGCAAGCTTACCGGCAAGCTTACCATGGATGGGCATGGTGACAGAGCGCATGTGCGCCGAACTAGGACCCGCAGCATCTCCCGTTGGCTCAGCAGCCTGACGATTGGCCTTACGGACACCCTGCTGGGATACATCCTCGGCCAATCTCGACCTCTTACCTGAGGGAGACCACCGCAGAGGTCGATTGGATCTGCCTGAGGGTGCCCAGAGGCCAAGCCAGAGGCCCAGTTTTCCTTCAGCCACACTACCACACTACCAACCGTTGGTAACAGTCTCTCTCAGTCTTAGCTCGGAAACTTCGGCAGATGTTGCATCGGTTTTCAGCATGGTCGGGAGGCAGACAAAAGAGGCACCTTGTGTGCCTGTCCTCCATGTAGATATGATATGGCATTTATAACGCGCCTATACACAAGTGTTTCAAGGAGTGACGAGGCAAGGCAGGGGGAACAAAGGGAGGACAGACAACAATCCTACTAGACCAGGTGTCATTTAGATCGCGCAAGTGAGTGGGATGGGGGAAAGGGACAGTGCAGTACATGGGAATAGATAACAATAAGTAAATGTAACAGCCAGCAAGTGGAAGGGCAAGTGCAGACATCAGGTGTCAAGTGCTGGTAGGGGGACTGTAGGGATACAGAAACAAGTGCAGGGGTTGCCAGGCAGGCAGTGCAGGTGTGTGAGACTGGTTGGGGGATCGGGGAGACATGGGCCAGGATCAGAGGGTGTCCAGGTAATCCAGTGCAGATCCGGATGCAGCCAGGATGTCAGCAGGGGAGAGGAGGAGAAAAAGCAGAAGCAAAGAGAAAGGTTTTGAGGTGCTTCCGGAACCGGAGATGGTTCTCCTGAAGTCTTTTTTTTTCCCTCATGAATTTTTATTAAGCATTTACCATTTTCCAAAAACAAGACATGACTGTAAAACATCAATAGGAAACAACGTTCAAGAACTCCCAACCCAACCCCCACCCAACCACCCCTCACCCACCCCTCGCACCTACCAAAGCAAAACCAGGGGGACAATGGAGAGACAGATATCACATAGAGCCGGGACCAAGTAGACAGTCAAAACTGACGAATCAGGTTTGCATCACAAAAATAAAGGAAGACCAATAAGGAAATAGGAAGCACACCGCATATTAACAGATAGAGGTTTCTCAGATTCACAATCTTTGTGAAGCAGAACTACCATCCAGTCTTGCAAAAAGGAGTTCATGGTGTCATGGGTGAGGGCTGAGAGTTTTTCATACGTGAGGATCACCCAAAGTTTTGCTAACCAGTCAGCTTTAGAAGGCATCACAGAGGCCCTCCACCTTTGGGCCAGGGCTAGTCTCCCCGCACGCAGCATGGCTTGGATCACTTGCGGCAAGGCTGATTCTTCCGCATCCGAGACCGGAACACCAAAGGGGACAACCAAGGGCCGCAGGGGCAGGATGGCTCCAGTAATCTCCTTAATCCAACTCAGGAGTTCCGTCCAGAACAGCTGAGCAGCGGGACAACCCCACCAGAGGTGGAACCAGGACCCACGCTGACCAGTCCCTCGCGCAGAGTGGAGAAGATCCTGAATATATTCTAGCAAGTCTCTCTGGAGAAAGGTGCCATGCATGAAGCGTCTTAAAATTATGTTCCATTGCCGCCATGTACAGGGTTCCAGAGAAAAGTGCCTTGAAGATGGCTGCCCAAGTAGACGCATCTATTTCACCCTCCACCCATCTCTCCCACTGTTTCTTGAAGTTCTGTCTGGAATCTACATCAGCTGTAATCAAAGCACTTTGCATTTTCGAAAGAGAGCCCTTCCTACTTTTGGATTCCAGTATCACTCATTCCAGCGGAGTGGGGGATCGGGTCAGGTCGCCTACCCACTGGGGGTCAGTCATAATACCCTTCACTCGCATGTAGTCAAAAATAGAGATCGAAGCTGCACCCAGAGATTCCACCAAACTATCATAGTCCATGAATACTCCCTGCCGAAACAGTTGAGCTGCTCGCTCCAGTCCCCAGTCTGGCCATTCCTGAGTTCCCCGAAAATTCCTCTTGCCCAAATCAAAAGGGGGTGCCCACACTGAGGACAGGGGGGAGGGCCAGGAAGAGAGGGTGGCATTTCCCCTGCTTTTCGTCCACAGTGACCACAACACCGATAAAGTGGGGTGTGCTTTTGCTGCCTTCGGAAGGGGGCTGCCCACAGCCCAAAGGAGATCCCTAACTTTTCTGGGGTGTACGTGAACATCTTCAATATACAAATAGGTCCTCAACTCGTCTCTCGAATGCTCCAGGAACATCCTTAACTGGGCCGCTTTATAGTAACGACGGAAATCAAGCAGGCCGAAGCCCCCATACGAGCGAGGGAGAGTTAAGGTGTCGTGACCAACCCTCTGCTTCTTTCCCTTCCAAATAAAGTGAACCACCTCCGATTGGAGAGCTTTAAAAAATGTATCCGGAATAGTAAATTGAAGAGTGGAGAACAAGTAAAGCAGACGAGGAAGAACATTCATCTTGACAGACACCATGCGGCCGAACCAAGAAAGCGTCAAAGGAGACCAGCGCCAGAGATCCGCAACAATTCTCGCAAGAACGGGGGGGGAAATTAACTTCAAAGAGACGGGTCAGATCCCTCGGGATCAACACACCTAAGTAAGGTGTAGCCTCCCGCTCAATTCTGATACCCTCCCAGGAGTCCCCCCCCCCCTCCAAATCTGCAGTGCCCATAGGCATCATACACTGATTTTGGTAGGTTAATTTTCAACCCGGAAAAAGAGTCCAAGGCGTAAATCAGATCTAAAAGGTTCGGGAGCGATTGCCGAAGGTTGGTCACATAAACCAGGAGGTCATCTGCAAAAAGCAAAAGTTTGAAGTCGAGAACGCCACACCAGGCCCCTGCAATCCCTCGATGTTCTCTTACCGCTATGGCTAGGGGTTCCATCGCCAATGCATAAAGAAGGGGCGAGATCGGACAGCCTTGCCGAGTTCCTCGGGAGAGGGAGAATGGAGCTGAGGTCACCCCATTAACCGCGACACTGGCCACCGGACCATTGTACAAGGTTGCAATCCACTTACATAATTTTTGACCCAACGCCATTTTTGCTAGAACCTTGCTCAAATGGGCCCACTCGACTCGGTCAAAGGCCTTTTCCGAGTCCAGAGACAGCAGATAAGCCTCCTCCCCTTTTAGAGCAGCCTCGTGCATCAAACCAGGCGTCTTCCTGATATTGTCGCTTCCTTGTCTCCCCGGGACAAAACCTACTTGATCACCATGTACCAGAGACGGGAGATGAAGAGCTAACCTATTCGTCAAGAGCTTGGCCAGTATCTTAACACCTGTATTAAGCAAGGAGATGGGACAGTATGACTGACATCTTCTCGGGTCCTTCCCTTGCTTAGGAATTACTACAATACAGGCCGAAAGCATAGATGGAGGGAGACGGCCCGAGTATAGAACGCCATTAAACAGTCTGGCCAGAAAAGGGGCCAGGGCGTTGGGAAATACTTTATAGAAGAAGATTGTGAAACCATCCTCCCCCGGAGTACTGCCTGACTTCATTGCACCAATAGTGTCCATTACCTCCTGGGGTGAAATTGGATTCTCCAGCAGGGTGGCTTTCTCTGGGGGAAGGGAAGGGATTGGCAACGCCTCCAGGAAATTGTCTATATCCGACCCATCTCCTACATATTCAGCTTTGTACAGGCATTCGTAATATCTGTGGAACTCGTCTGCTATATCCGGGTCATCTCGACAGCACTCACCATCTGGAAAGGAAAGCGCGTCCAATCGCCTACTCTTCCTGAGCTCGCAAAGTCTCCATGCTAGGGGCTTGTCGGTCATTTCACCCTTTTCCATATATTTTTGCTTAAGAAAGGAAAACTTCCTTTCGGTTTGTCCCACCAGGAGAGATGCAAGTTTAGCCTTAAATTGTTGAAGCTCAGCCCACTTCCCTGGAAACATCTGGGACCTCAGTTTGCCCCCGGCTGAGTAGCCTTGATTTTTTCCCTGAGGAGCTTTTCCTCTCCACCCCTCTCTCGCCTCCTCGACGCCCCCAGCCCTATAAGAACACCCCTGATCGTAGCCTTGAAGGCCTCCCACACCCCCTCCAGGTCCACCTGCCCGCTGTCATTAAACTCAAAAATTCCTCTATGGATGCCAGGATAGACTGAGCTAATTCCTTGTCTTTCAGCAGGAGATCGTTACAGGTCCACCGCTTGGGCCCTGCAGCTACAAGGGGAATCCCCAACTGAACCCTTACCATGTGCACTGCTCTCCTCTGAAAAGTGCACGGAACTACCATAAATCACCAATGCAATTATGGAGCAAATACTTCAACCCAAAAACAGACACAATAATTCACAGCCACGCACACTTTAGAAGATAATCAGCTCTTTATGGCTATTTATTCAAAGCTTACAGGTACATAGAAATAACTCATACAACTAACATGGACATAGATCAAAGAAAACAAAGAATTCAAAGAAAGAATACATCACAGTGGGCGTAACTTAACAAAACTTCATCTCGGCAGAAGCGGCTGAAAGACCCCGATAACAGCCAGGCTGAGAGCACACCAGCCCACAGGAGTGTCGGACCGAGGCGTCCCCCCTCCGACTGAGGTCTTTGTGCTTATCCCTGGCTGTTATCGGGGTCTTTCAGCCGCTTCTGGCGAGATGAAGTTTTGTTAAGTTACGCCCACAGTGATGTATTCTTTCTTTGACTTCTTTATGTTTTCTGTGATCTATGTCCATGTTAGTTGTATGAGTTATTTCTATGTACCTGTAAGCTTTGAATAAATAGCCGTAAAGAGCTGATTATCTTCTAAAGTGTGCGTGGCTGTGAATTATTGTGTCTGTTTTTGGGTTGAAGTATTTGCTCTATAATTGCATTGGTGATTTATGGTAGTTCCGTGCACTTTTCAGAGGAGAGCAATACACCATGTCATGGTCAGTCCACGGTGTCACCTCCACCAGCACTTCCGAGATCCTGTCGTAAAGCCCCTTATTCACAAGGATGTAGTCAATCCTAGAAAATGACGAGTGGGGTTTCGAGCAAAATGTGAATAACGGTTCTCGCCCTTCTTGTGCAGAGTGGGAGTCTCTGAGCCCTAGTTCGTCGTTGGTGCTCTGGAAAGAGGCCGCAAGGCGCCTCTGCAACTGGGAGTCTGAAACCGGACGGTTGGTTAACCTGTCAGACGACTGGTCTAGAACCATATTAAAGTCCCCCCCCGACCACTAACGCACCCTCGGTAAAGGTCATAATTTTGAGCTTCAGGTCCGACCAAAAACGGTCCTGGGACTCATTTGGAGCGTATACGGAGATCAAGGTAACCCTGGAACCTCTACACTCCCCCTTAACCATTAAATAACAACCTTCTGGATCATTAGACTGGGCTTGAAGAGAAAAATTGACATTCTGGGAGATCACTATCGCCACACCTCTCCTCTTGACCTGGGAGGCGGCATGAAAGACTTTTTGTATTGAGCGTGCCTGAAATGCGGGTTCTACTTACTTCACTCAGTGGGTTTCTTGGAGGAATAGAACGTCAAGTTTCAGCCTATTAAACTCCTTCACCACCAAAGACCTTTTATAAGGAGAGTTGCGACCTCGCGTATTTAACAAACCCAGTGCCAGCGGATGATTGCGTTCAGCCATATGAGTAAAGTCTAGGAGTTGGCCCCCGTAATTTCAAACTTTCCAACAAAAGCACTCTCGACTTGCTCTCCAATGGATCCCCACAGCATAACTTACTAAGAAAGTAACAAACACTCCAAACCGTAAAAAAACATGAACGCCCCTGTAACCCCATGAGAAGACACCCCAAGAACCCCTCACCTCCCCCTTCCCCGAGCGCCTGGCTTAACAGCGCCATCTAACAGCTGCAACACCAGGCCACCATTGGCTGCCTCCACCAGGGCTGCCTGCTACATGAAAGAAAAAAAAATAAATACAATCCTTCTGAGCGCCTCCAGACCCACAAAATGACCCAAGGACTCCTAGGACCTCCTGCCCGGCTCCTCAGGTCCCAGGAACCTCTTAGGCCACTACATCAAAAACAAGATTCCCCAACAGGCTAAGATGCCGGCTCTCTCGGGGACGGAGGAATCACTTTTCCTAAATTTCCTGTGGCCGCGGACACGATGCCTTTCCACAAATTGGGGGAATTCTGGTGGCCAGATCCTTCTTCATTCCCACCTTCTTTGCCAGGAGCTAAGGCAGAGTCACCCAAAAGTTCACCAGTCATTCTCTGTATGTCAGCTTCCGTAACAAGGGAGTATTTATAGCCTTCGACCTCAAATGAAAGAGAAAATGGGTGGCCCCATCTGCATCGCACTCCCTTGGACTGCAGCCATTTCGTTAAGGGGCCACAGAGCCTCCGGCGTGCGAGAGTGAGCGCCGAGAGATCCTGATAGATCGTTATTTTAGAGCTCTCCCAGTCGATGGGGCCTTTTTTGCACGCCAGCTCCAAAATTTTGGCCTTCTTGGCGTAATAGTGGAATTTCGCAAGGACTGATCTAGGACCACCGGTATGTCCTCCCGCTCTGTCGATGGTTGGATCACTGTTGTTGCCTCCGTCAAATAATGAGTTTATGATAGCTTTGACTGATCTCATGATGTCCGCCTGCGTCTCCCCTTCGCGCTCCGGAATGCCAAGAAATCTTAGATTAGAGCGCTGCCCTCTTTTTTCCAGGTCATCCAATTTGAGGGTGACCTTCTCCTCCCGTCTCTCTAACTCTGCCAGGCGCATGTCAAACTGAGTTTCATAGAGGTCAGTTGAGGTTTGATTGGCCTCCAAGGCTTGGACCCGATCATCAACAGCATCTACCTTCTTGTTGAGGGAGTAGTCTTCTACTAATGTCCGCTCTAAAGCCTCGTATCTCTTCAAGCAGCACTGCCATGGACCGACTCATTGATTGCGCCTCCAGAGATTCTGACTGGGTCGCAGGCTGCATATTGCCCCTTTCCCCCTCCTGCTCAGGGGAGCGCCGAAACTTCTCTAAGGACTGGGACCAGTCCATCCAAACTGGAGAAGATGACCCTGAGGAACGGCAGGTCGGTCAGGCACAGGTAGACCGGCAGCTCAGGTAGACCTCCGGGCGCCCTTCGTCACTCATAACTTGTCAAATTCCTTTGGCGGCTCAAGCACGATGCAAGAACCTCGAGGGTCCACCCTCCGGTTCACCAATAAGACACTAAGGCGGGAGGACACGGTGCAGCAGACTCCCCCACCAGTGCTGCGAAGGAGCTGACAGGATCCTGCAGAGTAGACTGTCGGTGGGATCAGGAGAGGTCACTCACGGCAAAACATCCAGAGGAGGGAGCTGAAGAACTCGAGGATCCTCCTTCACCTAGAACTCTGAGCCAGCTCCCCACTCCTCAGGAAGCAGAACAGGGAGGGTCTCTACATTAGGCCCCCCATG
Organism: Ambystoma mexicanum; assembly: GCF_040938575.1. Taxonomy (NCBI): domain Eukaryota; kingdom Metazoa; phylum Chordata; class Amphibia; order Caudata; family Ambystomatidae; genus Ambystoma; species Ambystoma mexicanum. Next base: position 591,482,197 of record NC_090931.1, on the reverse strand, counting down.
AAGCACAGCATAAAGCCATAGAAGGGGACACAGCTCGGGGGAGTGGGCTCTCAGCCAGGCCGCTACAGTAACACTGGGAAGACTTCAGCTCTCCCGAGACATAAAAACCACTCCGACCCACACCTACTTCGCCTCACTGGGCCCACTCCCCCGCCACTCAACACCGCCTCTCTTCAGGATGAGGACCAACCCGAGTGCGCCCAGTCAGCCCACCACCTCACAGTGTACAAATGCGGATCCACAATTTTGGAAGGCAGATGCAGCGCCTCAGCATCCAAGGTGGGGAGTAATGGTGTGTAAGAGACAGCAGGCCATCACTCCAGGCACCCGAGACCACACACTCGCCAGGTAGCGCTCTGCGAGCTTCCCACTCCAGCGCAGAGGCCCCGAAATACCAGGCAATGCAGCGCGAAGCAGGCACTTGACCAATCCTGCAGCTGCCCGGGCCTCCCACGAACCCCAGTCTGCGCTCCTCTTATCCACAGGACCCCAGGGAAGCTGCGGGCGGCTCGCGGGATGAGCCGGAGACACCAGCTGCTTGCAGATGCTCAATCCTCTGCAGGTCACCACTTCCGAAGCGGACACCTGCAAGCTGGGGAGCTAGGCAGCACCCCCCATCCTCCCCCATGCTTGCGTGGGTGCCCTTACAACTGCTGCCAAGAGGGGGGGATCAGGCTCCGGACCCACACTCGCTCCTTCCACCAAGCGAAGCTGCCGGGGTCTGCGTGCTGGCACGGGCTCCCCCGACGAAATCCCTGTGCCGCCTCAGGACTTTGTATACAGCGAGGCTCTCCAAAAAACTGTTGGGCTTGAATGCCAGAGCTGCAGTCCAAACCGCTGCCTCTCTTCCACCGACGCACAGGAGAGCCTGCCACAGAGCTCTTCGGCGGGAACAGCCTCCTCTCAGGCCCTGCTCGCCTCCTCTCAGGCCCTGCTCGCCACCTTTCTCAGGGATAACGGCACCTCCGGGCGCCGGAGACATGCACAGCTGGTGCTTGGGGGTGTCAGCAAGCCATAGTGGGGGGCCTGGGTCCGCTATCAACTGGCTGGGGGGAGCTCAGGTAGCAAATTTAGGCGCCCCAAGGTGGAGACTGACTAAGAGAAGTCAGCACATCTCAGTGCCCTCTTGTGGCTCCTTCCTCAAGTTTAAGGGAGGCTGTTCCAGAGGGAGGCCCCAGCCGAAGAAAGATATACCACCAACTTGTTGCTTGGAGAAGCGACTGACCCTGAGGGAGTTGCAGGCGGATGAACGAAGAGCTCGAGAAGGAAGATATTTAGGAAGAGAGAGTTGAAGGTATTGAGACCCTGTGCCCCAGAAGGCCTTGTGGACAATGCATAGGGTTTTGAACTTAATCCTTGCAGCCACTGGGAGCAGCCACTGGGAGCCAGTGCAGATATTTCAGACCTGGAGAGATACGATCCCTGGGCTTGAGGCCAAGGGCAAGTCTCGCTGTCCTGTTCTGGATGAGTTGCAGAGGTCAGAGATTAGAGGCAGGCAGATTTAGAAAGAGGCTGTTCCTCAAACCACACCAGGAGCAGAGCTTGAATAGACGCCCCTTGCCTTCCTCCAACATCGTGAGGCGCGAAGTAGGCCTCACTAGGCCTTCCAATACTCGACATGAAGATCTGACTGTGTAGTTGTCGATCTTCACCGTCTACCGCTACTGACTACGAGTCAGCAGATGAGAGATTAAAGACAAAAATAGGAAATTGTTTCTGTCGAAAAACAACAATCATGGAGAAAAAAAAAATAGCTCAAAGAGAAACTCACAAGGACTCCCTGCACCGAAATGTGTGGTAAAAATATGAATAGAGCTGCTGGGGCGGGATTCAGGGAGATGGTCGTCATAGGATGGGTGCAGTATTACCCAGTCTCCAGTGATTGGAAAATTAGAGAAAGGCAGTTTTCAAGCAAGACTGCTTTCTTTTCTTACTGAGGATTCCCAGCCTGGCGGCGGGGAATATTCATGAGCATGTTAATCCATGCCAGAGCCCATGCTGCAGAACAGATGCAAGGACACACTCTTATGGTATTTAAATTACAAGAAGTCCTTTATATCCACTATTAAGGCACTACATCTCAGAAGACTGCTTAAACAGAAAACTGTCACGGTTGGTACAACACAAACTTTGATGTACCTACATAATAAATGAGGCTTTAGACGGATTTGCTCTTCACACATATAACCTCATTTATGTGTTGATTTGTAAGTAACAGATGGTCTTCATACCATAGGTTTCAGTAAGATATCGGGATAGAGTTACCGTCTTATTCCTGCTGATATGTTGTCATTTATATGTACCTTCTTATGAAACCGATTTGTCTACAAAGTATACCCGAGGGTCCACCCAAAGTGTGGCGGATGCGACTGCCAAGTGTGCATGTTGATTTCATGATCTCAATGTGCTTTAGCGTTAGGCTTGTAAGTGGGGTTGCAGGGTCCCAACAGGAACATAATACTGCACTAGAATTCCCACTAGCTCAAGGTCAGGCAGACAGGATTCCTCCGGCCAGGGAAATGGATATTAAGGGACTCTGGTGGAGTGGGGAGCGAGTGGTTTTTCTCTAGAGCACTGATAGTCTTGGTGATGTCAAAGGGCTCAGGTGATATGTTTCTCACCAGATGGCTATACATTATCACCATCACGTTTGTATCCAATATAAAACATTTGTACAGCAATAAACCAATGGTACCGACAAGAGAACATGCTTTGAATGTATCTTGGACATGTGTTGAATGCATCCTTTACATATCTGACAATTGTGAATGTGTTCTGCATGTAAAGTATAGCAGTGCCCTCAACTGTAGACAGTTACCTCACAGATTGATAAACTATTTATGCTACCCAATCCCCCTTTTTGCGCAGCAACCCATATACAGCCGAGACCCACGAAACATTCGGCCTGGCTGTCACTGACATAGCAGTCATCTCTGCGCCTGAACACAATGCTCTGCATGATCTTTATAATCTTGCAAACTAGTAGTCATCTCTGCTAGTAATTGAATAGGCACCCGATTCCGATTACTATTTACATGCAGTGTAACGCTCTTTTTATTTTCATGTGTGCCCAAACACCGGTCTTCCGAAGGGCTCTCTGCCATGCTATGCCTCGAATCCATAACAATGGCACTTGGTCGATATACAAATAACATAAAACAGTGTCCGTATCCTCTTGATATTTGAATTTAAAACTAAATTCTGTTCTGGATTTAATATGTTTAATTGATCATTTATTTCAGGGCTTATGAATCAGACAAGGATCCCTTGCAGGAGGATTCCACTCTTTAATAAGGTTCCTTTGTCTAGGCAAAACATTCAAGTTGATCAAGTGAGTGAATGAGCACCTCCTAAATGTGCAGTTGAGGATCTTGGTGACCACTGCACCAGTGTGAACAGCATTATCAATTTAGATACTGTGCGCAATAGCTGATCCCCCCCCCCTTATAGAGGCAAAAATAGCCTTTATCATGTGACAAAATTATACTTCGTAGACATGAGTTGTGTTGGTACATCTTCTGTGCTTTTCTGGCACAGAATATGCAAAAGCTCCCTGGTGAAAGTTCCTACCCAGGAATGAGACATGCTCAGTAATAAGCACAGAATTTATTGTTAAAAATAATTTTAAAACAAGATATTGAAAAACTAAAAAGTTACGCTACCCTACAAAAAGTAGTCGAGTGAACACCACAAGTAGCTCCTGCGACTAATTGCCTCTACCAACAAAAGTACAATAACGTGGTGACCATACCAACAAAACCCCACTCTACATGCGTAACAGAATGAAGTGAGCCAACGCCATAGCAACCCATATATTCTGCGAAGAAGGTACATGCCTCACAGACCCAGTCAGGCTTTGTGAAGAGGGAGAGTAGCCAAGTGCATGCACACTGATGAGGAGATAAATGAAACCGCTTAGTAATCTCTTCCCTTGTCCACTGCTGAAATAAATGAAGCCCCAGGGCAGCACTGAACCAAATAGGAAACTAAAGTGAGTGGTAGGGTAAATAATATGTTTCACTACACTAGAGAATTGCCTTCGTGATATATTCAACTGGATGAATCTCAACACTTCAAAATCAACCCAGGCAAAACAGAGATAATGATCGTTTCAAAAAAGGGAGGAGACATCAGCTACATCCCCTGGCTAAGAGAGCTCGGCACCACACCAGCACCATCATCAACTATAAAAAACCTAGGGGTCCTGAAGGATAACAACCTCACTCTAGAGCCACAAGTAAACGCTCTACTCAAGAAATGTTTCTTCCTCCTGCGAGCAGCAAAAAGGATCCTAACGTTCCTGTTGTTCGCCAACAAAACACTTACCATCATCGCTCTGATCATATCCAGTGTAGATTACGCCAGTAGCCCATACCTGGGCATGCCCGAACCACTTCTAAAACAACTACAATGCATACAAAATGAGGCAGCCAGGCTCCTCCTCAAGCTACCCAGAAGAGAACACATCACACCTGTGCTAAAGATACTACACTGGCTACCATTAAAACAGCAAATAAAGTTCATGTCCATGTGCATCACCCACAGAGCAATACACAAACAAGGCACAGAATTCCTAAGCGATAAACTACGCCTACCAACAAGAACACTAAGATCAAGCACCGACATCCGCCTGGAACCAAAACCCTATAACAGAACAAAACTCGGAGGATCCTCTTTCTCTCACCAGGCACCGAAAACCTGGAATGACCTACCTAAGAATATACGGAACACAACAAACCACCTAGCATTCAGGAAACAACTCAAATCATGGCTCTTCATAGCGTCACTACAACAGCGACGCACTAGAATGCCCACCCCGTTAAACAACGATGAAAATAAAACCAACCTCGGTCACTCCCAAAATGGACATACAAAGAACCCAAAGAACGGACCCCACAACAGACCATAAGGTATCATGGGAAATAGCCACAAAAGGAGGTCACCATAGACTGACCACATACTCAGACCGAGACGAAAGCCCTTAAACTACTCATCTACTGCCTCCCGGCCGTACCGTATCCAAACCCCCAGCAGGCACATTTAGATAGAAAGTTTGCGAGAGGAGACCACAACAGAGGAGAAACAGACACCCAACCCACACTAATCAATCCATCAGCATTAGAACTCCTACAGAGCTCGCTAGAATAGAACGGTGAGGAGCAATTAGAACACTTACAGAGCGCGCTAGAACAGCACAGGAAGCGCTTCACACAAACCTAAAACCCTGTCAGGGGTATCCCCTTCGCCCACCCTGATGAGATTGGGAGGATTAGCGAGCGCCACACTCGGACAGATTTCTGAATGTTAGCATGTTAAACTTCATACAACCCATTAACACATTTCTGCAGACTTATCTCACTCAAAAACCCACACACACTTCACAACACTGCAACAACACATAAGCCACATCAACAGCACACGAGGACTGACACTGATCTGATACTCGCACCAATGTTCAGCACCCGGTGTATACCGAGTTGAAGCTGCCAATAGAACACCACTCCTCTCACTATCCTACTCCCGCTTCACCTACTAACCCATCCCACCTTCTCGTTGGCAGATCCGCCAGAGCGCCTGGGGACCAACTCCGTTGGTGACGGTGCGCGGTACAAATACCTTTAACATTTATATTTAGCGCTACAAACCCTCAGGCATCCGAGCGCTGCACCCACGGTGTGTGGTGCTAATTTATTGACTTCGGAAGGATGAAAGGCTGTGTTTGGCCCTGCCGGGATTCGAACCTGCATCGGCAAACACTGCACGGATGTCAAAGCAAGCGCTCTACTCGCTGTGCTATCTGACCACCATAAAGAGGAAATGGGAGAGGGAATGATCTTTGTCTATAAAAAGCCAGACAGGGTCAGCAGCTCAAGAGTTTGGGAAGCCACTGGAGAGCTGCTGAACCTTGTGAGCCTTAAGGAGCACCCATGCAAAAGAGCTTAGGGTGACACTGGAAGGCGAGTCTCCTGTAAAAGAGTGATTGAAGTGAAAGAAAAATGCCACTTAGATTGCTGGAGTGCCACATCAACCCTGCATCCTGATGGCTGAAGAAGCCTGAGAAACTTGTGAAATAAACCTTCTTTTAGGTCGGAGGAGGCAGACGTAAACCCTAAAGTCTGCAATGACCAAAGTCCTGAACGAAGAAGTAGTGATGGGAACCTAGAGACTGAGCGACCAACACCGTGAAAAGGAGTGTAACATTGTAACCCATTTTCAGCTTTGCAATCAATATTTTAAATTTAAATATAGAATTCTCGTTTGTTCACTTAGCGATCCACTCCGACATTACAGGAAAAAGGAGAAGCAGGTTGGAGAAGATGGTTACTTACTGTCTGTAGAAAAGAGGCGTGGGTGAGCACAGTATGTGGGGCATGGGTGGGCTAAGTCCTAGAATGCTGTGGCATGTTGCGCACAGACCGCTTGAGAAGTTCTTAATGCGAGATCCTCTGACAACGCTTTCATAACCCTGCCCTGTAGGACTTCCAAAACAATTAAAACAAGCATTGGCAAAGCCAACAGTAGGACTTTCGTGTAGACATGGGAAAGGTTCTTGCCAGGCAGAGCATTATTGGTATTAACTGGCCATGGATGGTAGCAGGTGCAAAATGATGTGGGTACCTGGGCATCTAATAGCAGTGCCTGGCAAATACATACACAAGTAAAAACTGCTGGCTTTGCCAATGCTTGTTTTTAACAAGACTACAGTGGTGGACACTCGGAATGCTTATAAATCGAGTGGCTGAAGACGGACCTCGTAAGACATTTTTATTACACCAGTAGCGGGTTTACAACTCCAATTAAGTGAGATTGCTCTGAAAATACACTGGCAGGCACTTAAGAGTGCAAGGTTTGGGTACGGCTTGATTAAAGCATGCTCAAAGGGTTCCGGCGAGGAGGTTGTTTTGGGCAGGGAGGGGCAGGAATTGGGTGCGAATGGCCATAGGAAGTAGTGAATGGGTGGGAACATAACCAAACACCTACAGGCTGTGTGTCCCCCCCCATATGCCATTCCTCCACATCTGTGCTCTAATGCAGTAGTCGCGGCTAATAGCGCAAACTAAAAAGCAGGGAGAGCAGGACAAAAGAAAAAATACTGGATGGACACAGAAGCAATTAAACCAAATTTGCACATGAAGGTATTCTACTGAAAATCATGTCAAGGCTTGAGGTTTGGGAGACTAAAGTTTGTGCACATAGGTACAGCGCAAAACAAACTGGATAGCAGTTGCCGTCCTACCTTGAGAAGCTTGAAGCGGGAAGCAGGAACAATGAAGTGACGGTTCTGTTTCTTAACGCAAATGCTGCAGCTGCAATTTGCAAAACAAGAAGTAAATTGCAAGCCACCACATATAAAGTGCCACGATAAAGAGGCAGCTGAATACAAATGAAAAATGCAGTAGATCCTTCCCGCATAGAAATCTTTTTGGTGAGAGATGAAATGAGTATCAAGCACACACACAGTGCAGCCGGAATAGATACACCTTCTTTCCCTTTTTCCATGCCATTACAAAGTTACTTCCGTTTCCCCTCATTATCGGACAAAAAAAACTAACACTAAAGGGCCTCATTACGAGGTTGGAGGTAGCCATGGCGCCCTTAGCACCATGGCTGCCTCCAGACTCGTTCCGACTCCGCCCTGGTGAATGGAGCAATTACCGGTCCATTCCAAGGTTGGCGGGACCAATAATTCCCCATTCACCAGGGCCCTTCCCCATTCCCATTTGAGCCCCCCACAGGGCTCAATGGGAATGGGGAAGGTGCTAATAACGGTACCGCAAGTTGCAGTACCATTATTAGCTCCAGAGTCCCTTTGCGGGTCCCGTCCTTAACACCTGGAAAAACCAGGCGTTAAGGGAGGACCCGCAAAGGGAACTCGTAGTAGGGCGGTAATGGATTACCGGCACCGGTGCCCTTACCGGTGCCGCTAATCCCTTACCGCCCGCCTCGTAATGAGGCCCGCAGCACCAGCTTGAAGGTCAATTGCTAAAACAGAAGACAACTTTGGCTTCTGAAAAGGGTTCGATTGCACCTTGAATGAGATGTTTTATTTGACTACAAAAATGACAGTCAAAGGGCAAAGTGAGATTGAGGTTTTCCGCGTCTATGCACTGAAAATGTACACATTCGTAAACCAGCTGGGGAACATTGGGTTGATGGGACTACTGAGATGTGGATTACCAGCCTGATGAGTTCCTTTGACCCTGGCCACCCGATCAGCTTCGTAGAATTAGAGAATGGAAAAGAATCAGCATAACAATGAAACCAAGAGATCAACAATACTCACTTGCAGTCAAAGACGTGAAGATCAGTTGATGCCCAAACTTCAAAACGCACTGCTCCACAGTGGCAACCGCCATTGTGTTTAACAAGGCCTTTATATTCACTAGATGTAGAAAAAGAAAACGAAAACAGAAATGAGGAAAAACCAATATACATTCACTGTTGGTTCACTATAAGGGACAACATGGTAAATCATAAACTGATCGTCACCAGTCCCCTTACTCTAGACTCTTGGGAGAATTTTAAGTATTATAATTTACAAAGATTAGACATCCACTTAAGGCACTGAATGTCTACAAAGGGTTTGGCAAACCGATTCACAAACTATTTCAGAATACACGGAGTATACCAGAAGGCTATCCATGGCTATGTGGCCATGCAAGGGTATTGAAGCAGACCCCAGCTTTGAATGAATGCATGCCTGTGGGTGCTTACTGTTAGGCAAGAAATGATGTAATAACCCTGTGGGAGACTACACAACACTTGTTCTCTTGGTAGTGGGACTGAACGGCCAGGCTTATCTCAAGAGGGGTAAATGTGAGCTGTAGAGCTATAGCAATGACTTTCACAAATACATACAAGTATCCAAGTAACACTTACACTCAAGGATTCAGTTATAAATAATTAACATCAGTTTTTAAATAAGCATTCTTTAAAAAGGGCAATATATGCAACACATATACTTTAAAATACTTTTCCAGAATCAGCAAAAGCTTTAGAGATGCTTTGTACACACTTCCTACACCCGGAGGTGACTTCATCCACAAGGACAGTAATGGCATTCATATATCACCAGTGCACTTTGCAGATTCTGAGGTTTGCAGAAAGGAAAGGTTAAAGGAAGGAAAAGGGTTAAACAGGTACTAAGGGCATGCAAGTATGCTTAAATCTTCCAATGAAGTCTAGACAAAACCTTTCCCAGCAATAATAGTTTAAAACCAAGTTATCACCTCTGAGGGACAGAAAATCTCAAAGTCAATGGACTACAAGAATCTGCAGGCAGCCGGACAGCCAAAGTCTATTGGAACAGTCTATGGAGCTGAGGCACTGCCAAGAGAAAAAGTCTTGCACAAAGTTAGAGAGTCTTTGTAGAAAATCACAGTAAGGTCACAAGCTTGTTAGACTTGTGGAAAGTAGAATCAACGCCAACAAAAATAGCTACTGCAAGTCCCAACTGACAAGAGCAAAGCTAAAGACACTTGAGGTAAGTACCCCAAGTCTGAGCAGTACCTCTAGTTAGAAGAAGAGTGGTCCAGAAAGCTTCTGTCGGGTTGCAGCGATGCAGATGCTGGGTTCCTGAGCCTCAGTTGTGGGGACAGGGAGGACATCTGGAGGACTCCTGCGATCAGCGGCACTTTGCAGTTTCAGCGCGTGGTAAACAGCACCACTGTGGATCTTGGATACCGGATGGGCTTCCTTTACTCCTAGAGTCCTGCACTCTGGTGAGGGGACTCGAGCTCGGGTCATCCTGCTTTCTGGAGGTCCTTAGACTCCTGGAGCTTCTGGCCGGATTGCAGATGTTTCACTAGACTACGGATTTCTCTACCTCTGGCACTCGGTTCCTGCAGCAGCAAAGAAGTACAGCTAGTCGGGGAAGATGGTCTAGTGGAGTTCGTATCGGGGTTAGTTGGTCCCACTAGCCCAAGGGAAGAAGTCGTCCCTTCCGGAGCTTCTCTTGTCGATCAGAAAAAGGAGTTTCAGCACAGCATCAGGGCTTCACCAGGCAATTCAAAGGTCCAGGAGGATACAGCAAGCTTAATTCATGTTTTTTTCGTTGGGTGTTCTTCCCAGTGGTCGACTCTTTTCTCTAGTCTCAAAACCCTCGCCCTTTAAGCAGGTTTCTCCCATTCATGCACAGCCTAGCTGTCACTCAAACAGCAGGGTGAATGTCCTGAAAGGACAGCCAGCCAGACAATCAGAACTGGCTGCATTCAGGCATTCCTAAAGACAAGGGACAGGGGAGTTTCGTAAAAACCTCCCTCACTTCCTGCCCTTCCAGGCACACTGGAGCCAGAGGCGGGTTTCAGTACTGAGGCCCGCCAAAGGCAAAATGAACAAAGGGCTGAAACCTGGCTTGGCGCGCAGAGTAAAACCCGAGAAAGACCTCACAAACAGAAAATGGCGAAAAAAGAAGACCAGGGCCATTTTGACAAAATGGTCACCCATAGGTGCTATACTGCAGCTGAGGATTCACACTGCGGAAGAAAAGCACAATGGTAGGAAAATTAAACCATACCACCAGCCATTTTAAGTAGTGACGGTAACATAAAAAATGTTACATGAGCGAGTAGGATAAGGGGCTACTAGGTAACTCCTAAGCACTCCACATAAGATGGGGTGTGCTGGACCTACAAAGAGAAAAAGGTAAGTAAAGTCAATTTCACTTTACTATTCTTGGAACAGTAGCCCACAGAAGAAAAGGTAAGGCTTCTCTGTGACACTGCACTGGAGGTGCCGTGTCTCACCATACAAAAGTTAGATGCCTATGGAGTCTGTGAGACTCCAAAAACAAAGGAAACACATAATCCAAATCAGGTCAAAACACACGAGAGAGTGAGAAAAAGGGTTCACTCCCTCAAGGGTTCAAATTAAAAAGTCCTTAAATCCAGCAAAAGAGCTGGGGGTCTCTAAGGTTGAAGGGAATTAGCACATAAACGAGAATTCCCCCTAACACTTGCAAACAAGGGGCGTGTGTGTGAGAATCATAACATTATAATACAAGTAAATGGTCATTTCTGCTGCGCCAACTACCACCATAATGGTCTCAGCACAGAGCCTTGTCAATAGTACATGCATAACGAGGACCACACCTTGCATGGGATAGTGTGTGGTAGGAGAAGAAAAGGGGTATACTCAGGGAATTGTACAGGCAGGTTCACAGGGTGATAGTACCGACACTATACTGGGTGATGTATGCCTCCTAGTGTTCTTTCAGTGGTTCTTTGCACTTTAAACAGTACTCATAGGGGTATATAAGCTTGCATGATGGGTTCAAAGTGTGTTTAAAGCCTTCCTGTTGGGTATTGTAGCTAGAATTAAGGTAATGGTAAATGCTTTTAAATGCACCATGATCCCTCAGGTAAAGATCATGGGGTTGCAGAGGGTATTGCGGTCTAAAACAGCCAGTTTTGACAGTATGGAGGTGCAAGTGCTGGGGAATTCAGGAAATGAATACTAGGATGGCTGTTTGACAAACCTAAACCAAAACATCCAGATGATTGAGATTTGTGATGCAGGTTCTGTCCGGAAGTACCTTACCTTTATTGGAGTTGAGGTTTCCAAAGATAAATGTTGGCTCTAGTTAAAGCACCAAACATTGAAAAAAGAAGGCGCACTCCTTTCACGAACTTTAGGATTTTCTATCACTTTGAGAAGGAAGAAGTAGTCAGGGAACACACGTGCAGCATGCACAATAGAGGACCATCATAGGTGATGAAGTTGTCATAGGACTCATGCCATTTGTGTGATGGAAATAAAGCAGAAGCCGCCAGGGCATTCAAAGATCATTCTGCCGCTGAGGACAGAGCAGCAACCATTGGCGGGGTGGGGTGTTCAACACTTAGTCACCAGTTCAATTCATTTGATAATCACGAGTTCAAATAGCTTCCAGAACACGGTGCTTCCTAACAAAAGAAAGTGACTTAAGAACTTCCTAAAGCTTTAAATCAGAACTGTATAGCTTTTAATGGCTGACAAATAGGATCTGCAAAACGGCCCACTTGGGATAGGATATATCTGCCTATGGCAGATGCATAATTCAAAGACCATGCCATGGGTCTGTGACACTTTATTTCATATGGCTATCCAGAAAAGCACTTCACGGTGCCCTATAGGATAACTAGATTCCCTTTTAGTGGCCCCAAAATGAAGCTAGGCCAGCTTGCCAGTAACATGGCACCCAAGCGCAGCGACTAGGTGATGGGGAGAAGCCCATATCCCTGTTACTGAGACAGAGGGCTTGCTCCTTCTCCCTCAAAGCAGGAGAGCAAAAGATGAGGAAAACCAGTAAGTCCTGCTGATCAAGAACCAAAAACTGCCTGTCCAAGATGGAGCCAATTGAATCGTCCGACATTGGGGACTGAGGGATGGAACTCCCAAGCTTACCAATGGTTGTGGGGAAAAGAACAAGGATGGCATCAGCAACCCTTTCCATGAATCAAAGATCTACTGAAGGAGCGGTGACCTATCCGTGGGTTGGAAAATCCAGCCAAACACTGTCAGGAGAGGGATTTGATGTTAACAGGAACAGATTGGCATATTCCAAAACAAACTGTCACCAGAAAGAAGTCTGCTTCGTTTGGTCATTGAAGTCCACCAGTGAATAACCTCAGGCTTCTAAAGCGTTCTCCTCTATTGGGCCCTTTTTGTCAATGTATGCCATTTGCAAAGCCTCAAAACCCCTAAAGGGATTTTCACGTGTCGTATAATGAAGAGAAAGAGGCCTGCAAGGACGCCTAATAGAGATAACAAAGAGGCATTTACCTGCAGAGCCCAAAAAAATACATTCAGTGAGCTGGTAATCAGTGATAAACGCTCCTTCCCATCTAACAAGAAAATCAGGACCGCCCTCCTCATCCTCCCAAGAAACATAATAGAGTCGGACCTAGGACTGTAGGGTGTCTGCATTCTCAATGTATGTCTTTGGCATAGTTATCCACATGCATGAAGCTGTATAGAATGTGAAAGCTGTAAGTTTGTCCTCCGTAAGCATGTCCCACAAATTGGAATACCAGTCCCATGGTAGATCTTAGGTGACATCTGACAGGGCTGAATACATCGTGTGATTAGCCAACAAGAACAGATCCAGAGTTGGCCAGTATCCCGTGTATTAAAAGACTTTCTTTTCAAAGTCTAGTTTGGTCGTGCACTTTTGGTCAAATCGACCAATTACACAGACATCTATATGTGTATGGAAATAGAGGGGAGGGTGGACCCTCCCATGAGAAAAAAAATTAAACTGGTCACATTCAGGTCGACCAAACTGCAGATTTTCAAAAATCCTTTAAAACACAGAACTGCATTGGCCTAGTAAAGGAGCATGGACACGTTCTGCCACGCCGCCTTGGTGACGAGAAGACAATGAAAATGGCTGAGATTGGAGCGTGTGAATTTTCCTATTGTATATGGCAAATTTCTTTAGCTAGCGTAAGCACAACTAGCAGAATTCCAGGGCTTTTGATTGCCATCAAGTAAAAGAAATGGCTCTGGAAGTTCTGTATTTAGAGGAGTGGGATGGGAAATGAGGCATGTTTGGTCTTACTTTAGCCATCATATTATCCAAGATGAAACAGAAGAGCCTAGTCTTGTAGTACGAGCCAAACTTGAATGTGTTGACTGTACCTCAGATCAGATTACAAACTTGCCTCGGAAGTGGCAAGGGAGAGCAAGTCTGCCTCAGAACAAGTGGAGCCAAATAAGAGCAGGTGGAATGAGTTGCATATTGGAGGTCTGCATCTGGACATGTTAAAACCGGGCCTCAAAATAAAGTTACTTAAGAAGTAATTATGTTACTGGGGCTTACATAGCACTTTTTCGCCATTTGCATAGTTTATGTTTGCTTTGGGTCTCATGAGAGAGGTGGGGTGTGTAGTGGACTAGCAGGAGTGGATTAAGGTAGCTTTTGGTAAAAGGTGTTGCAAGTTGTGTCACAGAAACCATGCTCAGGTGTGGGTAAGCATCTACGTATTAAAAAATGTGGTTATTATAATTATTTTTGTATAATTTTTCTTTCATAACACGCTTAATACCAACGAATGGCTCCTAAGAGTGGGAATCGGGATACGTACTTGTGTTGCGCTGCGTTGTCTTGCTTCCAAGACAAACGCGCTGCCCCTGAGCTTTCCGTCGTCCTCGGATGTGTGTTGCAGGGTGATGCCTGTTCAGGAGAACACGCAAAATCCATCATAAATGCCTCCCTTTCCTCTGGTATCTTTCCCGACGCATTCAAAACGGTGCATGTCAAAACCTCTAATTAAAAAACCTTCCCTCTACCCTCTCGGGCCCAAAAACTACCGCCCCATCTCAAACACCAGGTTCCTTGCCAAACTCATCGAACTGCCTACTCCCAACTAAATGCCCTTGTCGAAGCCAACAATCTCCTAGACCCCGCCCAATCAGGTTTCAGAGCCCATCACGGAACTGAAACCACCCTAACCTCAATCTGGGACGACCTTAAAATGACGGCAGACCCCGTGGGATGCGCCGCACTAATCCTTCTTGACCTATCTGCTGCCTTTCACACAATCAATCACTCAATCCTCCTAGACCGCATCCACTCCCTAGGAATTCGTGGAACTGCTCTTAAATGGATAGCTTAATTCCTCAAAGATAAGTACCAAATCACGATACTCTCCACCTATACCTCCCAAACCCGACCAGTCGACACGGGAGTCCCACAAGGAGCATGCCTATCCGCCCTCCTGTTCAATCTCTACTTGATCACCCTCCCACCAATAATTTGTTCACACAACATCCTGTGTTACAACTACGCTGACGACACTCAACTAATTCTAAAACTCCTGAACTCAAAACCCAACTCCCGACCTGACCTGGCCTCCTACCTCCTTGACATAGAACTCTGGATGACCCAAAGCCACCTCTTGTTAAACCCCTCCAAAACGGAAATCATGGTATGTGGCAACTCCGAACTTCTTCCGCACCCACTACCCTGGCCATCCGCCATGGGCAACTCACCGACCCCCTCCAACTAAGTGAAAAATCTTGGATGCACCCATGACTCTGACCTAACACTCTCGCGCCAAGTCAACAACGTCTCAAAGTCCTGCCACTACCACCTTAAAACCCTTAGGCGCATCTTTCCATATCTCTCCTTTCCCAACAGACTCTCCGCGGTCCAATCAATCGTTATATCAAGACTGGACTACGCAAACCCCCTATACCTCGGAGTCCACGCGTACCAACTGAATAAACTCCAAAGGGCACAAAACGCAGAAGCCAAAATGCTACTTGCGCTTGGCCCAAGAGACCACATCTCCCCAGCCCTTAAAACGCTGCACTGGCTTCCAGTAGCCCGAAGGGTGACTTTCAAAACCTTATGCATCTCCCATCGAGCAATGCATAAAACCAGACCTCAATATCTTCAAGACAAGCTAAAACCCTATCACCCCACACGCACCCTCCCTAAGATCGCTCTCAGCCGGCCTCCTAGTCATACCGAAGACAAACTCAGTCAGGTTAGGCAGATCATCATTCTCAGCCTTAGCCCCCACGCTATGGAACTCACTCCCACCCCACATCCGCCTAACTGAGGATTTAACGTCTTTCTGCAAACCGCTGAAAACCTGGCTCCGTACCAAACTAACCAAAACAGACTAACAGCATCTCAATGGCACCAATCCAACAAACTACCTGATGCGAGAAATTGACAGCTAATAACCCCTAATATAAACTAGAAGGACAAACAAAATTAAACAAGTAGATCAAAGCAGTGAAGTGGTTAATAAGAATAAATCATACGGAAACTGTAAAGAGATTTAAACTCCTGAAATGGACATAATGCATGAGGAGTGAACGAAGTGAATGGCATGGATGAAATAGCTAGAATGGATGAAGCGTGTGGAACAGATGAATGCGTTGAGTGGAAGAATGCATGAATGGAAGAACAGATGACTATATAGTTCGAATGAGCGTGTAAATCGAATGAGTATATAGACCGGATGAGTGTATAGAATGGATGAACATGTTGAGCGGATGAGTGTGTAGAGCGGCTGGGTGTGTAAAGCGGACGAGCGTGTAGAGCGGATGAGTGCGTAAACACAGAGAAGCGAGTAGAACGCAGGAGTGCGTAGAACAGATGAATGCGCAGAACGGGTGAGTGTAACCCGGATGAGTGCGTAGAACAGATGAGTATGTAGAGCGGATAAGTATGTAGAGCGCATGAGTGTGGACAGTGGACAAGTATGGAAGTGCGGAGAGTGTGTAGATCGCTGGAGCAGATGAATGTGCAGATCTGGCGAATGTATAGAGCGGATGAGTGTGGAGAGCAGATGCGCGCGGGGAGTCGTTGAGTTTGGGGAGTGGGTGAGTGCAAGGAGCAGGGGATTGCGTAGGGTGGGTGAATGCATAGAGCAGAAGAAGGTGTAGTGCATGCGAGCGGATAAAGCGGACAAACACCTAGAGCGGTTGAGTTACACAGACCAGGTGAGTGCGTAGAACGGACAAGCTTGTAGAACGGATGAGTGCGGAATGCATGCAGAGTGCGGGGAACGGATGGATGAGCGGAGCGGGATGGATGAGCTAAGCGGAAGAATGTGTAGAATGGAGGACTGCATAGAACAGACTAGTGGGTAGGGCCGGCAAATATATAGAACAGACGAGTGCATATGAAAAAAGGGATACATAGAGGGGATGAGTGCGTAGAGGGGATGGGTGCGTAGAGCGGGTGAGTGAACAAAACAAGTGAATGCATAGTACGTATGAGGGCATAAAGTGGATGAGCACCTGGAGCGAACGAGTGCCTGGAGCGAACGGACGTGTTGCGTAGAGCGGACGAGTTGCGTAGATAGGATAAGTACGTAGAACGAACGAGCGCAGATTGCACCCAGTACTGATGACTGCGTAGAATGGTTGAGTACGTAGAGCTGCTGAATACGTAGAGCATGGGGCAGACAGGAGTGCTTGCGCGGGGCAGACAGGAGTGCATGCGCGGGGCAGACAGGAGTGCATGCGCGGGGCAGACAAGAGGGCATGCGCGGGGCAGACAAGAGGGCATGCGTGGGGCAGACAAGAGGGCATGCGCGGGGCAGACAAGAGGGCATGCGCGGGGCAGACAAGAGGGCATGCGCGGGGCAGACTGGAGTATATGGGACAGACTGGAGCACGCGTGGCGGTCTGGAGTGCATGAGTGCATCGAGCGGACCGGAATGTGTGGAGCAGACTGGGGTGCATGAAGCGGATAGGAGTACATGGAACGGACTGGAGCGCATAGAATTGCGTGACGTATGTAGTATGGTTTAGAATGCAGAGAACGTTTGAAAGAACTTATAACCCATCATATCACACCACCACGCTTACTCTCCTTTACACCATCACTCAACTAGAACACAGAGATACTATGACACCATTCGGTATAACTGTTCTCATACCAACATCCGCTGCACACTCCACATCATTCTAAGTAAACACTGCTGGCTACACACCCCCCGGCCAGGAGTTCTCCTCAGGCCTAACGCAGCCACATTTGGTCTGAATAAATCCTGCCAGAACGAACACATACTGCTGATCTCTCAACCACCAAACCTACCGCTAAGAAGCAGCTATTACACGAATACTGCACAAGCTGCACACATACCCAGTGCTCACACGCACCTTTGACTCCCTCTACTGATCTGAACTTCGGTTCCCAAGGGCGTTCAACCTACCAGCGCCTTCAGACCATACCAATGGTATATAATGGCTATATAAATGCAAAATAACATAACATAAGAGCTCCTTCTTGTCAAATGAGGTCTACAGACATCTTCCTGCACGTGCGTAATCACGGGGAGGCAGCTGGCAAGTTGGTCAGTATATGGTGTGATGGTCAAGTTGAGTGCGTGTGTGGATACTTGCAATGCATAAGGGGTAGAGTAATATGAGGTGTAAAATGGGTGCTCGTGTTGAGAAATGCTGGTACTGGTTGGGATAGAAGGCTGAAAGTTAGGTGTTGAGTGAAGGCTCACCTTCTCAATGACCTCAGAAGACAGTTACCATTGGCATGGTCTCCTTCAATGGAAACTTCTGCTCACTATGCAGTAAGGATGATGACATTTCCCTCGTTTCCCTACACACTAAAGATACAGAGATGCATGAATCTTTGTGTTTGTGAAATAGCCAAAATCACTACATCCTGGAGAGACGGAGCAGTCGGAGGCCATATCCGGTTTTACAGAGGTGCTGTGCCCAGTGGGGCCTCCTATGTATTACAGCCACATTTCCAAAAGAACACCTTCTTCCTTTCCATGATGCACAAACCCAAATGGTGCTGAAGTATCTTGTTGGTAAAACCCTGTGGAACATTTAAATGTTATCTTAGATGGGTGCAGGGTGATTAACTTCATAAATGCGCCAACAGTTCAGACAGACTGTGGTGGAAAGGGCTATTCGTGTACGTTAAATTAAGTGAAACCTACGTTGTCATACTTCCACTGGGAACAAGATAGATACAGCTCTGGATTAGATACTGAAGCAGACTCTGCATCAAACAGAGGGACCACATGAGTTCTGGCGCCCAAGTGAGATTTTTCAGCAGCTCAAAATACATTCTGGTGTTGGATCCTTTGGAATGTTGGGGGAATTATGGCAGATTTAGACCAAGTTAGTAACCTGTACTGAGCTTATGCCCCAACAACACTTTTGATCCAGCACTGACCAGGCTGTCTTACATGGAACCTGCCCTTGAGTCCTGCTAAATTAAGGGGCACTGAACTGTCGTTTATAATGTATAATCCGCCCCCGGATTCCTATAGATGCGACACTGTCATATAGCCAAACATGGACAGCCACTGAAGAAGCCTTTGTTAGTGAAAGTTTAAAAAAACGACAGCCGATCACAAAACGTTGGGGCTCTGGTAACAAATACAAGCAGTACACGTAAGCTTCTGAGAACGGCAAATGATACAAGTGACATTTGAAATTGCTCCGACATGCTGAGGGCAGGAACCAAAGCCTGTGGTACATCGTACAGATAAGAAACAGAGGGAGAGTGGAAAAGTTCAAAGTGGGATCAAGTAGACCGCTTCAAAAGGTGAAACACAAGTGACTCAATTCAACACCTGGTCAGTAAGAAAATAACCAGAACATGTATAGATCTTATCTTATGTTATAGAACATGTTGCAAAAAGGTTTTCAAACAGCCGCAGATGTTGATGTTACTCTAATCACACGAGTATGTGGCCGCGTTGGAAAGGAAGGCTGATTGGATACTGGATTGTGGAAATGCGCAAGAAATGATCCAGCAAGTGACAATAACCATGGTAGTGTGCCATTTTTAATATTCATATAAAAAAGGCAATGAAGATCCTTGAAGAGAGACAGTAATTTCTCAAACCTGTTGGGGTGGTCAGGAACGGTCCCCATGATCAAGAGTGGTTTATGTTGCGGGTGCCATATTTGTGAGTGGGGATGCAGCAAACTGAGTACGATATTGCAATTTCATATGTATCCAGTGTAGTTAATTATGGACGGGATATGCTACTTAAGTGTTACTTTTTGTTTAAAGCAGATACATATTATATTAGAGTTCCACGTTGATGAAATGCTGAAACGGCCAAATGAAATATGAACACGATTCACACATGGGAGTGATTCGAAGTGCACAGAAACCGAGATTCAGGGAGGTTTTTAATGCATATGCGAAGAATGGGCTTGTCCCGAAAACGCACATTAAAGCAGAAATATTCATTGGACATGCACACTGAGGAATATACAAAGGGAGTTTATATAAATCTGCATGTAGGGGGCTTTTTAGTTATTTATTTATAGAGCATCTGTATGGCGCCTATACATCAGAAATTGTTTCCAGGTGCCAAAAGACAAATAAATAAAAAAAGGGGGGGGTGTACAGGGGAGAAGATAACAGTAAAAAAACAGTCCTACTAGGCCCTCCGACATTCGGATTGTGCAAGTGCAGGGAGAGGGAGGAGGAAGTGGTGCATGGGGGGTTGGGGCAAGGGACTGGGCAAGTGCTAAGAGGCCCCAGAGGGAAGTGCTCAGGGAAAGTTAGGGGGATAGCTAGTGCGAGGGGGGGTGGTCTGGCCTTGGTAGGCTGGTCGGGGAAGGTGAGAATGATCGGAGGACGGTCTGGCCCCATTAAGGCTCATGAAGGGTACAACCAGGGATAGTAGCAGGTGGAACTAGCAGGGGAGGGGGGGGCAGGAATTAGGAGGAGAAAAGGAAGGTCTTGAGAATCTTCTTGAATTTAAAAGAGATCCGGCTCAAGACAGAGATGGGCAGGAAGGCCATTCCAGAGGGAGGATCCAGCCGAAGATATACCCCCCCCCTGCATGTTTAGAGAAGCATCCAACTTGCAGAGAGTTTGCATCTAGCAGTTTGCACAAGGAATTTCAGGTAACTGGGAGCTATGTTTCCCCTTTGTCTTTTACTGGTTACCTGTTTTGGCAACATTTCTTACAGTGCACACAGCATCTCACAATGCAGCGCATGGGGCTACTTTTGTATCACCCTAGACTTTTACACAGGGGATTTTTTTGTTACTTTTATATGTGCCTATGGACTAGCTGGTAGCAAGTTTGGCAGTATTTTTAGTGTGCACCTTCGCGTTTACTGCATCTCTCTACTAAACGTGGCTTGTGACCTAAAATGGCCAAGCCACTAGGTTTTTCGCTTGTCCTTTGGCCATATTGTTTCTTGGCCTTCTTCCTGCCCTCTCAGGTCAGGAAATCCCCAATATGGTCATACATTTGCATTGAAAAGCTTCTGCGAGCTAGTGCATGCCATGTGTGTCTGGACCCATGAAGTGGGTTTTACTGTCTAGTCCCAATCCACAAACTAGGGCCAGTAAGTCGGGCATGCATCAAACCCACAGTGATCCCTGGTGGGAGTGGTGCAGATCCCTGCTATTGGAGGGCTGAGTTGGATCACCTGCCTGAATGGAGGATAAGGAGTCCTGCAGCGATTCCAGTAGATCAGCAGCAGAGCCAAGTATCCCGGGTAGCTATGCAGCCGACTGAAGACCCATGGACGACTCCTGAAGAGGCCTGGCGACCTTTCCTACAACTGTCCCAGTGAATCCCTGCTTGGCTACTAGATCCGATAAGGCTCTCATCTGTGCGTCGACCCTTGGACTGGCGGGAATCAACCAGTCTCAGTGACTTCTCACATTCCTGCCACTTTGAGCCTTCGGAATTGTCCCTGAACCACCCAGTGGACCGACCAGCGCTAGCATTCTGTGTTTTCGCCTGGAACTTCTGTGGTCGACAGCTAGTCCTACAAGTCACCTTCCTGCCAAGTCTCAGCTTCCCAGCATCAAGGGATCCTGTCCTGTAAGGCTGTCTTTGTTTGCAACTAGCGGGGTTCCTGCTGCCACCTGTACGGTGACTGTTGCTGTACCCGGCTCCCCTATGCCTAGTAGAGTGTCCTGAAGGAGGCCTGCATCGGTGCCTGCTGCATTTCTTTGTCAAAAAGGGCTGCACTCAGCTCCTGGGCATCTTCTACTGGATCCAACGGTGGGAAAACCTACCTCTACCGAATCCCAGTCAACCTGCTAAGCTACTTGGGAAAAGTGGATTTGGGGTGGTGAGTACTCGCAATACTTACAGATGCCCCCATCTCCTCCATTCTAAAAGTGTGTGAAGAACTTTGACTTATTCCATTCCCTTTTAACCGTTAACTTAAAAAGCTGTTCTAAAAGATAGAATGAGTACCGTACTTAACTGTAAAAGCTGTGAGAAGCCTTCTGGAATATTTTTCACCACCTCAGGAACATTTATTTTGGATCTACCCACCCCCAAGCCTTAGCCCCACATTAAGCATCGCCATAGGGTCAGACACCTTGGTTGCAGAAAAGGGAGAAACAACGCACAACTAGCACCCAGGACCAGCATAGGAGGGAGGGATCCCATCACAAGCTCCGGGTGGCGATGACAGCTACACCCCTTTAACTACCTAAGAGCAAACACCTCAACCCAAACCCACCTCGACCCAATGGTGGAGGTAGGCCCTCACACCTTCAGACCACCAGACAATCACAGAGTCATGTCACCACTATGCACAGAACCCGTCGAACTACCAGCCATGGAAGGCAAGTACATAACACAGGCAGGAGCAGTACTGGGAGGATAGCTCAGCGGCAACGTGCTTGCCTTGGAAACAAGACGAACCGAAACAACACAGGTTCGATCCCTGTGTCCATGCTTAGAAACCGCTGGGTATTAAGCGCGTTATAAACATGCAACTAAGTCATATTGCTGTGACAGCGCCTCGATGCCCCCGGGCTGTGTGAGCGCTTTAAAAATGCAAAAAAATAAATAAAGAGACACTCAACATTGAAGTACGACGCAAAAAGGCAAGAAAGGACCACTAAAAAAACGCAATTCTCTGCACACATCTCTAAAACACTAAACAAACAACCACATCTCTGCACAGCGTTCTGCACGCACGTCACTGCAATAAGACAAACTACACATAGTCACACACAACAGCATATGGGACTCTACCCATTCGGAAACCGCACGCATGCTCAGCGAAAGGTGTTAAACGAACTGAAGCGGTCAACAGAACATCACAACTCTCACTTACTTTCCCCCCACTATACCCGACTAACCCATCCCCACTGTCTTATCTTTCAGATATGCCAGAGTGCGAGGGGACTACTTCGGTGGTGATAATGTTAAAGGATATTTATACCACGCACAAACAAAAACACAAATAATGTCACCTATGAATGTTTGTATGGCATCAGCCAGCCTAGGGAGCCAAAAGTAGCCATTGGAACCTCTTCGTGTCAAGTGAAACATGCTCTTATTTACTACAAGTAGGAGATAAATAGCTGCCGAAATGTCTGTCCCTGGCCTTGAACGCAGTTCAGGCCCTCACCACCAGTTAAAAGGACCACTTGACAGTGGTATGGCGAGCTGGCACATCTGGCATATCGGTAGACTCCTTTTAAGGACCACTGCAACATTCCCGAAGCAAATTAACTGTCTCCTCCTGTCTTCTGTGGCCCCAAGATCAGGTATATCCATAGCACCATATTGATGTACCCAATCACAAACTTTGCCACTGTCGAGAGGGCTAACTTGGTATTACTACTCCCATCTCAATTGTTTATCATGATCAGGAAAGCACATTTGCATATATCACCACTAAGCCCATTATTTGGGTCACTTGTCAAATATGCTTCTTCTTTAAAGAAATACAAAGGCTGAATGAGAAAGTGAAAATGTGCGTTGCCCGCAGAGGCCAGAAGAAGGGAAATCCAGATGGGGGGGGGTCCATCAGGTTTCCAACCCCATTCCACCCCCTTACCCCCACACACGACTACGAGGACCCCTCAATTTACCCTTCAGACTTGCACCACAGCACACAGACAAACCCACAGCAGACTACCATGCACACCTATGCCAAACTAACCTCTGATCGTGTAGGTGCATGCCCTCTGGCAGGCAGCAACATACGGCCATACACCGAAGAGAGTGGTGCTGCCACAGGCGCCCTAGACCTTTCATACCCGACCCCATTAGACAAGCATTTCACAGACCCACCCGCACACATCACCAAACCGAGAATGGGACGAGAAATGGGACTGGGTTTCCCAAAAAAAATCCGAGAATGCTCCCAAAACTCCACCCCCCCACCCGTGGCCTCACACAACAAGAGCATCCACGCTAGCTAAAGGCCGATTAGTGCTTTTCAGATGCCACCCCCACCCAGTCGTTGTCTTTTTTTTTAAATAACCAATAAAAGGACCACACGAGTCAGACCTTGTCCTGCCATGAGCGACACCGGAAGAGTCTTCAGATAGTCCAGAACAAGGCCCAGCGGTTATCGTCTGGAGCTCCAATCTTCACAAGGATAGCTGACCTTCACAGAGACCTGGACATCGAGATGTTGGACGAACATCTAGCGAAGCTGAGTAAGAACTTCTGCCAAGGACTGGATCAGAACCCGAACCCTCTGATCAGAAGACTCCCTGCCACCACTGCAAACCCCTTCGACCGCTACCCGCGGCTCATCACTGTTATTGTTATTGTTATTTTGCATTTATATAGCGCCTTATATACCATTGGTATGGTCTGAAGGCGCTGGTAGGTTGAACGCCCTTGGGAACCGAAGTTCAGATCAGTAGAGGGAGTAGAGAGAGTCAAAGGTGCGTGTGGGCACCATGTATGTGTGCAGCTTGTGCGGTATTCGTGTAATAGCTGCTTCTTAGCGGTAGGTGTGGTGGTTGAGGGGTCAGGAGTACTGTGAAGACCCTGTGAAACCAGCCCTACTGTGACAAGACCACACAGACCAAGAAGAATACAAACCCACGACTACATTCTCAACCCGAGAAGATGGAGTAATGAGGCTCAAGCCTCGGTATCCAAAATCCCTGCTGATGGATAAAAGTCTATCAGCAAGAAGAACAAGCGGCCGGACCTTGTCAGGCACACATTCGGCACTTCACTGTCTTTATTACATGCGACATCTTTCTCAACTCGCTTATTTCATCTCAGTCAAACCAACACACCAATAACTCCCGTGCTCCTGATAAGGAAATCCCGCTCTCGACGCACAATACAAAAGGACGTTTGCAAAAAAAAAAAAAGCATAGAGAATACTGTATGCGCAGGGGTTTGACCCATTCCCCCACGTTACTGCTGCTTGTCGTTTCCGAAATGCATCCCCTCAGTGGTAAAATGTCTTGACATGCCATGTGTTTGCGCACTTTCAACAGCCCGACACTGAAAACAGATTTTCCACATGGCCTGTCAAACACACTCGATCTCCATTTCAAACAATTCGTGCTTCTAATTGGTTTACAACTGATTAGCCGAATAAGTTGACTGTGCCTTAATCAGAAAATAATCCTCATCAAGAAGCCCCCCCCCCGCAACCCCCTGCTATTCATGCGGAACCATACGAAGAACGACGCCAAGCTCAAACATTGTTCTAGGAGTCGGTATATTAAAAAGAAGTACATTCGAGCACAAACACGTGTACAACGAGCGTTTGATCCTTTTTTTAAATAAATAAATTGGACAGACACATTATTGGAGCTCACGGATGTCTGCCAAGAAGTTAAAAAACGCGCAAACGGGAAACATGAAACATCTGGCGGAAGGTGTACTGTATTCCGCGTGGCGTCATCCCAAAAGCAAAGATGCCCGTGTACAGCCTCCGGAACCCACCTTTGTAAAACGACGCAATGAAAGGACACGCTTTGGTACAAGAAGTCTTGCACAAAAATTAAGCTACACCCATGAAAAGAGCACGATTCCTCGTCCGGGGTCCTCGCTCCAACCCAGCAGAAAAAGGAAAACGTGTCCTTATCCTACTCACATTTTTCTAACACGGAAGCTGCCTTTACTTTCGAAACAAAGAGGGGCCCTCTTTGTCTCGAAAGTAAACAGGGGAAGCTACGTTGACTAGAGCCCCCTCCTTTGTTTGGTAACCAGAGGATGCTGGCGGGGGAGGGGTATGACCGGTTTATAACGCACCCCTTCCAACGGCTAGGCTGCGTTCAAATCGGCGAGATGTGTGGTGAATGATGTAGTTCCCGCCTAGATGTTTGTAGTGCCGTTGACCTGATTGGTCATCCAGCAATACACATGAACACAAGATTTTTGGCGCACAACAGACAGGGAACGCAGAAATATGCCCCACAATGCGCTTTTTGCTCTCCCTTGGCATTTATCTTAGCAGAAACTGTGCTTCTTGTGGAAGTTGATGGCATTGTTTTGGTTCAACTAGAAACACATCCGCCCAATCAGAGCTCTTGTTGGGAATCTGATTGCCTTCGCCGCACAGCATATTGGTCTTTGTGTTCTTGTAATACTCTTGGTTCTGCAGGTAAATATATCGACTAGTGAAATATATGAAAGGCCAGGAACGGGGCACTGCTTTGTGGTTTAGAACGACGCTGAGAAGCGCGCCTGTGTGTGGGAAGGGACGAAAGCCACCCCATAATGGGTGATGAGGAAGTGTTCCCCCTTCCAATGTAGGGGCCATACAAGACACCGGAGAGTATATAGAACATCACTTTAAAGACAACCGTAGAAGCCTTGCCCCATTGTATCCCCTAGCGGCCTAAATAAGCGGTCTCCAGTTGTGCCTCAGGATTCCTCAAGCATGTGGGCAAACTCGAGCCCCTCACTACCTCCCCGTCCCTGCAGCCAGCAAGAGTGCCCGTTTGCCACGGAGGGAGCCCCAGCCCCTGTTCCCCATTGGTGATAAGTGGGAATGGTCGTCCGTAGGCAGAAATATCACATTTCAAATATTCCGCTTCCCCGTATTTGGTTTCAGCTGCCAAGCAGACTTGGCAGCAAGACAAAGGCCGTGAGTTTGCACACGCACGGCATCTTTGCGTGCATGCCCTAGAGGATTCTAATATATACGTTTTGGGACGGGGATAACGCCTACAGAAAGACTTGATAATTAGCATCTGCGCGAGACGGAGCATGGCATCGAGAGGGTTCATTGTGCTCGGTAACCATAGTGAAGCCCCATATGGTAATTACCTGGCACGAACGAACGAAAGCCCATTGGCCGGCGACATTCAAGTCCCGCCGCCGTTGCTATACAAATTCACGAAGTGGCACTGGTGTGCCTTGCGAAATGCCTGCAACAGCAGAGAGCCATTTTGAAGTGTTTCCTTTTCTCGGCAAAAAACTTCCGCTGGAAATAGCGCACATTACTCTATTTTTAAGAAATCGTAACATGTACACTCAAAGGTAAACCGTGCCAATTCACAGGATGGGGGGCAGGGGGGCATCTACCCCCATGGTAGGTTGCTTCATGAAAAGCTGGATGTTTATTTAGTATGGAAGGGCGCGAGTACACCATAGAGGACAGTGTGCACCTAGTGGCTGGTAGGTGCAAATCACACAACGTTTGAATCCCTTCCTGGCAAAGAAAAATGCCGAATTGCTATCTAAGAACTTCAAAGAGGGCGCGAAACAATGTGTTCCCTGGTGACATGTTACGCGCTAGGACGCCGCCAGGTGTGGTCAGTA
The DNA here is from genome assembly GCF_040938575.1 of Ambystoma mexicanum. Classification (NCBI taxonomy): domain Eukaryota; kingdom Metazoa; phylum Chordata; class Amphibia; order Caudata; family Ambystomatidae; genus Ambystoma; species Ambystoma mexicanum. Next base: position 591,455,243 of record NC_090931.1, on the reverse strand, counting down.
AGCAGGCGTTTTTTTTATGGGTGCTTATGTAGCAATCTTGGGTGTTGTCAGAGCGGGGTGAGTAGGGTTTGTAGTAGCCACCTCGACCCAGCGAGGATGCTAGATCCCATTAATAGAACAAACCGAGGATACTTTACAAAATAATAATATTTTACTCTTTTGTTGGTTGGGAGTTTTTTTTTTATTTGCTCTGTCTGATTAGCTACTACTGTAAACACTTTGAATAAGAACGTTCGCCAAAAAACAGCTATATATCAACGTAAGATCTCGCCTAGACTATAACATTTTACGCGATTTCATATTTCTGGTTGCTGGGTTTAAAGAGGACATATGCCCCTTCGCAAGTCACTAGTCCACGAGTGGGTTTGCACGGCTGTTTTGGGTCATCCTGTGCAGCTGCAAGCTACTTCAGAATAACAGTATGCTGCTGGCAATTTATGGTGTTCAAAGGGGACTCCAGAATCGATGTCTGCCCCCTTCTGGACTGTCCACATGAATGGGTAGATTATGTCGAAACACAATCGACCTACAGATTTCTTTACTGAAACACGTTTGGTGTTTCACATTTGCCCAAAAAGCCACTCCTGTAAAGAAACTATGCTCACCATACAACGAATTCGCGATAAGAAGACGCCATACACCAGAATTCCCGAGCTACAGGGCTTCGGGCCTGAGCAGGCAGAACAGACAGGTGGAAGCCAGCGATGAAAGCATCCCCCGGGGGTTTCCGGTACTAAAGACAGCACGGAGCAGGTGGGAATAGCCGGAGAAGGTGCGAGGTCAACAGGATCGGACTGGGACAAGAAATAGGCCAGGACACCCAAATAAAATGGCCCACCCCTCGCATCACGACCCTTGGCCTTGGATGACATCACTGGAAGTGATGTCGTTTTACCCCACCCCAAAGTGCCATCCCGGGAAGCCTTTCACCCCTTCACAAAACACGAAGCGGCACCAAATAGCATTTTTTCTAAGCACACTGCGAAAAATATGGTTATGATTTCACTAATGTGATATACATTTCATGCAAGAATGGATCACCATATGTATCATTAATATATGTGTGTATAGATCCATATTGTCAAATTACTGTGAATGCAAGCAGACGTCCAAGGCCAAATGATAAAATGCTATTGTATAGCACTTCCACTTAAACTTTTTTTTATAGAACAAATATGCATACAATATCACCCAACCTGTGCTGGTACTCATTTATCGACCTAAGAAGGATGAAAGGCTGAGATAGCCTTGCTAGGATTCGAAATCTGCAGATCACACACACATCGCAGGAGCGAGCGCTCAACCCACTGAGCTATCATATCGGCTATAGTAAAATGAGCAATTATTCATATTCTGTAGTGGATACCATTAAACGGGTAACTGAGATTTAACAGCAGACCAGGTAAGTTCATCTGCAGGTCTGGTGCAAAGTCGGCCGCATGTCAAGCCTACACGCATCTACTTTCAGGCTTTAAAGGTTGACAAAATAGGGAAATCAGCACACTCATGGGACATCCCATACTCTGAGTCCTCGTTACCTCATACATGCAAACAAACACCCGGAACAGCATGCCAGGGAGATGGGAAAAATAGACACATTACGACAAGCATTCATTGTGGCACAATGAAGTCAATGGCCACTTGATGTGCCATGGTCAAATATTTGTATACTCAACAGAAGCTTTTAGACACAAGGATTTTGTCAAGTGACCGAGGACACCGAGATCGAATGTCTTGTGATGATTGTAACAGAGACAACAGCAGAAAAAAACATGCTATTACTGCAACGTGCGAAAGGCAAAATACATAGTCCGAAATTGATGCTTATTCTACTCTAAAATTGGTTGTTTGTCACTAATCTCACTATACATATTTATCACTAATACAACAGCACAGCAACTCCAGGGGGCCCCTGCCCCCCTGGAGCGGCGGCACAGTGACAGCCGCTGGCCGGCGGCAGCCCCAGCCCCTCAACTTTGCATGCTACAACAGCATGTGAATGATGCATGTATCATAATTTATGATGCACACATCATGCATGCAAATAAATCATCATAGCAAGGTATTGTGCGTTACCTTGCTTTGATGAATTATGCTGCTGCAGGTTTTTTTTTCTCAAATATATATATATATATATTTTCCCCAAAAATTTGTTTTCACATTTTTGGGGGGGGGGGGGTCCAAACCGGCCCAGGCATGGCCAGAAACCGGCCCCCACTCCCCAGGGACGATTTCGACCCGGCCACGGGCTGGAAGGCCGAGGTGCCAATCCAACCCTGGAGGTCAAGTGTAAATACAAACCCCTTCTTTACCGTCCCCACTCCTCCTCGTTCTCTCTTAATGGTCATGCTATTAAACAAAAAAAAAACTCGTAAACAAAACACCGCATGCAGCACGTTAACCAGACTTGACCAGGCAGCAGAAGGTGGTCTCGGAGCACACAACTAACAGTGGGACAGGGCAATATTATGTGCACCAGGATGGTAAATACAGTAGCTGGGTCCCTTCGATACATGTTTCAATATAAACACCCATACAAATGGGACCAAAAGATGAAGGGAGCACGCGTCGTATACCAACAGGTTCAAGTGAAAGAACATCACAACATATGGTGAACAGAAGACATCCAGGAAACCCACCATGGAGTCAATGAGAAAGGGGGCCAAGGGGGAGAATCAACAGTAAGTTTGGAAGCTAACAAGCAAAGCCAATAACAATGTACACACGAAATGGTGGAGCGCAGCCTCAGAAATCGACCAGAGCAGTGATGGCGTCAAGTGAAACGTTTAGAGAAAAATGAAGCTTTACAGTGAGAATTGTGGGAGCTCAAAAGGAAAACCCAAGACAAATGGGCACGTCCAAGTAAATGGTGTCCAACCCAGGGAGCAAACTCTGGCATGTCTACAAGGATGGCACATGGCCCACTATTAGTTTTTTCGCAGCAAGTATCCAGTGTAGGTTAAGAGGTCAGGCTGGACTTCCAGCCATAAGCACCTATGACTAAAGGTGAGCTAGCCATCAACACAAGTGATTGATGAGGTGTCATGCTCGATAGGGGATGTTAGCTAACTGTACATGGGGACGCAAAGTATCACTTTCATCAAAGGCGACACAAACTATTGCACTGGGCAGGGAACATAAGAATGTTGAGCAAATGGCACATACAAGCAAGTAGTCTGGGCATGGCGGAAGGGAAGAATAACTGTGCAGCTGGTAGGGGCCGTTAAGTTAAACAGAGGTGGGGACAAGTCAGCAGGTGCAGTCCTCTACTCCCTCCCATACTCACTAGGCGTCCAGCAGGAGCTTGGCGGCTGCTTCAGGGCTCAGTTTCTGCTGCTTCTGGAAGTTGTGCCAGCGATCTCGCTGTGTGCCCAGATCCAGCAGCGACGAGCCCTTTGGAGGGGCTGCTGGCTGCGGGGCGGCAGGGGCCTTTCGACCCGGCGGTGGTGAAGGAGAGCGAGTCGGGGGAGCTTTCCGAGCCGGCTGGGGTGACTGGGCGGCAGGGGCTTTCCTGATCTGTGGAGGTGACAGCGAGCGGGCAGAAGGGGCCAGGGATCGAGGCGCTGGGAGCTTACGGGCGGCGGGGGGAGATTGGGATCTTGCAGCGGGGACCTTGCGGGCAGGTGGGGGTGACCGAGATCTGGCTGACGGTGTCTTCGGTGGCGATCGGGACCGAATCGCAAGAGACTTCCGGGGCTGAGGAGGAGAGCGGGCACGTCCCGTGGGGGGCTTCTGTGGGGAGCGGGACCGGGCAGCGAGGGACTTACGAGGCTGCGCAGGGGAGGGAGCCCGGGCCACCGGAGCCCTCAGAGGGCTGCGGGAACGGGCTGCAGGGGGCTTGCGGGGTTGTTGTGGGGACCGGGAGCGCGCGGTGGGAGTTTTCAGGGGTGAACGGGAGCGGGCTGCGGGGGCGCGAGGCTGAGGCGGGGTGCGAGCTTGAAGAGGGGGCCGTGGCGGGGGTGTCCGAGACTTCTTCTGGGGTGGAGGTGTCGGAGGTGTTGGCGGCGGTCGGGACTTAACAGTTGGGGCCAACTTGGACTTAACTGGCGGAGGAGACTGGGGCTTCACGGGAGGCGGTGGAGGGGACTTCGCAGGCGGAGGGGGCGGCCGTGACTTGACTGGTGGCGGGGACTGAGGTTTTACCGGAGGGGGAGACCTGGTCGGGGGTGCTGGCCGGGACTTTACTGCCGGGGGAGATTGGGGTTTGGCGGGAGGCGGTGAGCGAGCCTTTGCAGATGGGGGCGTCTGTGGCAGTGGTGAGCGGACCTTGGGAGGCGGACGGGACTTAGCAAAGGGCAGCCTGGACTTCGCTGGCGCGGGAGACTTTGGCTTGGCCGGCGGAGTCTGGGGCTTCGGTGGGGGGCTCTGTGGTTTCGGTGGGGGGTTCTGGGGCTTCGGTGCGGGGCTCTGGGGCTTCGGAAGAGCGGGCTTTTGTTTCGCCTGGGGGGGCTTTTTCTTCGCCGGAGTTGGCTTTTTCTTCACCGGAGTGGGCTTCTTCACCGGAGTGGGCGTCTTCTTCACCGGAGTGGGCGTCTGCTTCACCGGGGTGGGCTTCTGCTTCACCGGGGTGGGCTTTTGCTTCACCGGTGTAGATTTGAGCTTCGCGGGGGTAGACTTGAGCTTCGGCAGAGGAGCCTTCAGCTTTGGTGAAGGGGACTGGGGCTTAACAGGGGACGGTTGGGACTTAATAGGTGGTGCCCGCACTTTTGGAGGCAGTCGGGTTTTGGCCGCCTGCGGGGACGGTTCGACCTTTCTATTTGGGGTGGGGGTCTTATTTGGAGTCGCCTTGCCCGGGCTGATCAGAGGGCTCTTGGGCACTACTCCAGCGTCCCCGCGCCGGCCCCTCTTCGCGGCCACCCCCGGGACCGCGCCCCCGCTCTTTCCGCTCCGCGCTGCCTTCTTCGCCTTCGCCATGCTTGTCCCGCCGTCGCTCTCTGCTAGGGTGACAGCGCCGCCTGGGTCCCTCTCCGCTAGTCGGCGCTTTGTCTCTAGATTTTCTTTCTTCCCTGGCTACAGTTGAAAATGGCGACCCCCCCTCCCGACTTCTAGCAGCTAGCTACTGGCTCTCCATCACCTGCCCGAGTGTGATATGTTATACCCCTCCCTCCCCTTTTCCCTTTTCGCGGTTGCGGATCCACCAGGGGCGCCCGAGAGCTACTGCTCTCCATCTCCTTTTGAGGAGCGCACAATTTAACGAACTCTCTATTTAATATTAATTTCGTACAAACTCCCACTATGTCCTCTTCATGATCCACAATTATGTTGAAACCAAAACGCCAATGTGTTCAGCCCCCCCCCCCTTAGTTTTGGCCCCTCCGCGGTGCACTGGGCTGAGCGATGGGCTCCGCCATGTCATCGTGCGGCACCGCAGCGTCCATCTTACTTTGCCTTCATATGAAACACGTATCCTTTTGTGCCACACTTGTCACAGCTCCCTTGATCACAATTAATCGCAGCTTTTTTTAATATAGATATCTTATTTTCGAAGCTTCCTTATGTGGAAAACCTAAATCTGCCTTTTCTGCCACAAACTCGATCCCTTCTACATATAACTCCGGTATTTATGCATATTTAATGAAGGTGGAATAAAAGTCACATTTTTTGAGTAGGTGTGTGCTAAAATAGTGATAAAACCATTCACATTTTGTCAAGGTTGTCTAAAATCGTTAAACTAACGTACATATACCAGAAATAAGCAGGTATTGATTTGAGCTGCGCAAAATATTAAGGTGGTAATAAGACTGGTTGAATGTACACTTGATATTTATGAGCAAGTGCCAAACAGTAGTGCTCCCCCTGAATGCACTGCAAATCCACCAACAGAAGCAATTCTTTTCAAAAAGCCACAATATGCATTCTATTCCAATCAACAAGTTTTATTTATGTATCATTTCAAACTTCAATGTATCTTCCATTCTAAACAAATTTAGTATAAACCTCAAATTCTTCACCATTAATCAATCATAGCCTCAACGACTTTCAAACAAGTACGCCAGTGTGCACCGATTACTCAGGCATACGCCCTCTCTACTCCATTATGACTGTTTAAGTTCTTCACAAGACTGATATTAAGAAAAGAACATTCACAATTAGTGTGTCTGAGAGCACGGCCATGTAACTTTAATATACAGACCCGTACAATGCATCAAATAAGAGCGTCAGTCTCCAACCCACAGAAACCATGAGAAACTGGGCAGCCAGAAAGTGATATCCTGGTTATGCAGTGGCTCTTTAGACAGCACCCAGTACGACTAAACATCATGATGGTAATCTAGGACTACCACAGTCCTAGGATATTAATAAAGATAACATATACGTATATATTTGCATCTTCTCTACACTGAAAACAATCCTCCCTTAGTTATAAAGAATACAAGTTTTAATACAGGTATGTGGCTACATTGAAACCTACAAGGTTGCTCCATGAACACAAATCCTAAATGCTTTCTGTGTAGGTACATAGCTCAAAACACCAGTGACACTATTCAACACTTATTTCTACTTCCCATTTGTCAGCAATTTCTATCATAAAAATAACAGGCCCAACACCTACTTGCATTAAGACAAAATGAACAGTTGTACAAAAAGTTGAAAACAATTGCAGGACTCACAAGACCACATTATCTGCACATTAAAAAATCTGCCATTCATGCAAGTAGACCTAGATATGTGCCATATAGATATAACATTGCACGTCAGTCATTTAATTCATGCCGTTAGGCAAACGGCTGACAGTTTCTCTGCCCAAAAGGCCTCAAGTTAAGAGTATTTTCTTCACTGCCAGCTTACTCCATGGCAGCAATAGGCTTTACTGAACCTTAAAAACGTATTCTTAGAATAGATAGAATTGTGAATGTTAGCAAATGGCACACTTAAACAGAATTGTGAGCATTAGCCTGCGTCACATCCAGACATAATTCTGTATGTTAGCAAATGCCACACATAGACAGAAGTGTGAATGTTAGCAAATGCCACACATAGATAGAATTGTGAATGTTAGCAAGTGCTACACTTAGATATAATTGTAAATGTTAGCAAATGCCACACTTAGATAGAAGTGTGAATGTTAGCAAATGCCACACATAGATAGAACTGTGAATGTTAGCAAGTGCTACACTTAGATATAATTGTAAATGTTAGCAAATGCTACACTTAGATAGAACTGTGAATGTTATCAAATGCCACACATAGATAGAAGTGTGAATGTTAGCAAATGCCACACATAGATAGAACTGTGAATGTTCGCAAATGCCACACATAGATAGAAGTGTGAATGTTAGCAAATGCCACACATAGATAGAAGTGTGAATGTTCGCAAATGCCACACATAGATAGAAGTGTGAATGTTTGCAAATGCCACACATAGATAGAACTGTGAATGTGAGCAAATGCCACACATAGATAGACCTGTGAATGTTAGCAAGTGCTACACTTAGATATAATTGTAAATGTTAGCAAATGCCACACTTAGATAACATTGTGAACATTAACCTGCGTCGCGTCCATACAAGACTGTAAATGCTGCCTTGTGTCGCATCTAGATAGATTTGTGAATGTTAGCAAGTGCCACGCCTGGATAGAATTGTGAACATTAACCTGCATCGCATCCAGACAGAATTCTGAATGTTAGCAAGTGTTACACTTAGATAGAATTATTAATGTTGGCAAGTGCCACGCTTGGATAGAATTTTGCACATAAACTTGCGTCGCATCTAGACAAGACTGTAAATGTTGCCATGCGTCACACCTAGATAGATTTGTGAATGTCAGCAAGTACCACGCTTTGATAGAATTGAGAATGATAGCAAGTGCCACATTTAGTTAGAATTGCGAACGTTAGCCTGCGTCACATCCAGTCTACAGGACCCTCAAACCTAGGTATAGCCTCCACCTCAGTCTATTATTTACTGAAACGTTATGAATTATGAAACCTAGGCTGCTCTCCTACTTCACATGACTCTCAAATCTAGGTGTAGCCTCCACCTCAGTCTATTGTTTACTGAAACGTTATGTATTATGAAACCTAGGCCCCTCTCCTACTCCACATGACTCTCAAATGTAGGTGCCGCCTCCATCACTTTCTATTATATTTCGAAACCCACTTATTGTGGAACCTAGGCCTTTCTCCCACTATACAAGACTCCCAAACCTAGGTATAGCCTCCATCTTTGTCTACTCTATGGTGAAACGCAACGTATTATGAAACCTAGGCCTCCCCACCACTTTGCAGGACAATCAAATCTAGATGTGGCAAACATCTTTGTCAATTGTATGGTGAAACCCAGTGTATTTTGAGAGCTCCCGCACCATACTGGATTCTCAAATCTAGGCATTTAGCCTAAGTGCGAAGGTCAGCTGCAAGACATATAACCCACTAACTAAAAAACCTCAACATGCCTGCATATTTAACTCACACAATAACCCACACAACCACCTCTCACACAGCAAGCCGCACGCACTTCACCACAACAACAAACAAACAACACATAAGCTGCACCAACAGCACACGAGGAGTGACATCGATCCAATACTTGCACCAAAGCATAGCGTACAGTGTAAACCGAACTGAAGCTGCCAACAGGACACCACTGTTCTCACTATCCTACTCCCTCTTCACCTTACTAACCGCCCGCCATCTCGTTTGCAGATCTGCCTTATCGCCTGGGGACCAATTCCGTTGGTGCCGGTGCACGGTACAAATACCATCAACATTTAACATTCTTAAGTAAACCAAAGATGAGAACATTTCCATACTTAAACAGTTCAAGCTGTAATAATGTAATTATTTTGAATGTTTACGTTTGATCGGACTGGCGTTACTACCCTTGGGTTTCACAGCACTCAAATATCATACAACAGACAGGGACTGGACGTTAGTGGAATAAGTCAGAACCGTTTTCACCTTTTTCATGAATTCATATAGAGATCTTGTTTCTCTAATGTTCAGAGGGAAACTGTTCCACAGTTTGATGCTGGAAAGGGTACGTTTTAAATTTTGTGTATCGTTTACAGCAAACCTTTCACAAGTTCAAGAACTTTTGGACATTCTAGTACCCTTTTCAGCATTGAATCTTTTTAGAACTGTTATGCATCTATTTTTGTATCTTGGATCCTCAATGCGCTTGTCTTTGGTAGTTCCAAGTGGTCTGGTAGCATTACGGCAAACAAATCTTTTTTAAAAAATATTCTGGGGATTTACCATAAAGGGTTTTGTGATTAAGAGTCAGGGGTTTAAACTTAATACTTGCAGAAATGGGAAGCCAATGTAGCTGTTGCAAGATAAGGGACATAGGAATTTGACCGTTAGGAGTTTGTAACGTCGCAAGCATAAACCTTTTGTAGGATTTGAAGTCGTCTAATGGACTGCTTTGTTAGCCCTGCAAAGAGACTGTTTCAGTGATGCAACTATGCCTCTTTTGTAGCACAGGCTGTAGTGGCACAGTTATCTTCTAAAATTAGGGGCTTAATTTGTCTCAGGATCATCAGTAATAACGTGCATAGCTCTACAAATTTCCAAAATGGGAAACAAAGTACAAAGAGGAATCAAAGGCGATAGCAAGAGATTGTGCATGATCAAGGATTTTCACAGTACAAACCACTTCATCTAATACAATACACATAGGAAGCTCTTGTAGATGGTCTGAGATGGTGGAATAAACATGATTTCTGTCTTGGCTTGGTTGAGACCCAGCCAACATGCTGACATCCATCCCAAGATATCCCGAAAAATCATTCATCCTTGCACTTTTGAGAAGAAATTCCTAAATATATTTTAAACCTTTAGTATTTAATCAATGTAACCAGGGTCTACAAGCCAGGGTTTTCTCAGCCCTCAACCAAAAGCTCCTCAAGAAAGAGTTTCCAGATAAAGAACAGCAGTGAATCAAAGTTAGAACAAAAAGGTTTTCAGTCTCTTTATAAATTCTTAGAGAGACTTTATTTCCCTTATATTCAGTACACTATGGGCCTCATTACGAGGTATGCCGGTAGCCATGCCGCTATTGGCGGCATGGCTGCCGGCAAAATCGCATCCGTGTCCGTGTCCTCGGAATGAGGACTTACCGGACCATTCCGAGTTCGGATGGCCCGGTAATTCCTCACTCGAGGACACGGACACGGTTCATCCCCATTCCCATTTCAGCCCCCATAGGGCTGAATGGGAATGGGAGAGGGAGTAAACAACGGGCCATTACGAGATGGCCCGTTGTTTGCTCCCTCATCCCCTCGCGGAGCCCGGTATGCACGCCTGGTTTTCCCAGGCGTGCTTAACGTGTCCCGCGAGGGGACCTCGTAATGTGGCGGAACGGGTTGAACGGCGCCGCAGCCTTTTACTGCGCCGTTTAACCCGTTCCGCCAGGGTCGTAATGAGGCCCTATATGTACAATTAAGAGCGTTTACTGTGGCTTGTACTGTCCATGTAGAATTTACTATGTGGGGAAAGCCATAGCAAAGGTTTTCTGTTCTATCGAACATCTGTACCAAGGACCATAAATCCACAGTAGTACTCTAAAGCTCTGGGACGATATACACACATTGTTGTAACTATAAGTGATTGGGCCTCATTACGAGGTAGGAGGTAGCCATGGTGCTGTTAGCACCATGGCTACCCCCTTACCGCATTCCGGGTCCTGGTTCCCGAAATAGGGACTTACCGGGTCATTCCAACCTTGGAGGACCCGGTAAATCCCCATTCTGGGACCCATTCCCCATCCCCATTCGAGCCCCCACAGGGCTCAATGGGAATGGGGATGGAGCTTATTAGCTCTAAAGTCCCTTAACGGGTCCCGTCCATAACGCCTGGTAAAACCAGGCGTTGAGGAAGGGACCTACTAAGGGACCTCGGAATAGGGTGGTAAGGGATTACCGGCACCGGTGCCCTTACCAGTGCCGGTAATCCCTTACCACCTACCTCGTAATGAGGCCCATTGTCTTGGAATCTGTGAAAATACCAGCCAGCGGTAGCCACATAAATGCAAGACTCATAACGGGTTGCATTTTGACCAACAAGCTTAACTCTTTTCCCAAAAGGCCTCAATAGATGTTTGACTTGCAATCTTATATGTATTTAAGACATATGTGATGTAATTCTATGTCAAGACAGGAGGCAAGCATTATGCTTTACTTTCTTTAATTCTGCAACTCACAGCATTTCAAATCTTACATTTTGAACTGAACACCATTTAGTTTTGGTTTGCTTCATCTCTCAAATCAAAGGAAAAGGGGGAAAACAGTTCAAGGTTTTAGGGCTTTTGAAGAACTACAAATCCCCATAAGTCTCTAGTCCAAGGAAGGTAGTTTTGGAACCCTCTGCGTCCACCTATCAGAGCCCAGGCCTTCCGATGTGTTGCTTCCTGCCTAGGCCCCTTCCTCTTTCTTTTAGCTGCAGCTCACAAGATAAGTTACTTGAATTGCTCCGTTCGTATTATATTAATGCAGTTGTTTAGTGTGATGTTTTCCTCACATTAATACTGTGATGTATTTTATGATGGTTTATTTACTCATATTTAACCTTTCAAGCATTCTTAAATGCGTGTAACTATAGCTTAATACGCTGTTTTTATCGCATAAGCCATTGGCGCAAAGCCACTGCACGCGCTGAAATTACTACGATTTACAAGCGTACCTTTTATCACCGCGAGGCGTATAGTGTTACAGTAGGTCGGGTCCGCGAGCGAACATGCTCACACTAGGCAACCGGTCCCACCCTCTTAGCATCCGAGGAAGCTAGGACCCGGGCACGCATTAACGTGCCATGTCACTCCCAGCACCGGTGGTCCAACTCCCCCCACTTCCCCGGACTTCCTCTAACACGCCGATCAATCGGTCAGTTGCTGGGAGTCAGGCAGACGATTGCAGTAGAACCCGCGTGCTGAGGAGAAGTGGACAATAGGAGCACGGCAACCAACAACAAAAAAAATAATAATATAAAACGAATTGTGCACTCGCTGATGGACTTTGAGCAGTTTGCATTGTCCAAGCAACCCAGGCACACTGTAACAAGAGCACAAGTGCACAATGGCATATCAGAGCATCTCCCCAGAATGGAGCGAGGAGGAGTGGACAGATGAACCCACAGGGGAAGACAAAGACCTGTACCTCAGTTTCAAAAGAAGAGTCCTAGGAGACTCCATTTCTATAGCTGTGTCCCAAGGATTGCAACCACTCACACGGTTCTTAGAATGCCTTCAAGCATTGCTAGCCAAGCAGAAAGGAGAGCAAGGAACTTCCAGGAAAAGACGGGTGGACAGCCCAGATGAGGGACCATCAGCCAGACATCCTGCTACAGGGGTTGACCAAGAGGGGTGTAAGAAAGCTCGGAAGAGGTCGCCCTCTTCGACCCCTTCACCCCCGAGCCAGAAGGAAGTGGGCAACACAGGGCCTCAAGTGGTGGTCGACCCTGTCAGCAGGCTCAAGGAAGCGTTTTTTCTGAAGTCGACAGTGCCACACCCACGACCCCCCTACCCCAGGGGTGACTGATTTAGGGGATATATACGCTGGCTAGTCACAAGACGATGAAGGGGACGTTGAAGAGGAAGTAATCCCCACAAACCCCCACTCTAACGACCCAGCCCTGGAAGACCCAGAGCTAGAAGACGACAATACAGGTGACATGTACGACACAGAAACTATCCTACATCCCAAGTCCACAGAGTGGTTGCCGTCGGCCAGAGTAGCTCTCTACATTTCCCAACACATTAGAACGCCTTTGGATAGGGAAGTTCTCTCCTGAATGGGAGCAGAGTGCCCAAGACCCGAACCCGGGAAAGTAACGGACACCCCCGATCTAGACCGCAAGATGGTGGCCTTCGTCATAAAGACAGGGACATTTGCAAAGGAATCGATCGCGCTTGGAGGGGTTGCCAAGACAAGCTGCTAGACCAAGCAGGCCGTCTAGCGAAGATAATGGACCTAGCCGAGAGAGCAAAAGACACCAGAATCCCGGTAGATGCACAAGTACTCGGTAGCTGGGCTCAGCACTTAGTTTGCCTCCTAGGCAACGCCAACTGCACTTTCTCAGAGAGAAGAAGAGGGGTGCTGCTCAAAATCGACAGTAACCTTAGTGACCTCGCTTCCTACGAAGCAAGAAAAGGAGCAAAAGGAATGCTATTCGGAGAAGCCTTCTGCTCTAGAAGTTCATTGGCGGGCCGTTGCCCTCCCATGAAAGGAAAGAGCAGTTCTGTTAAGGGTTAAGAAGTTGTTTTGTTGCAGATTTGAGGCAGGAAGGTCGTTATCGAAAGAAAGACGAAGGGACACAGGCAGGAAGCTACACATAGGAATGCCTTGGCTCGGATAGGTGGACACAGAGCGCTCCAGAACTACCTTGGACTAGAGACTTATGGGGATTTGTAGTTCTTCAAAAGCCCTAAACCCTTGAACTGTTTTCCCCTTTTCGTTTGATTTGAGAGATGAAGCAAACCAAAACTAAATGGTGTTCAGTTCAAAGTTTAAGATTTTAAATGCTGTGAGTTGCAGAATTAAAGAAAGCAAAGCATAATGCTTGCATCCTTGTCTTTAATAGAATCAAGACTACCCTGCGCTGTAAGCATGGTCAATCTTAATTGTCATTTGTATCATACCTTTGACCATTGGTCCCAACACGCCATAGGTTGAACACCCTCGGGGGAAAAGAATCCACGCATGGGAAAGTCGCCAGGGAGGTTTAGAATGCGTGTGTGCATTTTAGCCAATATAAGGGTAGGAAGGGGTGGCCAAGTCCATGCTAGCCCACCATGTCAAGCTGGCATGTGGATGGGTGCGGAGAGGTAGTTTGGGAAGTATGCGAGAGCAGGAGAGACATTATGAGTGCAGCTAGACCAGATTTTTATCGCAGCGGATAGCTGCATTGATATGGCAGAGGTGTTGCGCAATGTGCCTTAGAGTAGTGCCTCATGTGTTAGTACCCTTTTGACTGACTGATTTTGATAATACAAATTAACTGGGCGAGACCCTTAAAACTAGCTAGTTCTGCATCATTGCATATTTCTGAAGAGGCTGCCTTTGGTAAATTCTACTTATTTACACACAGATTTTCAAAAAATGTTATTTTATCTTTTACAGTGGCTAGTGAAAGGGTTAACCCATCATATACCCTTGCTCCTCCCCTATTAGCTGCCACCCTTCCTTCCGCTTTTTAAAACAAATCTAACACATTTACTTATTTCTCTCTGACCAATGTTTTTTTGTCTGCCAAATTTCAAGACCAATTTATCAAAATAGAGATTCAGATGGAAAATTCAAGTTACTGTAGAACTATCTTACATCTCTTTGTATAACTGTTCAATTTGCCCATTGGCTGCGCTATCTTAAGGGAAATGATATTCATACACCTATCATCTGACTCTACATTGGACAAGAATACAAAAGATCTTAAGTAAAACTAGATACGTGGAAACATACGAGAGTATGAAATAGTAAATATCATAGTTATATCAAGTGAAATTCGAGAATCTTAAGCTAAATGTTTGGTAACTTTGCATAAGAAGGTAGTAGATAACCGCAACTTGCTCTTGCTTCTGTAATGAATATTCTTTGATATAAAAAGCCCAAATATTGGGAAGTCCTATATTAATGAATTACAGTATTGGTTTCAGAATAAGGAGCATTTAGTTTAGCTACAAATAGGCAATAGAATGAAGTGCTGAAGCAAATAAAAACTGCCAGTCTGGAGTGTTTTATCAGTGACAGTGTTCCTGTCTGTTCAGGAATGTGTGCCAACACAGCAAACATCTGTATAGGTTCTGTGGCCACGGAGCAACAAAATGAGTTGCAATAGTCATATACCTTTATTAAAATTTGAAGTTCTACAAGGGAGGATTATTTTTAGTATAGTTTACATTAAGATTTACTTTGCAACACTGTTTGTTTACACATAGTTTTTGTTTCATCTTTGTAGTTCAAAGAATATGAAAACCAGCATAATGGATAATTTTTGGCTAGAATAATGGTGAATAGTATAGAAAGTATTGCATGATGGGGTAACATTTGTACTTCCCAGATTCTCACAGTTTTTATGTCAGTGTGTTGAAGACTGCCTGTGGCAAAATGACTAGTGCTCTGCAGGTGCCCCACTCAGCCTCAACTTACTCCTAAACCAGCTGTGATCCCAAATTATAAAAGCAAAACAGACAACCGAAATGTTGTCCGGCTGGACCCCTCTGCATCTGATCGAACTAGAAGGTCTGCGAAGAAGCTTCGACCCATTAGAATAGTGGGACCAACTATTCTCGGCACCTTCATCAAACCCTGCAAGTAAGCATTCTCAGAAGTGTCCCTGGGCCAACCAGTGGACTGACCAGCTTGCACAGGACCTTTGCTCTGACACCGCCACTGTTTCGAGGGACCCTTGAAACTTGGGACATCGCAAGCTCTGTGTTCACGGCACTCTCACACCGAATTCCATACACTTGGCATTCCCAGGTCCGGCATAAAGAGAGAGCACCCGAACCGGAGTACACAATTTACATGTCGTCCAGCCGTGGTGACCAACTTCGCAGGTGCCTTGCTGCTGTGCCCCTCTGTGCCCTGAAGCCTGCTACAGCGAAACTGGCCTTATCTATCCACCAGGAAAGAATGGAGAAATTGCCACTGTCCCGTTTGGCAATCAAGGCTGTAACTTCGCTGCTGAAAGCCGCAGAGCCGCACAACTGCTGCAGTTGAACCTGCAACCGAAG
Source organism: Ambystoma mexicanum (assembly GCF_040938575.1). NCBI lineage: Eukaryota > Metazoa > Chordata > Amphibia > Caudata > Ambystomatidae > Ambystoma > Ambystoma mexicanum. The sequence goes on along the minus strand of NC_090931.1, from coordinate 591,439,572 downwards.
TGGACTTAACTGCCGAAGTTTGGTCCGGAGTGTGCCTGGGGTCGGTGAGTACTTGCAACCCTTACCGGTGGCCCCTAGCACATCCACCCATTTTTACGCACGGCTGTCCCCTGAGGGCCACTCTCCTTTCCACAGATAGCCTGAGCTTTCGAACCATTCCCAACTCCTGGAACCTGTTCTGCCCTTTTCGGGAGACCCTCCAGGAATAATGGGAACTTACCCTGCATCACCTCACCCACCTTCCTGAACTGCTACAGACCCTACAAGAGAGAGTTTCCGCTCTTCTGCGCTATCGCGTGCACTAGCACCTGAAAGTACATTTGAGCATTAGGCTCCTCTCACCTTAGGGACTGGACTGCCTTTCAGGTAGGTATTGAACTTTGCAGAACTGCCTAAAGTTAATTTGCACTGCTTGTTTCCTTCCCTTGCAGGTTGTGGGCCCATTCTGTGCTTTTAACCCCTTAGGCCACTTGGGATTGTATATATGTATTGTAGTAGGATTGTATTGCTTTAAAGGTATTACTGTTAATAATTACTGTGTGTTGTAACTCAAAGCGCTTGAGTAAATGTATTTGTATTTTTAATATATATACACCTGACTGGGAGTGATTTGTAAGTGTCCTTTACTCTGTGTGCTCCTTGAGGTCTTTCCGTCACCCTCACCCCTCCTGAGACCTAGTCTTGACTGCCGCCAATGCTACCTTGATTGGTCTGGCTTGTCCAGAAGGTTACCCTGTTCCACGAAACTAGGCTGGCCTTCTGAACCTCTGCCCACCAGGTCAGAGTTCAGAAATCCATCTTAACAGTTACCAAAGCGGTAACCAGGGGTGCTAAGAAAAAAGTAGAAAGGAAACTCTTGAGGAGCTTCCGGTAGATAAGGAGGCCCGGCTGAAGGGGGAGAGTGGCAGGGAGGCCATTCCAGAGAGAGGCACCTGAAGAGGAAAGAGATCTACCACCCAGTCTCTGCTTGGAGAAGCGACTCACCCGCAGAGAATTGGAAGTAGACGAGCGGAGGGCTCTGGAAGGAAGGTACTTAGGAAGAGAGCATTGGAGATAGTGAGGGCCGGTCCCAAAAAGAATTGTGGCCGATGCAGACGGTCATTAACTTGTTCCTTGCAGCCACTGGAAGCCAGTGGAAGCATGCGGTCCTTGGGCTTGAGACCAAGGATAAGTCTTCCAGTCCGGTTTTGGATGAGTTGCAGAGGGTAGAGTTAGGTAGATTGAGAAAGAGGCTGTTGTAATAGTCAAGCCTAGAGAGAACCAGGGCTCTGGAGACAGTGAGCTTCTGGGGCATCGCGCATCCTGCTCAATGACTGAAAATACTGTGCTAAGATGGCCGCCATGGAAAGGAAAGGCAGGGCTCCATACGGAGACCCTCTTCCCTTTTGATAGTGGCCGGAGAAGGTGGGAAGCTTCTGCAGTGGCCTGTGCCGCCGCAACACACAGGTCAGTGGGGTTGTGGAGAGAGGTTAAAAATGGTCACAGAAAAAAATAAGGGGACGGAGAGTGGGGGGAAGGTGGCAGGCAGGGGAATCATCCTTCAGTCGAATTCGAACACGAGCTGAGATTGTAGGTTTCAGCCTGCATTTCTAGCCACCTGATTGGCTAGTTCCCCCGTGCAGTGTGCTGATGTCCTTAACGTGTCGAGCTTATTTTTAATATCCCTGTATATTCCACCAGTAATTGTAATATTTGTATCAAGTAAGTGAACAGAATCTATCCTGGTCAGAACAGTATATATGTGGCGGTACCAGGTCCATGATTTATCCCCAGGAAGAGTATTACATTCAATAAGATCTCTTTATAGTGACTTCATTTTCCTATTTTATACAAGCGCAACCAATACATTAAAAATAAAAAAATGTGGTTTACATTATGCAATCAATTTCACAGACATCAGCCCAACTTCCAAAAACAAAGGTACTGTGGGAGTGCTCATGGGTAATGTGAGGGTGTCGGAGTAAGGCTCGAACACACAGGTGGCGTATTGATTGGCAAAGACTTTTTAATAACAGACATGGGGATGGGGTGGCGGAAATCTTTACTAATCCTACCTCTAAGAGGAGATTCCCTTGCACAACAAAACTAACTAATGAAACTGTGTCAGAATGTCCAAAGTAAAGTTCACGTCCAGTGTCCAAATCCTAATCTATTTCCCGCAAGCTAAACTCAACATAAGGTGAAAAGGGAAATGTTTCTTGGCTATCCGCCTATAGCCCAGCTTTGTAGTTCAAAACAAAAGTTCCAAAGGGGTGTAGAAAAGCAAGTAAAAGTTCCACAAGACTCATTCCCTTTCCCTGGAGTCTTTCCAACTTTATCCAATATTGTCTGTGTCTTCAATGGTCCAGATAGGTCCTTGTCTTTAGTTGGCAGGCCTGACTTCCAGGCCCGGCAACAAGGAAGGATGGCCTGGACACCTTTTTCCAAGCCGTCTTGAGGGCCCCAGACCTTTAGTGAGCAGGCCAAGCTCCCAGATACTGTAACAAGGAAGATTAGCCTGATTCTCTCTCCCAAGCTGTGCTGACACTACCCAACCCTTTATGAGCAGCCCTGGCTCCAAGGTACAGTGACAAGGAAGAGTAGCCTGGTTCTCTCTCCCAAGCTGTGCTGGTTTTCCTCTCAATTGCTGTAGGTTCCTGTGGGAGTCAGCACCAGAGGCAGCGTTGGATGACCAAGACCTTTAATGTCAGGCAAACAGGAAGTCAGTTATGCTTAAGTTAAGGTTACGCTATTCTGAGACTAATATGGTTTCACTCATTTCATCACGGTGTATCAGGTAAGTGCAAAGACTGGAGGGGTATATCTGTACTCTTGCTCTCTATATGGCAGAGTAGATGCACAGAGCACCCCAGCCAAGATTCTCTATTTGGTATCTTGGACGAGCAATCAAGGCTTAAGCTCTCAAGAGTTGATGCAGGCTGGTTCTTAAGTACAGTGTAGTCCCCAAGCACCCACAAAGGAATGTCCACACATTATGTTAGTGAAAACACAGTCTTTATATACATATGGTTCAAGGTTATATGCACAATCACAATCACACACTTTGTACTCTGGCAATACTATAATGGCAAATATATACAGAACTACGTGGTACCACTCTTAACTATCGATTCCTTTGAAATGCATCAATTGCTAACATTTCATAGGGCATACAAATCAGATTATAAGATGAAACAAAACTAGATTGCAGAAAGAAAGCAAGTTAAATCAAGCAATGGCAGAAGACTGGGTCCCTACCAACTAGACACAGTTCTGTGTGCGGATCCCCCCACCTGGGCAACCTGTAAATAAAGTGTATTGACAAGCCCAGTCCAATTAAGTTTAATATAGTCTTGATTCCCTCTAAAAGGTTCCACAACCCCAAAGTACCTGGTTTTGTAGAGTTCTTCGATGAGTCGCTGACGGGCCCTTCTTGCGTGCACTCCCTTTAAGGCAGGAGCCACGGGCCGTCGAGAGTCGGTGAAGAAAAAGGGTGAACACTGTCGTTGCGGCAGCAGCTTCGGTTCTTGCGGTGCTCATTGATGATCGGTCGAAAACTTCCTGCATGCTGAGGCGTGCGGTGCACCTCGACGACAAGTGTTTGTTGCCGCAGAGAGTTAATGAAGAACTTTGGCCCAGCAAGGGCGCCGGGTCGTTGGCATCTCTGTGGTCTTCGGGTGGTGGCAAACTCACCGACGGATTCTCCTCAGTTGTCGGCGGCCTTGACTTTCTCCGGCAGGACAAAAGCGGTCGACGGTGATGAGCAAGGGAGTAATTGAATCAAATGTCTTAGGCAAAGGAGCACTACGGCTCCGGTCGTCGACAGTGGTCGTCGGCGGTGATGGACTTCAATGTCCGGGCGCTTCGCTTCGTGATTCTACAGCGGTTCCCGTCTATGGTCGGCAGCCTTTCGAGGGTCTGACGTCCAGGGAGCTTTGGCAAATATCATCTGGTGCATGGTGGTGCCTCGTAGCTCGGGAAGAGGTCTCCTAGCCAGGTCCTCTCTTGGATCAGTTCCTTGAAGGCACAGCAGCTTTCAGATTGGCGAAGGACAGCAGCAGCAATTCTTCTTCTTCCACTGGGCTTCAAGGTTCAGCATCAAGTATCAACTTCAACTTCTGAACGATTTCCATCAGTGAGAGGCCCCAGATATACTGTTGATCTCCCATTCACTCTGCTGGGTCACAATCAGGCACCCAATCATTCAGAAGGGAATTCATGCAGCCAGGCAGCCAATCGGCCTCACAGTGCATTCAGGCCATTCTTCTCCATCCAGACACTCACAACACGAATGTGGATTCGAGCACTCTGCCATTCAGCACTCCACACTGCATTCATACCAGTTTCGGGCAGGGCTGTCTCAGTCATTGGGCCTCATTACACGGTAGGCGGTGGACCAAGGTGCTAATAGCACCTTGGTCCATGCCGGTAAAATACCGGCACCGCCTTGGTGGAAAGGGGAATTACCGCCCTATTCCAAGGTTGGTGGGGCGGTAATTACCCCTTCCCCCATTGCCCTTCCCCATTCCTATTTTTGCCCCATAGGGCATAATGGGAATGGGGAAGGTGCTAATTACGGTACCGCAAATTTGCGGTGCCGTAATTAGCACCAAGGTCCCTAAGCGAGTTGGTTTTCAACACCTGCAAAAAGCAGGCGTTAAATTCTCCAACCTGCTAAGGGACCTCGTAGTAAGGCGGTAAGGGTTAACGGTCTCCGGTACCATTACCGGTGACCGTTAACCCTTACCGCCTACCGTGTAATGAGGCCCATTGTGTCAAACAGCAGATACTAGACACCCATAACAAGAAATGCGTATTCGTCACACACTCCATTCAACCAGATCCCACCCCACGGGCGTACCCACAACATACAGTCAGTGGGAAGGCTCCAGCAGGTCTGGCCCAGACTTCCCCACAATACCATATTGTTACGCTCACCTGGTCTCTGCGGAGGCATTGGGGCACGGTTGCAGCCCTCCCTGAACTTGAATCGCCCCCTTCAGGCCTCTCCCTCAGTAGAAAAGCTGTGAGCGGTGGTACGTGGTGATACTGCTCCTGCGTGGAGATAAGAGTGTGTGAGTGCCTCAATCTGTGATTGTTGTACCTCTCGAACCCTTCACCCCAAAGTACGGTTTCTGTGAACATACGCCGGCCCATAAAGCTCACTTGTGAATTATGGAAGATAAGCTCTCCGTCGTGCTACTTCTGGCAGAGGTGCGTCGAATGGGATCTAGTTCCTTTACTGATCCCTGATAAGGATTAGTCCAGTCCAGCTGCAACTATGCTTCTCCTTATGATTGGTAAGTCTTTCTTGAGCTCTTGTGATGCTGTTTGTTCTGTTTAATGTCTTTATATGTTGCTCCTATTTATGCACGCAATAATGTCTCTCTTCTGTTTTCTTCCCTTAGATGGAAATGCGGCCTCAATGCTGCTGTGAGACGCGGCCGGATTCAAGATGGATGCTACCGTAATGTTCGACAGCAGGTAAGTGATGGTTTAAGGAAAAGCGTGAATTATGGCGGAGCGCAACCTTAAACTGACTGTTTTTTCGATGTGTAACCTTGTCTTCTGTTTTTCCTTGCAGGCGCTGCTGTCGACGATGGAGCGTGTCGTGCTGTAGTACCAAGATGAAGATTTCGGTGTCCCGGAAAGTGTAAAGATGAATACTTGGTTCGCCGAAGAGATGTACAGGTAAGAACAGCTTCCCCCAGTTGGTAAGTATGCTGGCAGGACGCAGGATGTCCAGGAAGCAGGATCTTCAACGGTAAGTCTGACCTCAGGCGACGGTGAGCTTTACGCTGCTTGCAAGTGCAGAATAACGCAAAGCGTCTGTCTTGAGAATCGGGGCAGTTTATATTATAGCTGAGATCGTGGGCACGCCCATTAGGGCCGGCTTACCAGCCACACCCTGCCACTCCTAGAGAGTGCGCACGTGCAAAGGCAATCCATTAGCAGCCACACCCAAGAATACACTTGGGGCTGCTTAATGGATGGAATGTTCAAGTTTAATGCATCCTGCTTAATGGATGGAATGTTCAAGGTTAATGCATCTGAAGTGCTATGTCCATAATAAAAGCTTTTTGGTGTTAAATGAATGTTCTTGTTTACTTTTGTTCATGAGCCTGGTGCCAAAGGCGCCAGGACATTGTCCACCCAGGTCTCCTGTGCATGCAACCCCTGCATGCCTGTGCCCCAGACTTCATGACCATGACACATATATGGAACTTCCATCCAACAGCCAGTCAGGGGGAAGGGACAGAGCCAGGGCTTCCCGGGACTTCAGGAATACATGGTTACAGGCAATAGAAAGCAAGAGGCCATAGGGGCCATCTTGTTTCCTATCAGGAATCAACTGATTCCAATGGCAGGGCCTGGGTATCCCAAAATGGAGGATACTCAGAGCACCTGTCAAATTCAGCATGGAGCTGCAACCAGCCATACCCTGTTCTGTGGGCCACACCCAGGTGCCCAAAAACATACACTAGGAGTACAGGGTTGTATGCCCACCCATGGGTGCCATAAGGGTATCCTAGGGGTCTGTATATCAAACCAAAAAGAGGAAGAGCCACACCGCCAGGAGTCCCACATGAACTCCTGCGTGGAACACACATGATAAAGCAATAAAGGACAAGGATATGGAGGCCCTGTCCCTCCAATGCATTTCCAGCATCAGAGTAAGGCCTTAGTAAGCCCAATGAAATACTCTCTCCTACGTATCGCCGTCTGTGTCCTGCAAGAAACAGAATTACACTGTGTATCCTGTTTGCTTTGCTTTATAGCGCATGCTCACAACAGTGGCAATCAGTATTAGAGAGGAGTCCAGGTTCACGATATGATCTGAAATATGGCATTTATAACGCACCTATACACAAGTGTTTCAGGGCGCGACGAGGCAAGGGAGGAGAAACAAAGAGAGAACAAGGACAACGATCTTACTAGGCCTAGTGGCATTGCGATCATGCAAGTGCAGGGGAGCGGGAGGGGAAAAGTGCCAGGGGAAGGGGAGGAAGGGCAAGTGCAGGACACAGGATCAAAACAAAGTAGTGCAGCCAGCAGGTGGCAGTGCAAGGGTTATGTGCAGACAGCGAGTGTCTAATAAGTGCAGGTAAGGGGACTGTAGGGCTGCAGATACAGACCCAAGTGCAAGGGATGCCAGGAGGCATTGCAGGTGTAAAACTGGGCAGTCAGGGCCCTGGGCCAGAATTTCAGAGGGTAGCGAGGTGACCAGTGCAGAGCCAGACAGGAGATCAGCAGGGAAGAGGAAGAGAGAAGGCAGAAGCAAAGAGGAACGTCTAGACATGCTTCTGGAATCGGAGATGGTTCTGCTCAAGTTTCAGAGAGGCAGGAAGGCTGTTCCAGAGAGAGGAGCCAGCCGAAGAGAGAGATCTGCCCCCAACTCGTTGCTTGGAGTAGCACCTGACCCTCAAGGAGTTGGAGGTGGAGGAGCGAAGAGCTCAATTAGGAAGATATTTCCAAAGAGGGAGTTGGAGGTTTTGCGGTCCCAGGCCCCAGAAGGCCTTGTGGACAATGCAAAGGGTCTTGAACTTGATCCCTGCAGCCACTGAGAGCCAATGGGGAGATTTCAGGGCTGGAGAGATACAATCCCTGGGCTTGAGGCCAAGTACAAGTCTCGCAGTCCTGTTCTGGATGAGTTGTAGAGGACAGAGAGTAGAGGCAGGCCGATTCAAAAAGAGGGTGTTGCAGTAGTCCAGCCTAGAGAGAACCAGAGCTGTGGAGACAGAGAGCTTCTGGGGGAAGGTGAGAAAAGGGAGAGTACCTCTGAGGAGGTGCAGTTGGTAGTTTGCCTTCTTAGAGACATCAGAGATGTGAGGAGAGAAGGAGAGTGTGGAGTCGAAGATGACCCTGAGGTTCTTAGCCTCGCAGGTGGGAGCAGGAAGAGGGCCAAGGGAGGCCGGCCAGAGAGTGGCAGGAAAAGAAGTTGCAGGGGTGCAGATTAGGAGGATCTACATTTTACTGGCATTCAGGCAGAGATCACTGGCGGCACACCACTCCTGGATTGCAGACAGACAATCCAGGAGGAGAGAAGGAGAAGAGGCGGTAGAGGGGAGCCTGAAAGCGAGCTGTCATCCGCATAGCACTGAAAGCTGGAGCATAGAGCAGCAATGCAGTGGGCGAGAGGTGCCAGGTATTGGTTGAACAACCAGGGAGAAAGGTTGGCCCCGTGGGGAACACCACAGACAGAGAGAGAGACAGAAGAGAGGAAGGGCCCAAGTTGGACCTGAAAGGGTCGGTCAGAGAGGAAAGAAGTCAGCCAGGCCAGAGCCTGATCAGTGATACCAAGGTTATCACAGAGCTGGTTGAGCAGGATGGCATGGTTGACTGTGTCCAAGGCAGAACAGAGGTTGAGTAAGATGAGGACAAAGGGGAGATTAGCATCAAGGTTTGAGAGCAGGTCTTCACAGATGTTCAGGAGAGCAGTTTCCTTGCCTCTGGCTGCTCTGAAGCCAGACTGATGGTCATGGAGACAACCAACAGATTCAGCGTGAAGATTAAGCTGGGAGATGGCCAGCTTTTCCAGGAGTTTGCCCAGGAAAAAAGTGATGGAGATCGGGCGATAGTTAGCCGGACAGGAGGGGTCGGCAGAGGGTTTCTTGAGAAGAGGGAGCACAAGAGAGTGCTTCATTACTTAGTACATAGTCAGCCCCCCCTCCTGGCTTGATCCCGTCACCCATGGCTGCCATATACCCCTGCCAGCCTTTTTACAACTAAGGATCTCTGGGGGTGCTCCTGCGTTCCCTCGAGCGGTTACGCTCTGCGCTCTCTGTATTGTAGGGGAGCGGTGTTCAAGAAGTTTAAAGTGTCGGGTTGCAAGGCCTTTGGAAAATATGTTAAGAATTTGCACATTGTACATTTTCATCTGGGCGCAAAACCCACTTGGTTCAGACACAGCAGCACACAGTTGGAAGGCTCCTCTGCAGCTGTCAACAGACCCACTACAAAGTTTGTGTCAGAGGGAGCAGAGCCAAGGCTAGATTCTGTTCCTGCGGCCCTGCACACGTCCTTGGCCCAGTCTCTGTCCTGTTTTCCAAGGTTGCAGGTAATTCTCTGCAGTCTGCCCACTGCCATTGGGACACACTCCCACAAACCCACCCGGAAGGATCCAGCAGTTCGGACAGATCAGAGGCATGAGACAAATAATCTGCAACCACTTGAAACTTGGCCAGTATGTGTAGTGTCTGAAATGTAAAAGGCTGTAACGTAAGGCCATCGCAAGACTCTGTGGTTCAACTGTTTCTGGATAGCTAACCCCTGCAGGGGTGCATGGTCAGTGAATATAGAAAATATCTGGGCCAGAAGATAGAAGCAGAGGGACTCCACAGCCCATTTTATTGCCAAGCACTCCTTTTCTGTGGTGGAATAGGCCAACTCGTATTTTACGGCTAATGAAAGGCACCAGAGAGAGATCCAACAATGTCCATTCCGATGCACTGATATGGTACTGATATCTGCGTCATCCATGTAGTGGGGATTTAGGAGGAACATACAGACGGGTCTTCTGACACACAGGACTCTCCTGGCAATACGTGGAGATCTCTCGATAAATGCCTGGCCAATAAAATCAACCTCATTACCAATTGTCGATAAGCCGTTGGGACGAATAATTACCCTTCTGCTCCTCATCTCTACTTATCCGATAGAAGAGCCCCTTTTTCTCCTTGAACCATGGGCCTGTTTCTTCACTTGGTTCCTTCTGGCTAACCACCTCTTTGTAAGGTTGAATCAGTCTGGCTTTCTGCCCAGAAGGATGTTTCAGCTTAGTCTAGCCTTCCAGTCTGTGACACACATAATCAGTCTTCTGCTATTCCATTTTCTTTTCTCAGCTCTGATTTCCTGGTGAGTTTTTCTTTGTCACAATGGGGGGCTCTGTATCTCGGTTTGTGAAAAAGTCGGCTTACTTAGCTCTTCCTCCTCCTTAAAACAGTCTCAGAAAGTCAACATGTCCGATCCAAGAACAGGAGATGGAAAGGAAGGCATTATGGCGGCCCAAGGTCAATATTTATGGTATTAATACCCAACTTGATGATTCCGGAAGGCTTGGACCTTACATCACCATGAACACACTTAATCGGTATAGGAGGTGTGTTACATATCTTAACGCCACTTACTTCAGGTGTGGTGGCCGTCTGCTGACTTCTGCTATCCAGTATAGCCTGAATGGATCTTCCATCTACGGTCACCTCTACAGTGTATGGATCACCTCTCCTTCGGTATTCTTGGGTTTGAATGGTTCTCACTTCCATCGGCTCTACTTTGCTTCTTCAAGGGTAAAACTGGGCTATGTGGCCCTATTCACCACAGTCCAAGCACTACTATTGCCTAGAAACTGGAGGTAAGAGGGTGCTTCATGGGTCAGCTCTGAGCGCCTTCTGTTCTGCAGAGGGCCAATGGGCAACAGCAGTCTTGTGGGTAGTCTCTTTGGTGTAATCCCTGGCTCCTGTATTCCATATGAAACTGGCTATTTGATAGGCGGTTCCTATATTGATAGCCTCAGAAAGAGTTGGGCGATGATGCTGTCTCACCCATCTTTGTGTCGGGGCAGGAAGGGCGTCCACGAATTGCTGAAGCTGTATCTTCTCAGTGATTTCTGCAACGGTGGCCGTCGCTGGTCTTAGCCATTTCTCCGTTTGATCTTGGATGCAGTAATATACAAGGCATACACTAGTTTTAAAAAATTGATTAGCAGAGTTTGCTAATTACAATTTTCTTGATTAGCAAGCAAACCCATTTGATTAGGTATATTAATATTTTTAATGTCACCAGAAGTTGTTTGTACCAAAGACCTAACGCAAGTACCAATACAGCATTTTTGTATACTGCTAAAGTAAGACATTAGTGAAAGAGTCAGGCCTCGCAAATATTTTAAAATTCTGCTAGACCAGCAGGTCAAGTAACTTAGTTCACCTACTTGACAAGAGAAATGCACTCGACCCGTGGTAACAGATGATAAATGTAAATGAGCTTTCTGTAAAATGGTGCAAGCCACCAAAAACCCACGTTGTTTGCACACTGCTGCCACCCAAAGGCCAGCCATGCACAGTGAAACCTTTATTTGACATTTACTGCAAACAAAGTAAATATTAAATAAAGGTTTCAAACGTCCCCCGCATGTGGTACTCACCTTTCATAATATCTACTCGACAATGGGAGTGGGTGAGTAGAGTCTGCATGCCCTGGATGAGTGTCTGTAAAGGGTTAGCTCCATGAATGGGTACAAATAGATACAATAAAATGCTCTAAAACAGTTTGGCCACCTCTCATGTTTGTGCTGTTATGCAATGCAATCCTAATCATAGAGCAAAGGGAACTCTGGAGGCTAAATACAGTGGATGGTTGTAGTGCGTGAGCAAAAAAGAGCTAAAACATGGTGCCGGTGCGCAGCCATTTGGGATATTCAATTGAAACAGCAATGAAAGCCTACGTTTACCGCAAGCTTAGTTAGACGGCAGACTTGTATTTTGCAGCGTTTGCGATATTTGAGTGTGAAGTAGATGAGCTCACTGCGTAGGATAGTTTTGCATTGCTCGTTCAATGATGAGCTGAGAAGGGAGGCAAAGATGTGGAGGTGCACTGATAAGGGGTGCTGGGAACAAGAGCATGAGAGACAAACTGTTTTTTTCCACTGTCTGGATTTTTCCACTCTTACCTCTAATACTTGCTGTCTGTCACTCCGGCTGGGGGCAGTCGGTAACCTATGGAGGGTGGGGTCTTTGACCCCATAAGAAGAGAGGTGGAATCCGCCATGGTAGTTGGAATCCCGAGGATGCTCCACTGCAGACCCTGTTAGTAGATGTTATCTCTCTGCCTACCTGACTTGGGACTGGGTGGTGTTGCCGTGGTCGAGATGAAGGTGTTCTCTACAGCATCACTAACGGTGATGTATTTGTAATAAGTCTATATCTATATATATATATATATATATGTGTGTGTGTGTAACAAATTGCATTTACTTTACTGCTTTATATCGTTTAAGGAGTAGGAATAAAGAGCATGTAAAGAGCCAATTATATTCTAACTAATGGTCTAAGTGTGTATCATTGCCTTCCTGAGTCCAAGAACTTTCATTCCGTGTAATAGGGTGAGTGATTCTGAGGTTTTTACACATGTTTGGAAAACAGAACATAGTGGCGCTGTGAACAGGGTTCTTGTGATGTAAGTGATTCCAAGAACTCAAACAAATCTGAAGCTTGGACACAGAAAGGCAATTACTTGAGTTTTGTGTTTGTGAACTGTGTGATTGTTTTTGAGTTTTGTTAGGGGACTTGAAAAATCCATTGAAACAATGAGTTCCTTATTTAGGGAAAAGGTAAACTGCACAGGCGGAGACTGTCCTGAAGCTATGATCCTAGGGTGGACAAAAAGTCCATATGACAAACTCGCACAGACTTGAGCGCGTGGCGCAGGTTTGAGCGAGCCATGGGGTACGAGAAAGGAGAGGAGAGTCTGGCCGAGGTGCCGGCTTGCTTGCAACAAGTTCTTGTAGAGAAGGGAAAAGAGTGCTGAGCTTTGGGCAGAAGAGGTTGGATTTTGCTGTATGCCTTTAGAAAGATGCATCAGCAGAATGTGGAATTGCAGGCGAATGTCTTGATGTTAGAAAAGGAGTTGGTTGCCAAGAAACAGATTGCGCTAAAATGCAGCAACTTCAGATGAAATTGTATCATGATAAAACAGGTGAGATGATAAATCCCAGGCAGTGGCCGAGCGAGCTGCGGTAAGAGTGGCTCGATATAAATATCGAAAGAGAAGAGGGAGAGTGAATACCTGCAAGGTGGCAACAGTGAATGCCTCTGCAGGGGTCGATTGGGATCCCGACCAGTGGGACAGGAACGTATTTGACAGCACTAGTTCAGAGAGTGGTTCAGACAGGGAAACACTGTCTAACCTAGAGCCTGACAGAAAGGCGGTGACCGCTAAACCGCTTACACATAGAAGAGTCGGACCGCATCCGCAAAATCTGGGGGGTGGTCTAGTAGATTTAACAATGTTGGAGGATTATTCTAAGAGGTTGGGGAAATTATCAACCGATTGAAACAGAGGACTGGTGAGTCTCTGTTATCATGGATAGTCTGGTTATTTGATGGAGGTGCGGCAAGGCTCGACTAAGCAGCCCAAGAGAGGTCAGACACATGGGTGGGTGCTGTTAAGGGTTAGAGATAGATTGCTATTGTTGAGAGAGTCTTGTAGATTCGACAGATTCCCCACGATTCCTGCCATTGACTCAGGAACCCAATATTCAGGAGGTATTGCTTGCGGGGACGCCTCCTGGTGCCCAGGGGAGAGATACCACACTTCCTTTGTTAAAGTTAGCTGCTCAAGGGTGTCACTTCAAATATCTGATTAAGTCAGATTGGCAGAGTGAGGAAAAGAGGTGGTATACGTTAAGAGAGGCAATCCAAAGACTTAGGGAGCATGCTATGAAAGAAGCCATCCATATTGATGATCCAGAACATATGGGGGTGGTGGCATTATCGGTTTCAGCCTGCAATACAATAATTCAAACTTCTCCACCGGCTTATAAAAATGTAATCATGACCTTGCTGGTGGGGATGACAGGTAAATTAACAGATGAAGTAGTAGATGCAATACGACAGTTTGGAGATTTGGGGGAATGGGAAAAAATTGAAGAAAAACCCTGAGAGAGAGAGGGGGAGAAGTGACAGACGGACGCCGGGAAAGAGGTCAGACAGTAGGGATTCTCGTGTGTCGAGAAAGGACATGTTCCTGGCGCTACCAAAAGATGGAGTGCCGTGGGAAGAGATTGATGGAATTGAAACTTGAGAAATGTACCAGCTGTATAAAAAGCAAGGGCTTGAAGGGAAAGAGCAGTACAAACAAGTGAAAAGGCAGGATGTAAACAAGCTTCTTGGGGATAATTCCCCTTCTGCGCCACCTGAAGAGGAGATGGATGAGGGATCCATCTGGACACCTTCACCATATCAGCCGACTTATGCTGATTTGCGAAAAATTGGTGAGTGCGATGTTGGAGACAGAATCCAAATACACGCATTCAAAATACGAATACGATTGTGGTCAAACTCTGATAGCGTCTGCCTGGATTAAGGTAGACAGACGGCCTTATGTGAATGTAAAACTGTTTTGGCGATCAGGGAATACGCAAGAGTTTCGAGCTTTGATAGAAACCGGGGCGGAGGCCTCATTGATTCATGGTAATCCTTTGAGATTTGATGGCAGACATTTTACCATTACCGGACTAGGAGGGAAAGAGACACCTGCAGTTCAAACAAAAGTTGACATGAGAATTGGTAGGTTGAAAAGACAAAAATATCAAGTGTTAATTGTTCCTATACCGAATATATTATTAGCTTTGATATATTGGAGGGATTGACTTTAGAACTAGGAGGTAAGACTTATCAGTTTGAGGTGAGTGCATTGACGTGTACACCCGTCAGTGTTGGAAAATTGAAGATGCCCCCATTGCAGGTTCCTTTGGCCATGAAACGTGTGTCGATGAAACAATATTGTATTCCTGGGGGGCATAAGGAAATCTCAAAAACTATCAAGGGATATGTTGAAGCAGGCATGTCACGTCCTGTGACTACGGCTTGGAATAATCCGGTCTGGCCGGTTAAGAAGCCAGATGGAAGTTACAGAATGACTGTGGATTATCGCAAGTTGAATAAGTACACTCCTCCGTTAATACCCGCGGTCCTGGATGCTGTTACTCTGATTGAGAACGTACAATAGTTTATAGGGACTTTGTATGCGGTGATAGATTTGGCGAGTGTCAAGAGCAGTTTGCATTTTCGTGGAATGGACGGCAATATACGGTTCAACGTTTGCCTATGGGATACGTGCACAGTACGACTATATGTCACCAGCTGGCGGCCGAGAATTTAGACAAGATACCGTGTAGACCTGATGTATAGATTTCACACTATATGGATGACATTTTGATACAAGGAAAAGATTAGCAAAGTGTGCGGACGCACTTAGCGGTAATCATTGAAGGATTAAGAAAGGAAGGATGGGAAATTAATCAGACTAAAATTCAGGGTCCAGCGGAGACCATGACCTTTCTACGAATTAGGTGGCATAATGGGCATTGTGAGATGATGCCGAAAGCTAAACAAAAGATTCTTGAGTTCACTAAACCTGTGAATAATAAACAAGCTCAGCAATTCATAGGGTTGTTTGGGTTTTGGAGACAGCATATACCGCATTTGGGACAGATTTTGGCCCCCATCTACAAAGAGACACGAAAGTACTTTGACATTGAATGGGGTGATGAGCAAGAGAAGGCATTTCAATTAGCGAAAGACACCATACAGAGAGTGCTGGACTTGTGGCCGTTGAGGGCAGGGGAAGTCGAATTAAATGTGTGTGTACATGAGAATTAACGCCAATTGGAGTTTGTGGCAAAAACAGGACAGGAAAGGTGTGCCTTTAGGGTTCTGGAGTCGTAAGTTACCCGAAGCTGGTGACCGATACACTCCGTTTGAAAATCAGCTATTGGCATGCTATCGGGCTCTGGTGGATACTGAACAAATGACAGTGGGTCATGATGTATTGATCGGACCAGAAATTCCGATTATGTAATGGGTACTGAGCTTTCCTAAGACACATAGAATAGGACATGCTCATGAGCCAGCATCATTAAATGGAAATGGTACATTCAAGATCGTGCCAAATCAGGGTACCGTGGAATTGTGAAATTACATAAGCAAGTGGCTGTTGTACCGCTTGTAGATTTTGTATCACAGGAAGTGGCAGAGATCTGTGAGTCTCCCATGAAATGGGGAGTCACAGGAAGGAACAGAGATCTGTGAGCCTCCCGTGAAATGGGCAGTACCATATGGGGAATTGACGAGTGAACAAACTGAACATGCTTGGTTCACTGATGGTTCAGCTAGATATGTAGGGACTGAGCGATACTGGAAGGCAGGGTCATAAAATCCTAAAACGAAGAGAATTCTGACAACATCAGGAAAGGGAAAGAGCAGTCAGTTAGCAAAACTGAATGCAGTGTGTCGGGCATTAAAGCAAGAAGCGCCTGGTCAATGTCATGTGTACAAGATGATCTGTGGCCAATGGACTAGCATTTTGGCTGCCAACATGGCAGAAAAATGGGTGGAAGATTCATCCAAAAGAATTAGGGGTAAAAAAACTGTGGCAAGATATTGTATAAATATTAGTGTACAGTAAAGGGACCCTGTATCATGTAGACGCACATTGTGCAACAGATTCATTGGAACGTTGGTTCAATTCTGTTGCAGATGAACATGCCAAGATTTCGTCTGTGGATGCGAGGGCTGAGGAAGATGATCTGGAAGGGCTTGCAAAGTGGGCACACCAAAAGAGTGGGCATCTTGGAGAAAAAGCTACTATTAGGTGGGCACAAGATTGAGGAATTAGTGTTTCCTTAGAGATAGTGAAAACAGTGATTTTGCAATGTCCGATGTGTCAGCATCAGAAACATAGATCTATTCCGCATGTAGTTGAGGGCACATTGAAGCAAGGTAAATTGGCAGGACAAATTTGGCAAATTCATTACATTGGTCCAATGCCAACTAGCAAAGGATGTCAGCATGCGTGTTCTATTGTGGACACATATTCAGGATACTTGATGGTGTTACCATGCAAAAGAGCTACGCAATTGAACACCATTACATTGTTAGATCAAGTGTTAGATCAAGTGGCAGTATACTATGGTGTACCCTGACAGATTCAGAGCGACAATGGATCGCATTTAAAGGTAAATTGATTCAGGAGTATTGTCAGGATATTTCATGTCCCGCATCATCCCGAGGCTTCAGGGTTGATTGAGAGAATGAATGAATTGTTGAAAGAACAGTTCGAAAACTGGAGAGGGCAATATGAAAAGATGGCATGAACGCATTTCTGATGCGGTACAAATTGTGAACAGGTGATTGCCAATCATGAAACGCCATTGATGCGTATGTTAATGCCAGCTTTGCAAATGAAACCAAACATTGCAGTAGAAACTTTGCTGTATTGGGAGATACTGCCTGGGGCTTTAGCTCCTTATCGAGCAACACCAGCATCAGCAGGGGTAGCTTTGCATGCTAATGAAGAGATCAGACTGGAATCTAGGGGATTGTTGTTATTGACACTGGAATTGGAGTATGAATCCCATCGGAGCATATGGGATTGATTGCCCCTAGATCTGGATTAGCATTGAAAGGGATCCAGGTGTTGGGAGGTATTGTAGATGCCGACTACCAAGGTGAGATTAAGGCGAGACAAAATGTTGCCAATACAAAAAGCCGACAGAGTGGCCCAGCTAATTGATGTTCCTGTGAAAATGTCAATGGTGAAAAAAGGAGAGCCATCCACAGTGGGGACAGAGGTTTTGGCTCATCGGGCAAAAGTTTGGGTCAAGAACCCTAGTGGGCCGCTGGTTCCAGCATATGTATTGTATTGTATATGTGGTTATTTATATAGCGCTCTTTCCCCACTTGTGAGGCCTCAATGCGCTTTTTCCTCGGTTGAAAGCCCTTGGTCACCGTAGTCGATGTGGTTGGAAATTCTAGGGAGTTTAGCTTAGGAGATGAATGTGTGCATGTTTGCCGTTCTAGGACTTGGGTGGCTGGCAAGGCTCGACTAACCAGCCCAAGCGAGGTCAGGGTGGGTGCTGTTAAGGGTTAGAGATAGATTGCTATTGTTGAGAGAGTCTATGTGAGGCCAGCTATACCGGTTTCTTTTTGGGCAGTGGTCGCTGTATGCTAGTGGCAGAGGTGTTGAGGTACGTCTGGTGTTTTAGTCTGGACACCTATGTGTGCACTAGACCGAAGGTGCTTGGCCTAGTCATATTCTATCATGCATGGATGCCTGGCCGTGCCTGCGGCCTGTGTCCACACTAGCGGTGTGAAGATATACGTACCGTAGGCTGTGAGATTGCTGGGTTGGGGCAATATATGTCCAGGTCTAGAATTCAGATTCCTATACCAATGAGCCTAGCTTTCATACTGTAGCAGTATCCGCATATATTAAACAGAGATGGAGGCTACACCTAGATTTGAGAATCCTGTATAGTGGGAGAAAGGCTTATGTTTCACAGTGCATTTGGTTTAGGCATATGGTAAACAAAGACAGAGGCTACACCTAGATCTGAGAATCCTGTATAGTAGGAGAGAGGCCAATGTATAACAATGCAGCTGGATTGATCTTACAGTAAACAAAGATGGAGGCTACACCTATATTTGGAAGTCCTGTATAGTGTGCAACAAGCCTAGCTCTCAAAATGCAGTTGGCCTCATCATATAATTAATAAGGGAGGAGGCTACACCAGGATTCCGTAGTGTAACAGAAATTGAAGATTTGCTGTACCTAGATTTGGGGATACCTTAGTTGTGGGAGATTGCTAGTGTTGAGAGCTTCTCTGAGTGAGCGATGCAGGTTAAGCGTGGCAGTGATTTACTTAGTGGTGGGCGTGTTCTACCCTGGGTTACTTATTTCATTGTTAATCGTCTCTCATGTGGGCTGGTGGGCGGAATAACGGTGAGAATGTTGTGAGTGTTGCGAACGTGCCACAGATAAAGCAGCAGGTGAGGATCAGGTTGTTCCAGTCAAGGAACCAGGGAAAAGAAAAAGGAGTCATCATCCTGCTGACAAATGTTACCTACGTGAATGATGTACAACGCTGATATCTTGTTTTTTCAGAATTCTTGTTTTTTTCAGACCCTGTGTGCGGCTGGTGCGATGGTGGGTTTGTGTGGAGTCTGTTCGGGAGGGTCTAGGGACATGCAAAGAAGAGTGGCAAGTGTTTCCATTGTGCACTCGACAACGGTAAACTGGACGACGAATGACAGCCTTGATGTCGTTGTGTTGCCCAGGGCCAGTGCGACAGCGGGATACCGGAATTCTTTGAGGAGACCTTGTGGACATAGGCATGATGCTCTGCCTTCCTCTGCGACAACAGTTTCTTTTCTGCAATAAAGTTCTTCTTCTATTGTCTCACAGTCTGAGAACATGTGGGCTTTTCTAGCCCGTCGAGTGCTGAACATTTCGCACTGTTGCTTGACTGATGTTCATGATGCTTCGAATTTGATTTCCATGTGTCTTGTGGCCGTGCTGACACCGGCAACTGTGCTAAAGCACATTTTTGGAGTACTACATAATGATTCATTGGTTGAGGATTCGGATGTGAGGAGTTCTTTTTCCGTTTACGAGTACTGTTCATTCTGTCATGAAACGGATTGCAAATGGATAAATATGACTCATATTGTCACCTACGACGTTGCTCCAGCTGATGTGTGCTATACAATGTCTTGTGATCCTCAGCACATTGGCAAAGGCCTGCAATTGAAAACTTAACTAATGGGAAGCATAGAACTGATTTTCAAAAACACTTATGTGCGCGAGCTGATAGTGCATGTACTATGTTTCGAAATAGATGATGTGTCATTTTACTGCAATTGCTGCCAGCCATTTTCGACATGTGAAACTTCCGACGGGCTGGCCATTTTTCTTTGGGAACATTACTTACACCTACATTCCTGCTAACATTTCTGGTGGACCTTGTGCTTTAATGCGGCTCGGTCTCATGATGTTTCCTTTACAGCCTCCGATTCATCGAGCTAAACGTAATTCTGTTGGTCATGTTGGCCTTTGACCAGATTGTGATTCTAATGTGCATTTGTTGTCTGAACCTGAAGATTTTCGCACTTGCATTTTCTTTGATGGGTGTATGTGGCTTGGCTGGTGGTGGTTATAAATCTTTAATTAGGTTAGCATGTTTAGTGCTTAAGGGTCTTAATGAGACCTCTCAAGCTTTGACAGAATTACTTTTGGACACCAGAAATTTTAGGAAGGGTATTTTGCAAAACAGAGCTGCTGTTGATTATTTGCTTTTGATTTAAGTGACCATTCCCGTTCTATTGAGAAACATATGTAATTTGAATGACCTAATTTCCCAAATTACTCAGGATCAGAACCGGAGCTGGTGGGATCATGTATTTTCATGGATTCCTGATGCAATGCGTTGTTTTTGTTTGCATTTTTATGGTTATTTTGATTTTGGTTATTTGTTGTTTTATTTCCTGTATTCCCAATTTATTAGGGATGTATCGTCGGTTTATGAAACCCTCTTTGTTTCATTGGGATATGGTAGCTGAATGTCCAATGTGTAGTGCATGAGCAAAAAGGAGTTAAAACATGGTGCTGGTGCGCGGCCATTTGGACATTCACTTCCAAACCACAATGAAAGTCTATGTTTACCGTGAGCTCAGTTAGAAGTCAGACTTGTATTTTGCAGCGTTTGCAATATTTTAGTGTGAAGTAGATGAGTTCATTGCATAGGATAGTTTTGCATTGCTCGTTCAAGGACAAGTTGAGAAGGGAGGCAGAGATGTGCAGGTGCACTGATAAGGGGTGCTGGGAACGAGAGAAAAACTGTTTTTTTCCACTGTCTGGATTTTTCCACTCTTACCTCTAATACTTGCTGACTGTCACTCCGGCCGGGGGCAGTCAGTAACCTATGGAGGGCAGGGACTTTTAATCCATAAGAAGAGAGGTGGAATCCGCCAAGGTGGTTGGAATCCCGGGAAGGAAATCTCGCTGAGAGGGAGGACACTTCGCTTCAAACTCCATTAGTTCTTTTGATCTCTCTGCCAACCTGCCTTGTGACTGGGTGGTGTTGCTGTGGTCGAGAGGAAGGTGCTCTCTAGAGCTGCACTAACGGTAATGTATTTGTTATAAGTCTATATCTATATTTCTATGTGTAATAAGTTGCATTTACTTTACTGCTTTATGTATGTTTATGGAGTATGAATAAAGGGCCTGTAAAGAGCCAATCATATTCTAACTAATGGTCTAAGTGTGTATCATTGTCTTCCTGAGTCCAATAACTTTCATTCCGTGTAATAGGGTCAGTAATTCTGAGGTTTTTACACGTTTCTGGAAAGCATAACAATGGTATTGCAGCAGATCTGTGGATGATCGCTACTTTGTGTACATATCTAGTAGTGTTGTGTATTAATTATGTAAGAGGAAGCAAAGAAAGAAACTGAACAGAGTGGATGGTGTAGCAGGCAGAGAACTGGACAAACTAGGTGGAAAATTGTAGTTTGTGGCCATCTCACTTTTAGGGTAGCTGGTATAAAGCAACAGGGTGATAAGAGAGAATGTACAGGAGTATGGTTCAGCTCATTGGTTGAGCACCAGTTGCAGATGCATGAAACCAGTAGGTCACAGAACTAGGTTTGCCATCAAAAGTATTTGGCTGTGTAATCATGTACATTTTCCAAAGTGTTCACTAGTCTGTATGATGCATCATCCCCAATCAAATTAAATCTAGGTGGCACTGAGATTTAGATATACTAAACCTTACTGTAATGCATGGAGACACTGGAGTGTTTTACGGTATCAATACTGCAATTATGCATTATAAAAGGAATGTAATTGCATGACTGTCTTTTAAAAAATATAAAGTTAACACATACTGGTCTTTGCCAGACAGGATATAGTTGGCTTAAAAAAGTGTCATCCCGATTACTTCTGGCTTCATACTTTGCCAGGCTCCTGGCCCATGCCGAGCCGAAAACGAAGGCACCATCATTCTCTTCCCTCTCTGCTTTTGAATGGCAGCTGACCAATAGAATCATCGAAAAGACTAGAGCGCGCCCATTAGTTCTTGTAGTGATCTTCATTACTTGTGGCCTCCTCCTTGTCCCATTAATTCATACCTGGGATATGCTACAACACATGCGCCCATTAGGTAGTGTACAGGTAGTGTACAGAAGTCTAGCACAATAGCGACCTTTTGTTGCAAACCCAGCTTTGCTTTTTTAAAATTAAAACAGCACCATCTGCATATGACAAGATACCAATGTTTCTTTTAGCAATCTGAGGGGCATCTATCACTGTATTCAGAACTTTTAAGCACCAAATCGTCAATAGAAATCAGAAAAAGTAGATGTACCCACCAGACACCGGGAAAGCACGTGTTCTTTCCCCACTGTGAGGGGTCAGAGATGCGAGATGGACACAAAAGTATAGTTTTCTCAAAAGTTGCCATTTTATTAAATAAAAAGGGGTGAGGCAAACGCCTATCTTTCCCTAATCTAACAAGGATGTCCCTGCCTAGCAAACTAAAACTAAACAAAAAATAAACTAGTGTCACAATAAGTCTCTGACCCTCACACCTAGTGTCCAAAAAGTCTCTGAACCTAACAACAAAATTATACAAGGAAGGTTTGGATGTCTTCAATTCAACACCACCGTGCAAAAACCTATAAGCTTTGAAGAGTACTCCTTGTGACCAGGGTTGCGTTCCCTTCCCCTGGCTCAATACAGGAACACTTGTGAAAATGTTCTGATTCAACAAAATCCTATTTATTTCAACACAAAAGTCATTTCTTCCCAATATGATCTTCCCTTGAATACAGTCATCTTTGGGTTTAGGCTAACCCACCGGTTTAGTTTGGCGTCTCTGCTTCTTAGTTAGCTGAGGCGCAGACCAACCATGTCCTGTCTGCTCTGCTGACTACATCCACGTAATTTAAGCAAACTGCCTCTTCCTTCTCAGATGCTCCAACCGCTACGGTGAGTCTCTGCTTCTCCTCCCACACTGCAGCATCGCTCGCTGAACTGGGAGCACGTCTCGCCTTCAGCTGGCCTTTGCTCTCCAATACCGCTTCCAGCTGCGTACACTCTGCACTGCATACGGCTTCCCTTCTCGCATCAGCATCTGCTGGGCTTCCTGCTGCTTTCACAGCGAACCCAACACTCCAGTCTGCTTCAGCTACACCGTTCACACCTCTCTTCAGCTGCAGTTCATTTCTCAATTTAAATGTCCCATTCAGGTGTTTTCCTTTACAACTAGACCGCTCAATCTGGCCATTGGCACTTTGTATCCATCCCAACTCTGATCACATCTTCCGCAGCCCAGTAACACAAGAATGCTGGATCTTGAAGTCCCCAATGGGTTGCATAACAGGTTCTGTTTGACAATATGCCATCAATGTTTTAGGGAGAACAGGGGAGTCTTCAGTAAAAGAGGGCACCAATTGTCCCGGATATGAGTCCCCCTCCCATGTGGTCCTCCCTCGTAATACCACCCCCAGGGTCAGGATCTGCATTTCCCTGGCAGCATGAGAGGAGGCCAACACCAGGGATTCAGTGATGATCTCACTAGATTCATAACACCACCCTGCCCCGAATCTGACAACTGTTTTATTTCCCTCATAAAGTCTTTGGATAGGATGAATGGAGTCAAATACAGTTTTGAAACCTATGAAAGTCAAAAAGTAACTTTTTACAAATCCCATATTTACTTATAATCAGGAAGAGGCAAAATGCCTGATCAATGGTGCAACTATTCATAAGTGCTTCAAGCTTTAATACAAGAGATTGCTCTGCCGTACCATTAGTCTGTACATAAATATTAAATATTAAACTAGAGTATACTTTTACCAGTATGAAAACTAATCATAAAACACATCAGATCATTTAGGTTTGTATCTATATGAGCATTTAACTTGATGTCAATCCATGCCAGAAAGCCACTGCTAGGACGACTTTGCGACTTTGTTTAGCAGGTACAAAGAAACTGGCATAACCCATTTTATGGAAACGTTCAACTGTCCATGTCTCTTGGAAATAGATAATCTGATATTGTTCTAGATAAGAGTGCCAGTCTTTTCCTTCCAATTTGTTTTGGATATCGACTATGTTCCAAGATACTATGAAAAATGTTGAAAAGGCTGTACTAGTGAGCAGAGTTTCCGTGCCAGGTAAAACAGAGTCGGCATGTATTCCAAAGTGTCAGTCTGATGCTGCAGGACACATGAATGGGAGCCTTGAGATTCTTTTCATAGTCAATTAGTATCTGAGACTGTAAAGCTGCAATGTATCTGAGGGTGGTCACCTGCAGTTCTTCTGGAGGGAAACGCCTTGGATCCATGACAAGGAGACCATTAACCAGCTCTTTGCTTGTTAGATCATATCTGTTGCTGGGTTTGACAGATCTTGTAGTCTACACACTCTATCAACATCTTCTTGAATAGCTGACAGACAGGCTCTCTTATGGCGAAGCCAGTGGGTCACTTTATTGGTTCGAGATCTTGGGCTCTCTTGCTCCTTTTGTTAGTTTGGCAACATTAGTAATTCAAAAACAATTATTTGCAAGGGTGTCCATCGTATTAAACTTTGTGCAGTGCTCTGACTTATAGCCAGCACTCCAATTAGATCTATTATGCGGCCCATTGTAAGGGTAGCCCAACTTACAGGGGTATCCCCAATTATAAGGGTGCCGCTAAATCACGCTCACACCAGAATGAATGCACCCAGCTAGGGAGGTAAGGCCAAGAGTCCATCTTGCAAGGATAACAAATTTAATTTTTACAGAAAATAGGATGGGGCAAATAACTCTGCTCCCTGAACGATCTCTTCTGTCCTTAAACCTTTCCTTTCTCCTGCCAAACTGGTGCCAGGCAGGAGCTTTTATCCTCTTGGCTTGGTCACTGGATATGGGCATGGCTCCATCCCACACTGTCCGTCCTTCCATACAAGGGATACTCCAGTCTTACTTTCTTCATCATGAGAGATTTCTGTCAGGCCAGACTACTTAACATATTGTCACCTTACATAGACACACCACACTGCAGCCATGCAGACCTTTACAAACCTTGAGACCTAGCACCAAGAAAAACGAAACATTTCTATAACTAATTTTCATTCTTACTCCACTCATTGTACTCATATTTTTCTGTGGGCACGTACTTTCTTTTAAACCTGGTTTTTCATAATTCTGCGTTGTGTGCATTGAGTATGTTAAAATCTCCTTTTAGCATGCATGGGCTTTTGATAGACAGCAGACAGCTGCTAAGTTACGTGCTGCTCTGCTAGAGCTAGCCTCAGTGATGCAACACTGCATGAGCCCTGCGATCCATTTTTAGCGCAGGCCACATTCCTTTTGGCAGAAAGCCTGGTTCTATCATGCTTTGAGAAAAACTAAATAGGAGTTAACATTTACAAATGTATTCAATAATAGTTATTTGCACCTTATATTTAAATAATAACTGCCTTCTTTTAGTGCCCGCCCATGTCTGTGTGTGTGTGATTATATTTGCATGAAAAAAGCTTTCTCAGTGCTTCTCCTCCACCCTGGTCTCTTGTAGTGCCTAGAAACAGTAAAAAGAAGTCTTGCCTAATTCTAAAGCACTTGGGAATTAAGGAAGTTGCTAGCTTCGTCCCAACATTCCCCCTTTCGTTACTTCTACAGTAACAAACCCATCTCCACCCTATCTACAACCTCAGAAATATGAGTTTGAGTTTCGCTGTTTATTGTATGGCAAGGTGTTTTAGATTCCCCAAATGATAGCATCATCTTTGCACTATTAGAAATTACAGTGACACAACATTGGAGACCCAATTAAAAATATGATAACAGAATCCATAACTTTACCATCAAGCAGGGAGGTTTTACAAGGTGGGGAACTCCTTGTATTTTTCCCTATGATAACTTATGGCCTAGAAGCCCTATTGCAATCAGATCTGAAATGGCTTCAGGTCGATGGGAAATTCTGGTGGAGGATCGTATGTTTACTGGCCTGTATACCGATGACCCTCATAAGGCTGGAGCTAGGGCTGATATCCCTAAAAGCCATAGTTCTGAAGAAGAAGGCAGGTCTCTACCTTAAGAAGAGCTGTGGAATAAAAAATCCATTATTAACAGCGGTGTATCAGGAAATGTCTAAAATAAATAGTACCTGCTTCCTGAAAGGTTCCAAGGAAAAAATGATTGTGGATATATGCTGGTCAGGTAGGGGAGGGAGCTTCTCAGACCAAATGCAAAATGCATTGGGGAAGCGTATTGACCTATGGGACTGGTTGGAGAACTTTGACCATCTCAATAAGTAAAAAAAATATCAATTTGTAAAACATAGACTCTATTATTTTAAGAAGCCACAGGAATACTTGAACATATGTCCCTCTAAAAGGCTTAGACGCTTCATTCTTCTATTTAGAACGGAGCAGCTCCCCACTTAGACTGTGACAGGTATTGTAGAAAAGAACCCCTTAGAACAACGGTTCTGGCGCCTGTGTAAAGAGCAGGAAATCCCAGAGACAGCTAAGCATCTGTTGACCAGGTGTCACACAATGTCCAATATAATTAAATATTATGTTGATATGTATGTGCATAATTGGGAAACCATTGGGGAGATGTAATTCTGGCTTTACTGTACTAACACTAGCAGTATCCATTTGTTGACTGCCTTATACAACATTTGGTTGCAGATAGAAGCAAAGTTGGGCATATCATTATCAGAAATTGGTATTTTAACTAATAGTAAGCGCTTGCGCTATGCCGGATAGGAGCCGTTCAAAAATACCCCATATAAGTATATTTATCTTAGCAGAACTAATTGAAAAATATCTAATTCCACTGAATAGGACAAAGTGCGATCTGCATTAGTAAAGGAACCAAAGGGAATCCTCGTATGTTACTAGAGACTGTAATTGCTATTTTGAATTTTTAATTGTTTGCTTGTCTACTTGGTTTAGATAGGTATTGTGGAATCTGGGAAATATGAGTTTTTATTTTTACCTTATTTATTGTTACACTATGAACACAATGAAATTATTGTGTTCTCTTTTCTCATGTTTCACTTTTTTCTTGTTTTATGGATATTGTTATTTTTTTTCTTTTTATATTTTATGTGTAAAGTTTATTATGTAAACTAAATCACATTAAATGAATAAATAAGATAACAGGCACCAGTATTTTTACTGCTACCCCCAGCTATGACGGGACCCAATCAAAGGCAAGCAATAGCCAATCCGTGTTCTGAACCTTCTTTCTTCATTTGAACAACTAGATTGTGCACAGCCTGGATGACGTGGGATAGTGACCCATTCTCAGCATACTCGGGGGATATAAAAGTGCAGCAGCTGCTTCCCAACTTTTTGCACACTCCTCCTTCTGTGGCTGCTAGCAAATCCAGCATATAGCGGTTGTGCATTGTCATGAATCTCAATGCACGGAGCTCTACTTTGATGGCGTTTAACCCATTCTCAGTGTCATTGGCCAACTGGAATAGCTCCCATCGGACGATCTGAACCCACTTAGCTATAGCAGCTGCTTGTACCCCAGGAGCCAAAAAAGATGAAAAAAAAGTCTTTGCTGAGCTAAAAAGTCGATACTCATCACCGTCGGGTATTCCTCTGAGCCGTGTGGAGGAGTACTTTGAGACAGTTTGATCTCTTGTTTCTTCCCCGCTGTTAAAATCGTCCGTTTTCTGGCAGCATACCAAATTCATGTGTGATCTGCAAGTTTCTTTCTGCTTCTTTAGGTCCTGGAGTAGCTGTTAGCACCTCGACAGGCATGTCTTCTCCCTTCAGGTGTTCTTCCGGGATTACTAGTAGCACTGAGTGCAGGGTGGCCAGTGAACACTTGCCCCTCCCAAGAGGGTGGGAGGTGCAAGTAGGCTTGTCGGCCACAAAACCAGTAGTAATCCATCACTGCTGCCTTACCTTTCATCATATCAGGGATCACAAGAGTGTGCTTGCACTGTGTGTTTGCACCAACATGAACTGTTCCTTCATTGCTAAAACAAAGTTCATAGTCTATGTCTCTATGTATTCACACTGGCTTCTCCATTGTTGCAATCCATGTCAGCCGTCTGATGTATTGGGACTATATTTGTGCACACTTTGTCTCTACTCAGGCTATTGTCTCTTTGCTGTACTCGATCAGTCCATCTTCCAGGCACGTCAATGTGGTGCCCTGCCATTTGTCATTGACATATGAGTAACCTCCCAAGTAAAAGGAAAAATATGGTACTTGTAGACACTGGCGGGATTTCGTGTTGACATTGCACAACGCTGGGTCTAGATCAATGCTCAACTGCATGCCGCGTGCCTAGAATGTGTCCTTTATTCTGCATAGTGCAAGTTGTAGCAGGCATTGTGCCTCTGTAATTGGGACTGGATATGGAACTAAAAACTTAGGAGCCCCTGATGCGTGCAGGATAAGTGCACACATGTAACAGCTTTCATTGATTACATTCCTTCCTGCAGTGTGCATATCAGAGTACCAGCTATTGGAGGATCAGAAATGACATCAAAGCCCAACCCCTTATATGGATCATGCGTCCTTCGTACTTCCTGTTTCATTCGCCTAAGAAAACTTGTAGCGGTGGCCGGCAAAAAGTGAGACATTTTGTAATTCTTTTTTATAGACATATTCATACTAGCATTATTTTCCAACTGTCCTTCCCCCCCTTTATATGGCCACCCCATATAACAGACATACCTTCATCCACTCCAACAACCACAACCAGTGTCATACAAAACAATAGAATACTAAAAAGATATACTGCATAATTCCTAGAACAAATAACATTTATCTTAACTTTATCCCTACATAACAGAGAGGTTTGAGCACGTCATTCACGCATCCTTCTTATTCCTGGAGAGGAGAAAAAAGGCTATCAAGAAAGAGAAAGAAAGAGAGAAAGAGGGAGAAAGAGAGAGAGAAAGGGAGGGAGGGAGAGAGAGAGGGGGAGCGAGACCCTGTTCCTACGAGGGCCGACTGGGTTCTAGACCTTCAGAAAATTGAAAAAAGATAAAAAATAAAAGAACAATAAAAAATGAAAAGAGAAATGAAAGAAAAAAAAAATCAGGCATGTGCCACTGCACACCACCCTGGCATGGATCCTTTATTTACTTATTACTACGTTGATTGAGCTTTGCCTTGTCTCAAGTGCTCTTCGGACATCCAAGAAATGCACCCAATCTCTTAACTCCTTCACACGGACGGCGACAGGAGTACAGAACACCACCTCATAAGGACCTTGAAACGTGGGGCTGATCAGTTCCCCAGGTAATACTCGTCCAGTTGTAACATGGGCAATGCTGTGTATGGAACTGTGGTCTCGCTTTCTATAGGGATGGTCACTATTTCTCCCCCCATTACTGCACACCACTGCCGCCCATGTGTGCCTCTGTCCCGTCTTCTGGTCAATTATTGATGACCCATCAACATATAGTAGGTCTCCTTCCGTCAATGCATGAGTCGTTCATCAGAGTGTGAAAATAAATAAAACTCCTGTGCATAATCCGGAGTAGCTAAAACAGGGGCCGTGCAAATAGTTTATCTTAAGTCCTCAAATTGTCTATTCATTTTGTCCTTCCATTCCAATTTACTTTTAAGACCTCTGTCCTTCCCAGAGACTTTGTAACAGGGGCCTTGTGTAGACTGCATAGTCTAGGATCCATGCCCTACAATAATTACAAAAGCCCAAAAACTGCTGCATTTCCTTGACACTACTGGGCCTAGGGGTGGCGCGTACTGTCTCCGCCCTATCTGGAAACATTTTTTCCCCATTTGCAGAAATAAGTTGTCCCAAGTATAGTACCTCCTGTTGGCAGTATTGAAGCTTTTTTTATCTGCCTTGTACCCTTTGTGAGCCAGCAATTGCAATAATGCAACATAATCCCTTCTACACTGTTGTTTATTTTCACTACATACCAACAGATCATCCACATACTGGATAATTGTGCTAAGCCCCTGAATATTTCCCAAGTCAGCATGCAGTACTCTATTGAAAATACTTGGACTTTCACAGTACCATTGAGGCAATCTCGTGTGCTCAAAGTGCCATTGACCATACATACATGCAATGAGATCCATGAACCAGGGTGAAGTGGGATTGAGAAGAACGCATTCTTCAAATCCACTACTGTGAAATATGTTGCTGTCTTGGGAATGCTACATAGGATTGTCGCTGGATTTGGAACTACCTGAAACTCCTTCTGCACCACGTCATTAAGAGGACATAGATCCTGGATCATCCTCCAACTACCCCGTTTCTTTCTTGTCTGGATATATGGCTGTATTACACAGGGACGTGGATGGCACAATGATCCATTGCTCTAATAGAGCCTGAATAGTGACTTTTATCCCTTCCTCTGCATCCCTTGACAACGGGTACTGCAGCACCCTCTGGAGTTCTGCTCCTGACTTCAATGTAATCTGTACTATGGTCACATCTCTCAGTAACCCAACATCATGTGGATTAACAGTCCATAATTGTGCTGACACTTATCACATGTCCTCCTCAAAAAAGAAAGACAGGGTCAGCACTGCCATCAGGGGGCACTGTACCTTCCTATAATGCACCATGCTATCACAGGGGATGTAGATTTCGAAAATAATCTCCCCATTTTGCACACTGTCCTCAAATAACTCCTCATCAGTCATTTCCTTCAATTGTACTGTCGGGGCTACACGTAGTACTGTGCGCCACTCGCACCCATGCTGGTCTGTTCCAACCAGGACTACTCTTTTGTCTGACACTACTCTACTAGTCCTTGCAAATCTAATGACAATATTGTCCCTGCCACCATCTCGGGTGGCACCATGGGTCGGAAAATAAAATCTGTGGGCACTCGCCAACACTTTGTTGCAATTTGAGGCACTGCTTTTGCTAATACCTTGATACCATAGACAAATATGTCTGGGACCACAGGAACCCCACGGACTACTGACTCCCTTGCCATTGTATTGATTACTACCATTGCTCGAGCTACACACATCCCTGGAGTGGAACACACTACCCCTTCATCTGTGAATGATATAGTTATATTTAATTTACTGGGCAGATCCCTACCCAACAAGTTAACAGGGGAAACTCTCTGACTATAACAAGGGGGCTCGTTCTACCTTCCCTCCCACTTTTATATCCAGCTCCTCAGTGTATGGAACCGTAGAAATAGCCCCAGAGAATCCCTGCGTGTCAAGAGTTTTACCTGATAATGGAATGTTCCCCCCATAATGCATGATTTAGTTGCACCTGAATCTGCCATACATATAAATTGCCTGTTTCCTATTTCCGCCTCCACCAAGGGCTCCTCTTCAGGGTGGGCGGTTGTATATAGGATTTGACACGCGAGTGCTCTCTGTGGGCTGTCCTAATCAGAATATGTATTTGTCCCGGGGAAAAAAGAGGGCCGCCCCCGCCATTGTAACTCCTTGCAATGGGGCGCCTGTTCCCCATGTCATCCTGTTGAACTGTGTTCCTTCACCCTACTGTAGTTGTTGCCCACTTTGCCCTTGCCGGTCAGCCCCATAAGGGAACTAATTTTGACCCCCTCACCGAAATTGCTGTTGTCCCATTCCTTGAGGCCCTTGGAATACCTGCCCTGGAGGTGATGGCCCATAATGAAATCCCATCCCAGGCCTATTCCTGCATTCCCTTGCAAAATGGCCCATACCAGCAATGTGATGTTCCCAATCCTCCTCTCCGAGGCCCTATCCCACCAAAGCCTCCTGCTCTTGCTCCTCGAAATCCTCCTCTTCCCCTTGGAGCTCCTTCATAATGCCACTGTGGGTTGGGGTACTGTCCCACCAGCCCATTGTGCCTGTCCTCCTTTACCCCATTGTGCCGCAATTGTGGCATTCACAATTTGTTGAGTGTCTCCTGTCCTTTCCCCTGAACCGGTGCCATCACTGGTGCTTAGAAGACAACCTTATTTAGTTTCTTTCCCACTAGTTTTGCCTCATCCGTTTGCCGCTTCTGGGCTGTCCCCCTGTCCCGCTCCTTGATTTCTCTTATAATGGTAGACTATTATACTTTGTATCTCCGTCCACCCTTTGGCTTCAATCCCTACAATTTTATCTACTGCCTTCCGGACCTCTTTTAGTAATCCCCTCTTTAAGATAAAATAGAAAAATGGTACCCATTGCCTTCCTGTCTCAACTCTCCACATTTCTTGTAACTTAAGAATAAATCTAACTGGGTCCTCATCATCACCCATTGTACATTATATTAAATGATGTAAGTCAGGGGTATCTGGGTACATCCTTCGTAGGGCATCCCATACCCTTGCCCTTACTTCATTAAAGGCTGCTCCATCATGTTCATGATCTGCAAGACATATCCCAGGGTAACCAGGCCTTGCCGATATGTCTTCAGCATGATCCCAACCTATGGCGACTAGTAAACTCTTAAGGTGTCCTAGTGGTATGGCTACAGTGCTGTTTGTTTTTCAAATTCATAGATCCATTTACTGGTGCCGGCTGTAAGCTGGGGGAGGGCTTTAATTACAATATTTTTGTCCATTTGAGGCCATGGCACATACTGCGTTATCCCTACTCCTTTATGTATAACTGGCATCTGCATATCTATTTAGTTTTCTACCCCTTTTTTCATACTCTTCTGATCTGGCGGGTTTCTCGCTGCTTCCTCTCCTTGATCTCTTTCTTGCCCTGCCTCTTCATTATTTCTACCACCTTGATCTTCCCCTTCATTTTCTCTTGTTTGTTCTACCCTCTGCCCATCATCTTTTTCAACAAAAACATTTCTTATTGCCCCAGGGTTGAATCTAAAAGATCTCCTAACTTCCAATCCCCTATTTTCTGCACCGTTAACCTTATTTCTGGTGATACTTCTTCAGGTTCTTGTAACCTGACAAACCTTTAACGCAATGCTCTTAACTCATTGTTTATAACTGCTTGTGGACCCTCTGGATACACTGATGATACAGGCATATCAGCACTTGTGGATGGGTTATATGGAGGTGGAGGTGCAAAAGCTTTTGAGTTCCCCCCCTAGTTGCTAATCCTGATAAGTCCTGTTGACACTCTCTCTACCACTGGAGGCTTATAGACTGGGTTTGTATACCCTACTGCGGGTTTAGGCGTTATGAGATATGGATCTTTTCTTCACCTTGCTGATCTTCCATATCCTCTAATAATCGCCAGAGATCTAGAATCTCTTCTTTTTGGGATTTGTTTCCCTTTATATTTTGCTGCTAAAAAGATGGACATTTTTTCTAGTATCTTTCTGTTATCAGAGCCCTGCTCTGGCCAGGAGCAGGGCATCCCCCCTTCCTTTGTTTCTACTATCCATTGTTTGTGGTACTTATTTATTCTGTCACAATAGAGTGGCAGGACCCTATGCATGTGTTCTATTGGGGCTTCTTCCTCCATAATGTTGCCCGCGTCCCTAATGCTTCACTTAGACCCTGCTGCTATGCTGCACACGCTGCTGATTACACAAAAATACAGATCAACCCACTTTTTCCACCCTTCACCCACACACACACCCACACCCAGACTCATTCACCTTCCTTCCTTTTTTACCACAAAAGACAGCAAGAGAATATATACAAATATAATTGACTAAAATCCAGGTCCATTCCTTATACCGAGCCACTACTCTTTCCCCTTATATCGTTATAAAACCACCTTCCCAGCTTTTGTAATATGCTGAGGATCCCATTGCTTTTATCGTCATAAAAGAATAATGCGTGATACTACCTTCTCAACCTGTTATGGCTGAGCAACCCTTAATTCCCAGTCTTTATATGCTGGGGCTCCCTTTCCTCTCAGTCTTTATACACTGAGGCTTCCTTTTTGCATTATAAAAAGTCGAAAAAAAGAAATATGGGCCAATTTCAATACATAACCCACCTCCTATCCAATCTACTCCTTAACAGATCACCTGAAATCCTATCCCATTTCTACCATAACACATCACCAAAAACAAAAATTCCTATTCATTCTATTCCTTAATAAATCACCAAAAGTCCTAATCAATCTATTCCATTGACCTTGTAGTTCATTCACATCACCATACTATCATACATTCATACATACATGTCACCTTGTTGTTATCACTTGCAAGAGTATACATGGGCGCGTTTCACTCGAGTTCCCTTCGTTATGAAGCTGGTGTCATGATCCCTGCCCCCAAACCCCTGAGACAACATACTGGAGCCAGGCCTCGATCACCTACATGGCCCTTAAGGACCGCACCGTCTTATCTGAGACTCACTTGGAGTCAGACCTGGCGCCTGTGGCGCCAGGTTGATACAGAACTCCGAGGACAACTTGGCATTGGACTCTGTAATATACTGTGGGCAATATGGATGCCCCCACATAACTCAGTTCTATGAACTGAGCAATGCGGTCTAGCTTTTTGGGTGTGGTTCAACCCAGGGATACCTGGGATGTCTGGAGGCTATTTAAACCACGCCTGGGCAGAGGAACACGCTTAGCGTTACTCTGCACTTGCAGCGAGACACTCACTGTGTTCGAATCGGTCTCCTGTAGGCCTTCGCCTTTTCCTCCGCATCCGCGCACCTGCAAGAACAAGAACAGCGTTAATAGAATACTTACCTTGGGGAGTATCCTGGTTCCATCCATCGCTCCTCCAGTTCTGTGGGCAGCATTTCGGCAGTGTCTTCTCCGTCTCGGCACGCCGCATCCTGGAAGAAATGAACGAAAGGAAAAGACATTTAGGAAGCATACTCGTATCCCTGTTCGCTCGAAAACAGCAAGAAGAGTCAAACGCTTACCTGGACTCAAGCTGCTCGGGGTAACTTCAGCTCCGGAGCACGCCATCGACCTGCAAAGGGAAAAGACAAAACAGGTTAGCACATAAAGGACAAGAAGGCGCCGCATATCATGCTTACTCTCTGCACCTTATTCTCTCAGCCGGCAGCCACGCTGGGAGATTGCAGCGCCTGTAGGGGACAGAGAGAGAGACATTGATCAGCACAAGAAAAAGCGAACAGCGCAGCGCATCGTGCTTTCACTCACCGCTTAGTTGTCGGCTCCCTTAAGCAGCAGTACACCATCTCTGGCCTCGCCAACACCTAAGGGAGAAGAGGAACGTTATAAAGGGGGCAAGAGCTAAGAAAAGGACGATTCAATAAGAATCAACAAACCTACCTTGTCAGACCCGATTGGGCCCGCACCAGTGAAGCAACTAGGTTGTATAGCGCCCACATCAACCAACGCACCCCTGCACCGAAGGGCAGGATGGAGAGCACACAACACCAGAAAAGAAGGTGAGGAGAGGACATAGGGGAAGGTTAGGTCCCCGAGGGAAGAGGGGGTTAAGCATCCAGAGACAACAGAGTTTAAATCCGGAAATCCTGTGGTTCAGGCCCAGTCTGCAGCCAAACAGATTCTGGGGAAGGATTTGAGGTCGTGAGAGGTCCAGACAGGCCGAGTGGTGTCCCCGTGGATACCAGGTGAGTGTTACAGCTTGCCCGTCTTTCTCTCTGGAGCCATGCCCTGCTACGGTGAGCGGAGAGGATTTCTTTTAAAATGGCTGCTACTAAAACCGCTCAGGATACACATGTTTTTTTTAAATTTGGGGGACCGGTCTCTGTAGATGGGCGTGACTCCTGCTGACTGGCCTGAGCTTTGCAAAGCACGGGGGCAAAAAACTGAGATCACATCAGGGTCACCACTGCAAGGATAGCCCAATTTACAGGGGTATCCCTAATTATAAGGGTGCCCCTAAATCACACTCACTCCACAATAAATGCACCCCTCTAAGGAAGTAAGGCCAAGAGTCTATCTTGCAAGGATAATAAATGTAATCTTTACAGAAATGAGGATGGGGAAAATAACTCTGCTCCCTGAACGATCTCTTCTGTCCCTCAACCATTCCTTTCCCCTGCCAAACTGGTGCCAGGCAGGAGCTTTTATACTCTTGGCTTGGTCACTGAATATGGGCATGGCTCCATCCCACAATGTCCTTTTTCCATACAAGGGATGTTCCAGTCTTCATTTCTTCATCATCAGCGATTTGTGTCAGTCCATACTACTTAACATATTGTAACCTTACATAAACACACTGCAGCCCTGCAGACTTTTACAAACCTTGAGGCCTAGCCTCAAGAAAAACAAAACATTTTTATAACTAATTTTCATTCATACTCCACTCATTGCACTCATATATTTATGTGGTCCGTTGCACAATGTGCATCTACATGATATGCATTAGCATTTCAACAATGTCTTGCACACTTCCTTCCCCCACACTTCTTTAGCATGGATTTTCCAACCATTCTTCTGCCACATAGGCAACCACATCACCAAGCCATTAGCAATGGACCATGAGTCATTTTAAATGTAACAACTCCCAGGCATCTCTTGTTTTTTTTTTTAACCAACTTTATTTTCATTTTTAACTTAAGACAATGGTTGAGCTTTCGTTACAACATGTGTTAAGAACATTGTTATCAACATGAACCTTTTATTCAACCCCCTTGAACTTTCTTGTAGAGTCTAGTATTGTCTTCATACTTTTCCCCACCCCTCCCCTCCTCTACCCCCCACAAGCCCCCCCTTTTCCTTTTATTAATTGAACCAATGAAAACCGTGTTTGTAACCAGAACAATTCCAAGAGGCAACCCCTCGCCATATCTTCTGCTGCCTTTATCTGATATGGATGTTTCTAAGAGCCCAGGGTTTAAAGTATTGATTCTCCCGCTCCCCCACATAGTCCTGGAGTGGGTCCCATATGGCCAAGAATTTCAGATATGACCCTGGTTCTGTGGCGCAGATGTTTTCCATTGCCATAACTCCCCACACTTTCACCCACCACCATGGAGTTGTAGGGCCCTCCACTGTCTTCCATCGTTGGGCCACTGTCTTCCTTGCTGCAGCCAGAAGGTGGGTTATGAGGGCCACTCTGTTTCCTGAGGCTGCATAGTTCCCTTCTGCCACTGCCCCCAGCAGAATGACTTTCGGGGACCATGGTAGGTCTGCGCCCGTTATGTCCCTGATCAGGCTCAGTATTTCTTTCCAGAATATTTTTCTCCTTGGGCACGACCACCACATATGGAACATGTCTCCTCTTTCTCCACACTGCGCCAGCATTCTGGGGGGTACGAGGGGATCATTCTGTGTATTCTACTTGGGGGTAAGTACCAGCGGTAACATAGTTTGTATGCCGATTCTTTAATTGCCGTGGATTTGGATAATTTGTGCGCCCTCCTCCAGATTTGACTCCATTCTTCCTGCGTAATCTCCTCTCCTATGTCCCGCTCCCAATCTTTCATGTACTGGAGGGAGTCGTCTTTTTGCGCCTTATCCAGTAGCTTGTATAGTCTAGTGATCCCTTTTTCATGTGTCCCCTCCCGTATTGTTAGTTCTAGGCCTACGGGGGTCGTAACCCTGCTCTTTTTACCTCTGGGTGTGAGATCCAGTGACGCAATTGAATATATTTGAATCTGTGGTTTTCGACGAGGCCAAATCTATGTTTACATCCTTCGAATGTGAGTGGGGCGTCGTCCTGATACATATCTTGTAGGGACAATGTGTCTGCTTCGTTCCAGCCTTCCCAGAATCTTTTGTGAAAGCCAGGTGAGAAATCTGGATTATGCGTGATAGGGGATAGTGGGCCCAGACCTAGTTTGACCCCCCTGCTACGGATAGCCTTATCCCAGCTGTGTAGGGTCGTTTTAGTGGCTGCTAATAGGATACCTCTCGTGTCTCTTGCTTTTGTTTTTAGGAATGGTAGTTTACTCAAAGGGATATCTGTCGCAGTCTGTTCTATTTTCCCCCAACCTGGAAGAGGGTCTTTACCCGCCCATTTCAATGCTGGTGCTAATTGAGCTGCTAACACGTATCTCCCCATATCCGGGACTCCCAGCCCCCCAAGTAGTGTGGGCCGCATCAGGATCCTTTTTTGGATCCTCGGCTTCTTATTTCCCCAGATGAATTTAAACACTGCCTTTTGGAGTTCTAGGATCTGTTTTGGGGGGATGTCCACTGGGGTTGAGCTCACTACATACAGTACTTTGGGTAGCAAGGTCATTTTTATCGCCGCTATTCTAGCAAACCAGAACAATTCCTGGGCATCCCATCTCTGCAGGTCTTCCTGCAGGCGCTTCCATAGAGGTGTAATGTTTGCCTTGAGCAGATTCTTGACGGTTCTAGTAATATGGATTCCTAGGTATTCGAGGGACTGTTTTTCCCATTTCAGGGGATAATGTTCCTTCAGGAGAGCTATGTCCTCACTACCTTCGGTTATATTCAACGCTTTGGATTTTGAATAGTTTATTGTGAACCCTGATGTCTTTTCAAACTTCTGCAGTTCTCTGATTATTCTGGGTAATGTGTGTCTTGAGTCTGCCATATAAAGCATGATATCATCTGCGTAGAGGGCTATCTTGTTTTGAATCTCCCCGGTGCGCACCCCTCTAATTCCCGGGTCTTCCCTAATTCTGCAGGCAAATGGTTCCATTGCCACGGCAAGTATGAGCGGGGATAGAGGGCACCCCTGCCAAGTATCTCTCCGGATATTGATTCTTTCTGAGGTGTAGCCATTCACCATTAGTTGCGTAGATGGATGCTGGTAATTTGCTAGAACCATCTTGGTGAATATCGGTCCACAGCCAAAACCCTCCAATATCAGTTTTAGGTACCTCCAGTCTATGCTGTCGAATGCTCGTGTGGCATCTAATGCGGCGATCGAGAATTTTTGGCCCCCAGTCTATTATGTCAATTACGCGCCGGACATTATCCTGAGTATGTCTCCCCCTTACAAAACCTGCCTGGTCTGCGTGTATTATCTCGGGCAGTACTGCTGCCAATTGATTCGCCAGTATCGTCACATACAGTTTTGCATTTGTGTTGAGGAGAGCTATGGGGCGGTAACTGGTGCATTCTACTGGGTCTTTCCCAGGTTTTAGGGGTCATATTGTGGTCGAGTGTCCCATATCCTTTGAAACTGCTCCCCTATCCCTGATTAGATTGAAGAGGCAAGTGAGGGGGGTTGCCAATTGTGTCTGGAATATTTTGTAAAACCCATTCCCTAGTCCGTCGGGGCCTGGTGCCTTTCCCCTGGGTAGTGCTGCTATCGCATCACACACTTCCTGTATTGTGATGGGGTCCCCCAATTTTTCTTTTTGTTGTTCCGATATCTGTGGCAATTTTACGGCTGACAAATATGACTCTTGTTCTGCTGCATTCAGGTTCTCGCTAATCAGCAATTTTTTATGAAAATGGACCATCGTTTCTAGTTTATCCTCTTCTCCCGTCTGCAGTTCCCCTCTACTATTTCTTAGCCGGGTGATATAATTACGCGCCTTCTGTTTGCGTAGTTTGGCTGCCAAGAATTTGCTCGCTTTCCCCCGTGTATGTAATATGATTGTTTCGTGTTTAGCAGTATTTGCGCCGTTCTATCTGCGGTATGGTTTTCTAGTTTGGCTCTGGCCTTTTTAAGGTCTCGCCAAGCTCTGGGCGTCTGACGGGTCTTATGGAGCTTTTCAGCGTTTTTAACCTCTTCTTCCAATTTGCGCGTTATAAGGACTCGCTCCCTATAGTATTGCGTTGCTTGTGCTATGAATTCCCCCCTAATTACTGCTTTCCCCGCATCCCACACCACCCTCCAGTCCACCTCTCCATTGTCATTTTCAGGGAAATAGTTCCCTATGGCTTCTTCCATATGTGCCCCAAGTCTCTTGTTTTAAGGCCTGATATACTGCATATAATTTGGCGAATTGGCTACTCTTCCCTTTTCCCGAGGTGGTTATCACCTTTTTCAATTTTGGATTGTAGGCTACTGCTTTCCAATGTCATTCAACACCCAGATATTTGGCTGAGCCATCTGTGAACCAGGCACGTTCAACTTGCTCACTGGACAGCTCTCCATAAGGGATTCCCCATTTTACAGGAGAATCGCCAATTATCTCTTCCTCACTTGGTTCCAAGTCAGCTAACGGAACACCTGCCACTTGTTCATGTAATTTGGCCACACCACCCTTTCCTGTCTTGGCACGATCTTGTATGAACCATTTCCATTTGATAATCCTTGCCTCTTGAGCATGTTCGATGGGTTTTAGGTGAACTCAGCACTCATTGCATAATAGGTATTTCTGGCTGGATCAATACATTATGACCCACCGTCATTTGTTCGGTGTTCACTAGTGCCCAATTACAAGCCAACAGTTGCTTTTCAAATGGAGTATATTGTTAGGCAGAAACCTGTGCAGTTCCCTTGGGGACCACTGCAAAAGATTTAGGACTACAGGTTTTGGCAGTAAACCCACTTGGTAGCAGTCTGCACCACCCAGATTTACCTGGTAGCTGTGGCTGAGCAGTCAGACTTCCCTCAAGAAGAGTTAGGCAGTATGTAAAGTATACACAATAGGCACTCAGAAACAATAGCACAAGCAAACACTGACCAGAGCTTTGGTATCAAGGTATATAATTATTTATTTAAAAACACACTTATTGAAACACTCCAGCACTATTATTGTAAATCACTTTAAACACAGTTACTATTATTATATATACATCCCTTATTCCTTATGAGACAAGTCTTAGTTAACACCAGACACAGGTGAGTGCTTAACTATAGATGGCACTCCAATAAGTTAACGAAAAAGGGAGGGAAAAAGGCAAAATGTAGGAAAATACACCACACTAATACTTAGGAACTCTTAAGCAAGGCAGGAAAGTCAAAAGTTACTTGTGAGCCAAAGTCCATCGGCTGGGCCCACTCTTGGAGAGGGCAGGACACAAATGCACCCAAGATCACACAGTGACAACCGGCTTAAAAAGTCTTGCAGGGAGTTCAGAAAGGTTTTAGTTAGGCTCAGAAAAGTTTAGCCAGGGTGTCCCAGGCTAACCCAGGGTCGAAAGCCAGGGGCTAAATCTACCCCGTACAGTCGGTTGCAAGGGAAGCCAGGCGGAACACGGTACCTTATGT
The DNA here is from genome assembly GCF_040938575.1 of Ambystoma mexicanum. Taxonomy (NCBI): domain Eukaryota; kingdom Metazoa; phylum Chordata; class Amphibia; order Caudata; family Ambystomatidae; genus Ambystoma; species Ambystoma mexicanum. The sequence goes on along the minus strand of NC_090931.1, from coordinate 591,399,130 downwards.
GGAAAGGATCCTCCAGCGGGGGCAGTTGTTCCTGGCAGCGGGTGCAAGTCGCGGCTTCGTCCAGAAGAAGAGAAGATCTCAACGTGGAGGGAAGATGAAGGTCGTTGCACTGAAAGCGAAGAAACCAGCTGCAGAGTTTTCCGGTTAAAGGTACTACCCTTTGATTCGCAGTAGTGGTAAACCGTGGTATCCCGGTTGCCGGGGTGCTTGGCACAGGCAAGGCGGCCACGAGATGCTCCAGGAAGCGAAAAAGGAAGCAGACTGGTTATCCCCACCAGTCGAAGGAAGAAGACTCTCCGGGCTGGAAATCTCCTCTGTCGTTGGGAAAAGTGGTGAGACGGTTCAGCAGGGCTCCACCGGTGGTGTCGCCATAGCAGGTCGGCTCAGCTTCTCCCTCGTCGGATTCTTAGGTCCTGTGGCGACTTCTAAAGTTCCAGTCCCCAAAGCCCTGCTGCTTTTATGCAGAAAACCCCCATTCACTCAGCCTAGCTGTCACTCAAACATGCTAAGTGGTGAGCCGGCCGCCAATCAGGACGGAGTGCGACTTGAGTTGCCTAGGCAACTCAGTCCAGGGTGCCTAAATCCCCCTCCACCCATCCTAAGTACCCCAGACAGAGTGGCACCACTTTGGAGGGCTTCTGTGGAGAAGCCCGCCAAAAAAGTGGAACAAAGGGCTCACCTTGGGTTGGAGTCACAGAAGCGAACACAAACGCCATTTTAGAACTGAGTTCTGGCAAAAAATACCAACCGAAGAATTAATATTAAATAAATAAACCGGCGGTATGTTCGAGGCTATAGGAATTTAAATAATTAAAGTTGGTAGCCTCGAACAATGGGAAATCCCATAGAGATATATTCGCGGTCGAATATAAAAAGTAGTATCCATTGCCACCAGCCAAAACTCGATCCGGGGGGACGGAGACGTGCCCCCTCGACTAACAGACCCCAGGGCAATCGAATTGCCCCGGCCTGTACGTCCACAATATGATGGTTTGTACTGGTCCTGTTCAGAATTTGAGACTAGTAAAGTCAATGGTGACTTTACATGCCCTGGGAGACAGTAGTCAGTCCCAGGGTATGGAGTCTATACTGGGGGGTCACTATGACACCCCTGTGTTACTGCACTGAGGGTGCTGTGTAACACACATCACAAAAACACATGAAGCCCTATGGAGCAAAAGACCCCATAGCCCATTAAACACATCTAGAGTCAAAGAAAAACACTCAAATCATGCCCATGATTGAGGGTAAAAGGGTCTCACTCTTGGCAGGAGAAAAAAATAAACCCCAAAAATCCAGCAAAGCTGCTGGGGGACTCACTAGGTTAGGAAATTCAGCCTAAACAGAGAATTCTCCCTAACATATATCTGTCACCAGCTTCAGGTAACTTGCGACTCCAAAACCCTAAAGGTACTCGTTTTCTGTCCTGTTTCTGCCACAAACTCCAGTTGGCATATGCATTCTAGACAGACACATTTAACTGAACCTCACCTTCCCTCACTGGCCATAAATGTAGCATTTTTTGAATGGTGCCCTTAGCTAATTAGAATGCTCTGTCCTGTTCCTCACCCCATTCAAAATTGAATTTCTTACGTGTTACTTTGTAAAGGGGTGACAGGATTTGCCCCAGATGGGGTATGTGTTGTCTCCAAAATCCAAACAACCCATAAACTGCTGGGCTTGTTAAGTTCTCAGAGTGGAAAACTCAAGGATTTTTTGTTTGGCTTTAGGAACCATCTCGCGATGTCCATTGTGCCACTGATTTCCCAGAAAAATTGCAGTCTCTGCCGGACCTTTTGTTTTAGTCTCATTTATTTGCCATCCTTCCTTCCTTAAACCATCCATAATAAGATTTAAGTGTACTCAGACGCTATGCTCATCATTCCCCTGGATTAGTATATTGTCAATATAATGTACGATCTGCACATCAGGTTTGCACAGAATTTTGTCCAAATGTTCGGCCACCAGCCGGTGGCAGATGGTTGGACTATGCATATATCCCATTGGAAGACGTTTGAACGTATACTGCCTTCCATTCTGGAAAATGCAAACTGCTCCTGACATTCTTCAGCAATTGGAATGGTAAAGAAGGCATTAGCCAAGTCTAACACCGAGTACCATGTTCCCTCAAATTTCTGTACATTTTTAATTAGCGTTACCGCATCCGGAACTGCCAGTATCAGCGGAGGCGTATGTTTATTCAATTCGCAATAATCAACTGTCATCCTGTAGATTCCATCCGTTTTTTTGACAGGCCAAATCCGATTGTTCCATGCAGCGGTCACCGGTCATAACCCACAGGCTTGTACATATCCTTTAATGGTTTCTGTAATCTCCTTTTGACCCCCGGGAATCCGATATTGTTTCATGGACACTGTTTTAGTGGCTACTGGAACTGCACCGGGGACATCTTCAATTTACCCACAATCACGGGGGTACAAGTGAACGCACTGACCCCAAACTGATAAAATGTACCTCCTAATCCGAGGGTCAATCCTTCCAGAATATCAAATCCAATAATGTATTCGGGAATCAGGACCACCAATACTTGATAGCTATCCCTTTTGAAACTTCCAATTTTCATATCTATGTTGGTTTGTACAGCAGGGGTCTCTTTGCCCTCCAATCCAGTTATTGTAAAATGTTACCCTTTGAATCTCAAAGGATTCCCATGTATCAATGAGGCCTCCGCCCCGGTATCAATTAAAGAATTTACCTCTTGTTTGCTTCCTGATTGCCAAAATAGTTTTACTTTTACATGAGGTCGTCTGTCTATATTAATTTGGGCATTTGTTACCAGAGTTTGCCCTCATCCTATTCATATTTTGAGTGCAGGTTTATGGATTCCATCTCCACCATTGCACTCACCATTTTCCCCAAATCGGCATACGCCAGCTGAGATTGCTTCGACGTATCCAAAGACACATCATCTACCTTCTCAGGGGGCGATGGAAACGGATCCTCCCCCTTTCTCTTGTTTATGCACTTCTTGTCATTTCACCTGTTTATAGCGCTCCTTTCCTTCTAAACCTTGCTTTTTGTACAATTGGTACATTTCTCGTGTCTCAATCCCATCGATATCCCCCTGCGGTACCCCATCTTTCAGTAGCACTAGGAACATATCCTTTCTAGACACGCGCGTATCGCGACTGTCAAACCTCTTGCCAGGAGTGCGCCTTTCACTGCGCCCCTCCCTCTCCCGTTCTCGGGGTCTTTCCTCAGCCTTTTCCCATTCTTCTAAATCCGCCAGTTGTCTGATAGCGTCTACCACCTCATCCGTTATTTTACCTGTCATTCCCACCAGTAGAGTCATGGTAACATTCTTATATGCCGGAGGGGCGGTGTGAATAAAAGTGTTTGTAGCTGAAACAGAGAATGCTACTAACCCCATATGTTCGGGATCATCAAAATGGATTGCCTCTTTCATAGCATGTTCTCTCACCCTTTGAATAGCCTCTTTCAGCGTATACCATTTATTTTCCTCAGTCGGCCAATCTGATGCAATAGGATACTTGAGATTGCAGCCTTGGGCCGCCATTTGCAATAAAGACATTCTGCCATTTGCAATAAGGACATTTGAGACTCTCCTCCGTCAGCCTCCCACACGGGGCCTACCCATAGTATTTCTTAAATTTGGACTTCCTGCGTCAACGGTAAAAACCGAGCAGAGTCCGTCGCATCTACGTGAAGACCCGCCGCCCCTCCATCAAGTAACCTGACCATCCAGGTTAACAAAGGTTCTCCTGCCCTTTGCTTTAACCGGCTGACGATTTCCCCAATTTCCTACTGTGAATTATCCTCTAGTGCGGTCATGTCTACTAGCCCTCCTCCGGGATTATTGGGATTACGACCCATTCTCCGTCGTATCAACGGGTTAACCACTACCTCTTCAAGATCAGGTTCCAATTTGGGTGTGGATTCGGGTTCTGAACCACTCTCAGTGCTAGTACTATCGAATACATCCCTGTCCCAGTGATCTGGATCCCAGTCCACCCCTGCAGTGGCAATCACAGTTGCCACCTTGCGAGAATTCACTCTCCCTCTTCTCTTCTTGTATTTATAATGAGCCACTCTCACAGCAGCACGCTCAGCTACCACCTGATATTTATCTGCTTTATCATGATGTAATTTCATCTGGAGCTATTGCATTAATGCCAGTTGTTTTTCAGCTGCCAGCTATTTTTCTAATTTCAGGACATTCGCCTGTAATTCCACATTCTGCTGATGTAGCTTTCGGAAGGCATGTAACAAGATCCAGCCCCTCCTATCTAGGGCTGAACACTCCTTCCCTTTTTCCACCAGCACTTTTTGTAGACAACTCATCAATTCTTCCGGACTTGCCTCTCCTATACTGGTGTCCTATTCCTATCTCAAACCTGCCCAGGTCTGGGCAACTTTGTCATACAGACTTGGTCCACACCGGAATAGTTACCTCAGGACAGCCTCCGCGTGCAGAGCTTCCTTTTTCCTAAATAGGGAGCTCATGTTAACAACTGGATATTACACATCCCCAACCATCAATACCTCACCACACACTACTCACTTTCCAAAATATTTGCCTAACTGAATCCAATATCGCATATCTTCAAAAGAAATTGGCAGGGAACCTTGGCATTAATAGCAACACAAGGACCCTGCTCACAGTGCCAATTGTTTTGCTTTCTCGTGGACACCTGCGGAGACTGCATACTTACATTCTCCTGATCCTTGCAAATGTAGTTATTGGATTCAGATAGGCAAAGATTTACACATAACACATTAGTTATAGTTATAATAAAAATGGCGTGTTACTGGCCCTTTATTCAATTGTAACTTACAAAAAAAAAGAACAAGCACATAATTGGTTATATCTAACCAAAGAAAAAAGGCTTCACCGTTAAGATCGTCACAGGAGACTTCTTCATCTCAGCCACAACTACACTGCTTAGTCCCTCAGCAGGTAGGCAAAGAGATCGATCGTTCTAACAGGATCTGGAGCGCAGCGTCCTCCCTCTCAGTGGGACTTCATCACCCGGGGTCCAAATTCTAACTCTGTATTCCAAGAGGAAAACCCTTGTCTCTTATGGGGGCTGATTCCGATCCCTGCCACTCATGGGTTACCATGCTGCCCTCAGCCGAAGAGCAGACAATAAGCATGAGGCATAAACAGAGTGGAATATTCCAGTTAGAAGTGGAAAAAACCCATCATCCCTCCTTGCTGTCGTTCCCACTGCCCCTTATCACTGCACCTGCAGAGTACTCTGACTCCCTTTCCAGCTTGTCCTTCGGCGGACAATACAATCCCTATTCTCCTCGGCTCGGTCATCTGACATACATATGTAACCTTGTCTTCGCAGCAGAAATACATGTTGACCAGCGGAGCCCAGAGCCCAGGAAAACGTAGACTTTCATTACTGTTTCATTGAGGTAAATGGAAGTGAATATCAAAGATGGCCGCGCATCAACGCCATGTTATCTGGCTCATTTTGCACACGCACTACAACGTGCACCCACATGGGTACTTTCTCACATCTAAATGGCTAAACTCCAAGTCCCAACGTGCTATCCGAATGCCTCACGAGTGACGATATCACGCTAATACGCAGACGTCACTCCAGCTATTTAATAACAAAGAAAATGGCGGCCGCATGCAAGATGCACACGGACCGCAGTAGGTGATTCCTGATGGGACATCACAGTATAATTAGTGAGTACTGTAGAAGGGACAATCTTTCTCATATTTTCAGGTACTTGTCAAGAGCACTTGTCTTAAACATGGGACTCAGCATACTGTCACTACAATAAGGGCATTCTATCATTACAGGTTTCTAAACAACATTGGTCCTGACACAAATTATTTACAACGTTACTGAGGCCTTAAGGGTTTTTAGAATCAAAGCTTTGTCCAGTATTAAATGGAAGCCTACCCAATAATACTCACTTTCGTATATATATATATATATACACACACACATACACATACACACATGCTAAACAGATTGAGATACTGTGATCTAATCCACGTGTGAAGGGTCAGAGAAGAGATATAAAACTGAATTACAGACAGAGCTCACGTTGACCAAATCACAGTTCACCTAACATGGTCTGAGTAGTTTTGGTAAGGGACGGCACTCTCTTGCCTGTTACGGATTGTCTTTTATTACAATATCCTGGAAGATTAACATTTAACCCACAGTGATCTCAGATTTTGCTTGCAATTTTGTTCATCTCACCCAATGTACTGCATGTATTTACCATATGAGAAACAATGGTGAGCCTTTCATCTTGTTTTAATTTACAACACATAGGCAATAGGAATTAATTACCATATTAAGGGACGGCGCGCTATAAACTGAAATAACAACACTTAGGATAGCATAGCTTTACTACAGATATTAGTAGGACAATTCAAATTAAGTAAGGCATGTTTGTGCACAATTCACCCTGCTCTCCTTACTAGTTTTGCATTTGGAACACCACCACTGGAATTTACTAGCACTTTAGGAAGCTTTGTGAGAACTACCTACTGTATTTTGGCTATCTAGCCTTGTTCAGGGCACTGGTTTGTGTAAGAGGTACTGCTCACTCATCTGTTACTTATTGGAGATGTATGTATCTGTTTGATATTTTGTGACGAAGGTATTTTATATGTCCATATATTTGTTGGTTTCCTTTCTATTCTCCTCGACTCCCGTATGTATAAATGAACTTACACTGTACTGTTACATACTCAATGCATAGGTTTTCAAACATTTTTGGTTAAAAATAACTTTTTTGTTAAATAATTATATGGTAACCATATGAACTGACTTTAATTGGTGTACAAACAGCTTTGAAAAAGACAAAGTCGAAACAAGTATTGGCTTTTAGACTGCATGGAATTTGGAGCAAATAAATCCAGATATCAAGAATACCATTAACTTGGGCAATCTTTTCAAAAATTGTTTGCAACTGTAACTCTGCATATGATTCGGGGCTATTCATGTACTTATAATACTCTGAGTGTGCAATTATAGCTTTCTACTTTTATACTAAGTGCAAGGTGCCAGTAGTATTTATATACTATATTAGCTCTATGGTTTGGGGATTGCCACAGACTACTAGCCACGCTGCTGGCCATACTGCCTTTTGAAATTTGCGTCTCAGCGCATCTGGATACGGGTCACCCCATCATCTATTACTAATGTTCCAAAGGAGTTTGGGGCTACCTTCCCCAAGCTTCAAGCATTGTATCACACAACAGTCTCACAATGTTCAACTTTATCTGTTTTTAGAATTGCTTTCACTTTACACCTGGATGTGTTGGGGCTTCCTTGTCTAGGCACAGTTAACAGGCCGCACAGCCCACCCTTTACAGGTCACGCAACCAGTAGCCCTTGCCCAGCTTTCTGTCACCTTGGCAGTTCACACAAACTCACAAGTTCATAGAATAAGCGTCACTGTGTTAAAGTTGAATTTAGAAAGTGTGAATAATAGCGTCACTGCGCTAAAGTTGAATGTAGAAAGTGTGAATAATAGCGTCACTGTGCCAAAATTGGATTTAGTGTGAATAATAGCTTCACTGTGTTAAAGTCAAATTTTAAAGTATTCCCAACATCATGTGCCCTAATAGCGTCACTTTGCTAAAGTTGTCTTTAGAAAGTGTGAATAATAGCGTCACTGTGTTAAAGCTTGAATTTGAAGATATTCCCAACATCATTTGAGTGCGCCCTAATAGCGTCACTGTGCAAAAACTGAATTCAGAAAGTGTGCCTAATAGTGTCACCGTATTAAAATCTGATTTGGAAAGTGTACCCAACAACAGTGAGCAAAGGATATCATTGAGTGTACCCAAACTATTTTCACTGTGTTGAGTCTCACATCTAGATCCTGTACCCAAATAGCATTGAGTGTCTCATGTTAAGACGGATTTCTGAACTCTGTCCTGGTGGCGCTGAAGTTCAGAAGGCCAACCTAATTACTTGGAACAGGGTAACCTCTGGACGAGCCAGACCAATCAAGGTAGCGATTGCGGCGGTCAAGACTAGGTCTCAAGAGGGGTGAGGGTGACTGAAAGCCCGCAATGAGCATACAAAGCAAGAACACTTACAAACTACTCCAAACAGTTGTTATATTAAAAATATATACACATTTATTTCAAGGCCTTTAAAACAATGACCGTAGCGAGAAAATCACAATATAACGATAGTAAACCAACACATACCATATCAACACAATATATATACAAATACAACAAGTCTCAAGCGTTATATGCACGAAATGTGTAGTCCACCTAAAAGGGAGGGAAAACAGTCAGTGCGCAATAATGCTTAGACCCAGTTCGCCTTCAGAGGCACCTAACTAGATGGAAGTCCGAGCCCTGCGAAGAGTGGAGCCTTGTGCTCAAAAGTACCTGCACGCGCTGGTGCCAATGGGCAAAAGCAGAAGCTCTTCGAGGGAAATCAGGCAGTTCAGTTTAGTGCACAAAAGAAGAAGAACAAGTTCCACGACTCAAGCGCAGCTTCCACAGTGGGCAGAAGCAGAGCGCGAGTACGGAAAAGGGTGCTGTTTAACACAGCGGGGAAAAGCAATGGGCTCCTGCAGGAGGGCGACCAGATCCTAGCTATGCTACTCACCGGTCCCCGATGCAAGCAGACCCAGGCTTCTCTGCGTCAGTTTAAGCAGCTGGCAGGTTCAGAAGAGCAGGGAACGCCTCGTCATCGTGTTGAGTAAAAAGATGTCCCAATCGAAGAAACCCGCACAGTTTGTTACCACAGCAGGGCAACGGAGCGGCCGTGTGTATCTGAGCCAAATGTACACTACTCACTTCAGACCTGGGAACGCCAAGTGTACGAAGCGTGTGAGAGTGACAAGGACTCGAAATACTACACAACCTGGCGGCGGTTACAGAGCAAGACTCCCGTGTAAGCTGGTCAGTCAGCTGGATGGCCCAGAGACGCTTCTGAAGGCTTACTGGCAGGAGATGGTGAAGATGCCGAGAATAGCTGTTCCCGCTATTCCAAAGGTCGAAGTACCAGTACAGGCCTTCTGGTTCGATCAAAGGTGAAAAGGGTTTCACAAGGCGACAGCAGTGCAGAGAAGTCCTTCAGCGGGTCACCAGCGATTCCTCGGTCCAGCCTCTTGGTTGCAGGATACTTGGCTCCTGTATTCCTTCGTTTGTGAGAACTCAGGAGATCGACATGGTAGTGGTGTTTCCAGCCCCCTCTTATCCACGGTTCCCTTTGCGCCAAAACGGAGGGGACCCAATGGGAGATCCGCTCATCAACACTCACACCATTCGTGGACCAATCACGGACCACGGTGGTCCCAGGCATTCACACCACCCTAGACTCTCTGGCACCCAGGATGTGTATTGGGACCAGACATCCCAGCCCACATCCTGGAGGCACACACAAGACATGTAGAAGCCCGCGAAAGCATCCGTGTTTCGCGGGAAAGTACATGCCCAAATAAGGAAGGCCCCGGGTCGGCTCGACCTGGGGAAGGTGAAGGGAGCAAGACGGTCAGCGGACAGGACAAAGGAGCCTCGTGGTCTGGCCATTTTGGGAGCCAGGCCACCATTTTGGGTTAAGCGCGAGAAACGCGCTTAGAACGCCAAAAGGAGCTCAAAACACAAGAAACGATCGCTGCCACCATTCCCGTCCCTGAATCACTTGCACCGATCAGATACAATCCTAAACGAGTATCTAGGGCCTGTAGAAGGCCAGAGATCCAAGAGAGCTGTAACTTAGCTTACAGTGCCCTCTTGTGTCATGTTGCACGAAAGCCGCAACATGATAAAAGAAACTACGGGAAACAGCGTTCCCCGGTACTGACTGTCTTAAGGGCATGTCAGTTTCCCCGTAAGAAAGGAGCGAAAGCCCAGAGGAGTGCGGCAGAAGCCTGCACTTCTCTGGCAAAGCCAAGAACAAGGTGACAAACAACAGCAAAAAGTTTAGGGGTTGCCACATGGAAGGAAAATGACCTACAATTACAAAATCTTTCCTAACACTCACCCCTCCCAGACTATGGACAGGGGGAACTAATCCACCCCTGGATGAGTCTCTTGTTCAGGTCGGTTAAACATTCTGGACAACCCATCAGCATTGCTATTTTGGACACCTGGCCTATGCTCAATAGTGAAGTCGAAGCCTTGTAGACTTATGGACCACCTAAGCAACTTTGGATTCTCCCCCTTCATGTTCATTGGCCACTTTAAGGGCTTATGGTCAGTTTGCACAGTGAAGTGGGTCCCATAGAGGTAGGGCCTCAGCTTCCTTAGGGCCCACACAACAGAGAAACATTCTTTCTCTACCGTGGACCATCTGCGCTCTTTGTCCTTAAGCTGGCGGCTAATAAAACCAATAGGGTGTTCCTTACCCTTCTCATCTACTTGTGATAGTACAGCTCCTATCCCAGTGTCAGAGGCGTCCGTCTGCACGATAAAAGGTCTTTGATAATCAGGGGCCCTGAGGACAGGGGTCTGGCACAAGGAGTCTTTTAAGCCATTGAAGGCCTTCTCACACTCGTCGGTCCAAGTTACCTTCTTGGGTTTCTTTGGAGTTGTGAGGGCAGTCAGAGGGGCAGCTATGGTGCCATAGTCTGCCACAAAATTGCGGTAATAACCTGTGAGTCCTAAGAAGGCTCTCACTTGGGTTTGTGTAGTGGGGGTAGGCCAGTCTTGTACTGCTTGTACTTTACTGGGAAGAGGCTGTATCCTCCCTCCACCTACTTCATGTCCAAGGTAAACCACTGAGCCTTGTCCAATCTGGCATTTACTAGCCTTTATGGTCAGGTGTGCTTTCTGAAGAGCCTGGAGCACAATCCCGAGGTGTTTCACATGGTCTTCCCAGGTGGCACTGAAAACTGCTATATCGTCCAGATATGCAAGACAGAATTCGTCCAACCCATTCAACACATGATTCACAAGCCTCTGGAAAGTGGCAGGTGCATTCTTCAACCCGAACGGCATTACCCGGAATTGGTAAAGGCCGTCTGGAGTAGAAAATGCTGTCTTCTCCTTGGCATGTTCTGCTAAAGCTATTTGCCAATAGCCAGCAGTGAGGTCAAACGTGCTGAGGTACTTGGAGGCACCCAAAGTATCCACCAGCTCATCTGTTCGAGGCAAGGGGTGTGCATCTGTCTTGGTGACAGCATTCAGAGCCCTGTAATCCACGCAGAACCTCAATTCAGAAGTGCCTGCCTTTGGAACCAAAACCACAGGGCTGGACCAAGGACTACTAGAGGGTTCAATCACCCCAAGGTCTAACATCTTGTTGACATCGGTCTTAATATAAGACCGTACTTTGTCTGACATCCTGTATCCCCTACTTTTGGTAGGTACACTGTCTGCTGTGTCAATGTTATGTTTGCACCAAGGTGTCAAACCAGGCGACTGTGAAAACAGGGGGGAAAACTGCCTAAGCAAACTTTTCACCTCAGCCTGCTGATCAGAAGTCAGGTGAGGGGCCACTCGGACACCCTCAAAGGAGCTATCTGAAGGACCGCTTTGGAACAGGTCGGGGAGAGGTTCCGACTCCTCTTCCTCAACATCTGAAGCCAGTAGCAGTGCTGCGATTTCGACTCTTGGGACGAAAGCCTTCAGCCTATTCACGTGAAACACTTTTGGAGCCTGTCCAGGCCTTCCAAGGTCCACTAAATAGTTAACCTCACCCAGGGGCTCCACCACTGTGTAAGGGCCTGACCATTTGTCCTGTAAAGCTCGAGGCCTTATGGGATTCATGATCAGGACTTGCTGACCAGGTGTAAAGTTGATGAGGGAAGCTTTCTGGTCGTACCAATGTTTCACCAGCGCTTGTCCTGCCTTCAATTTATCACTAGCCAAGCCCATCAGAAGTACCATCCGTTTTCTGAGCCCTAGCACATAATCAACTACGTTGGTAGTAACAGGGGGAGTGGGCATCTCCCATCCCTCTTTGACGATGGCTAAGGGTCCCCGTACGGGATGACCGAACCGAAGTTCGAAGGGGCTGAAGCCAACACCCTCCTGTGGTACCTCTCGGTAGGCAAACAGTAAGCATGGTAAAAGAAGATCCCATTTTCTTCTCTGAGGTTCCTCCAGAGCCCCAATCATGCTCTTTAACGTTCTGTTGAAACGTTCCACCAGACCATTGGTCTGGGGGTGGTATGCAGAAGAGAACTTGTAGGTGACCCCACATTCTTTCCACATAGCCTGCATATACTTCGACATAAAGTTGCTGCCACGATCCGACACAACTTCTTTAGGGAAGCCAACCCTAGTAAATATGCCAAGTAAAGCTTTTGCAACTGACTTGGCAGTTACAGTTTTCAATGGGATGGCCTCAGGATATCTGGTTGCATGGTCGACCAGCACCAGGATAAACCTATTGCCCGAGGATGTTTGCGGGTCAAGGGGACCAACAATGTCGATCCCTACCCTTTCAAATGGTACCCCCACAACTGGGAGCGGTACCAACGGAGCTTGGATTGTCGCGCCAACCTTACCAGACAACTGGCAGGAGGCACAACTCCTGCAGTGACTTTCTACTTGCACCCCCATCTTGGGCCAGTAGAAGTGCATGGATAACCTTTGCTTGGTCCTCTTCATACCAAGGTGACCAGCAAGGGGAACTTCATGCGCCAACTGCAGGAGGAAGGGCCTAACAGCAAGGGGAACCACCAACCTCCTATGGTCTCCTTCTGTAGACTCTGTGGGCTCACTATACAGGAGTCCACCTTCCCAATAAATCCTATGCGTCCCAGGAGGTTCACCCTCAAGCTGGGAGCAGGCCTGTCTCCTTAGGCCTTCCAGAGATGGGCACTCACGTTGGCCTTTACTGAATTCGTCCCTATCAGGACCTCCTTCAACTAACAAGTCTTTTAGTTCAGGATGATCGTTGGGGTCAAATACTTCAGGCATCGCCACCTCCTCGTCAGGCCCGGGCGATTGACCAACTTCCTCCACCGCAGTGGTAGGCGAGCTTGGGGGAATATTCTCTTTCCCTCGTCTTGACTTGTCGACTCCTTTCGCCTTGGGTTTCCCCTTCGGCTGGGGCAGCGTATTGGTCTTGGCCAATGCTGCCCGTGCTTGAGACCGTGTGTAGGGTCTTTCGGCAGTGTCTCCTACGAGCCCTAAAGCTCTGAGATCATTACCTAACAAGACCTTTTCCGGGACGTTTCTCTGAATGCTCACTGGAATCCTGACTGCTGTACCATTTAAAGTAAGATTTACAGGTAGTACTGGGAACATACGGAGTGGGCCGTCAGCCAACTTAGTGGGCATCAGAGTAGCTCTGGCAACTTCCTCTGAGTCTACCAAGGTAGAATCCACTACAGTGCGACTGCACCCACTATCCCTAAGAGCTGGAGTATCTACTCCATTGATCAGCACACTGTCTTTAAAGTAGTGCTTGGTATTATCCGGAATCCTAGCATAAGCCTCTGCGACTTTAGGCTCCCAGGAACCCAGGGACACTAAAACTACCTCAGCCTCTATCCCGCTGGGAAATGAGTCTGAGGAGAAGGATGCTCCTGTAATCTCTTCTTCCTCGTAGGAGGAGAAGGCCAGATTAGCGGAGTGGACCCCCAAAGGTCTAACCTTACACCGGGGATCCCCCTTCACGTGGTCAGTTGCTCCACAAGCAAAACAAGATCCATTGGGTCTGTTTACATAGGGAGGCTTATTGTAACCAGAGTTCTGTTTTGGAGGCTGACCTCCACTACCCTGTGAGTTCTCTTGTGTCTTATCCTTACTTTTCTTTTTGTGGCCCTTATGGGAAGAAGATTTATCAGATTCTCCACCCTCCTTATCTTTGGACTTTTTCCCTTCCTCCTGCTTACCAGGATGAGTTTTGTCCTTATGGGACACTCGATGTGACACCCATAAGTCGGCTGCAATGGCCAACTTCTTAGGATCTATCTCCTTCGAATCGGCCAAATGCTGCTTAAGCTCCGGGGAAGAAGATGCAAAAATGTGTTCCAGCTTGACAAGATTTATCATGCCTTCGAAGGTAGAAACCTTATAACCTTCGACCCAGCCAGTTAAGTTTTTCAAGGATTCAGTGACATAAGATACCCAAGTACCACCTTCCTTTTTCTTATACTCTCTGAAACGTTTCAAATATTGGGCCGGAGTCTTCCCAAACTTTAAAATGAGAGTTTGCTTTAACATTGCGAAATCAGCTCGCTCAGCCTTCGACATTTCCATAATGGCACTACAGCCAGAATGGGGCAGTCTGCTGAGTAACCAGGCAATCTTATCAGCATTGTCAACTTGTTGAACTTCGCATGCATACTCAAACGCATTCAGCCAGTCCATAATGTCATTCCTTTCTTCATACACACTGAGCAGATCTTTCGGAAACCGTGGATGAGAGGAGGCCCCAGACCCATGTCCAGGACCCTTGGACCCATTTGCAACCTGAAGCCTGGCCAGTTCCAACTGGTGATCCCTGTCTTTTTGTTTTTCTGCCTGTTCGATTTTTAGTTTGGCTATGCTGAATTCAAGCTCCTGCTGCCTAAACCGCAGCTCTTGCTTCTTGAATTCAAGCATAGCCTCCCCATCAGCACTGGCAGAGGAAACATTAGACATCTCGTCCTCCCTGTCCTCGTGGTCGCGATGGATCAGTGCAGCGGCAGAACCGTCGGTTCTACCAGTGAGAGCAGCCCCACCACCTTCCGCACTGTCCTCAGAAGTTATAGCGTCAAGCTGCGCTTCTTGCCACGCCACGATTCTTTGGATCATTTCCAATTTCGTGCCTTGAGAGGAAACACCTCTCTCCGCACACATCTTTTTCAATGTTTCTGATTTGGAAGCATTTAAAGTTAACAAGGTATTTGTTTCCATACTGTTAGATAGGACTATGGCCTTTTTAAAGTTATACTACAACAATTCACTACGTGTCCTGGTTGGAATAACCTGAAATGCCTTAGTTCGTGCGCAACACTGGATACCCTCAGTCGTATCCCACTGCTGTACACCAATTTGTTAAGACGGATTTCTGAACTCTGTCCTGGTGGCGCAGAAGTTCAGAAGGCCAATCTAATTACTTGGAACAGGGTAACCTCTGGACGAGCCAGACCAATCAAGGTAGCGATCGCGGCGGTCAAGACTAGGTCTCAAAAGGGGTGAGGGTGACTGAAAGCCCGCGATGAGCACACAAAGCAACAACACTTACAAACTACTTCAAAAAGTTGTTATATTAAAAATATTGTAACGCTCACCTGATTCCCGCAGAGGCGCCGGTCTTGACTGGGCGAATACCGTATCTTCAAAGGTGATGTGTAACACACGCTTGGCTCTTTGGGCTTGACCTCTGTGCACTGTATGTCTGACTCGAAGAGTAAGATGTCTGCAGATAGAAAATATGGGATTAATGAACTGGGGTTATTGGGTGTCTCTCTATTCTTCCCCTTCTCTTCTCCTGTAGAACCCCAAAGGTTAACGCTCTCACCTTAGGTAAGTGAACGCCGAGCTCTCCATCTGCCTCGGGGCAGGGTGCCGTAACCAGTTTCTTCACTGGATAAGGGTGCAGGCCTCTTGACCTCAGAGGACTGCTGTCCGTCGTTTACTGCACGAACGGTAAGTTCCGAGTATTTCAAATGTCTTTAAAAGTCTTTTGTAATGATGTCTCTTGTTTTGCAGGGTTCCGGCGATGGCGGATGACGGGCTGAAGTGAGTTGAGGATGGAACCCGTGTGAGGAATAGAAGCGCCTGGAAGCACGTAAGTAAGCGCTTGTTGCCTGCTTCACGATGCGCACTAACTGTCCTTTTATCTTGCAGGTACAAGTTCGGAGCTGCTGAAGGGTGCCGGAATACCCACTGGGTTCGGCGTGGGAAGGAGTAATGGCACGTGAGTAATAAAGTTACCCAATGTCTTTAAACGCACCTTCTTTTGTCTTTCAGATGCGGGATGCAGCGCCGAAGGCCTCCGGAACGTGCGAAGAGTTGGTAAGCTTTTGTCTTTCAGATGCCGGAATGCAGTGCGAAGACCTCCGGAGCACGCGAAGAGTAGGTAAGCCTTTGTCTTTCAGATGCCGGAATGCAGCGCGAGGCGTTGGTGACAGCCGATGGACCAGGTAAGAGAAGCGCTGTCACTGAAGACCGTAATGCTAACCTGTTCTTTCTTGTCTTTATAGGTGTTGCTGAAGACTGGATTCAGGATGGTAAGCCTTTTTCCCTTAGGCCCAGGATCAGATGCAGAAGACACGATGAGCGTTCTGCTGCAGAGGATGCAGAATAACGCAAAGCAAGATTCATCCATCGGGTGTGGTTTAAATAGCCTCCTGTAGTGCTTAGGTGTCTCCTTCCACAGCCTCGCCTAGGTAAGAAAAGAGTTCCTGCTTTCCAGAAGAGTTCCAGTGTTCTGAACCTAGGGAGTGGCTCCTGCCCCACCCAACAGGAAAAGTAGTCCCAAACAGAAGAGGATTAGAGGCTCAACTGGCAGGTAAGTAAGCAGCATGGTCTGCTGCAGGTAAGTTCACCCAAGCATTATGAGCCCGGCGCTTCCAGCGCTGGGACTGGGCATATTTATGAGCCTGGTGCCACTGGCGCCAGGACAGGGTCCAAAAGGTCCCAATTGGGACTGGTTGGCACTCGGAACCTGGGTTATGGGTCTGCTTCCAAGGGAGTTGGGTAAGTCCTGACCTTTTGGAAGCAGAGATCATGACAGCACCCCCCCTCAAGGCCCCTCCCAAACCGGGCTTCTCCGGGGGTTTGGGCTTGTCAGGAAATGTTCGATGGAATCTTTTGATTAGACGAGGAGCGTGGACATATTCTGCAGGTTCCCAGGATCTTTCTTGGGGGCCGTAGCCTTTCCAGTCAATTAGGTAAAATAGTTTAGATTTGGAGATCTTGGAGTCCAGGATGCTTTTGACTTCAAACTCGAGTTCTCCATCAACTAGGATAGGTTTTGGAGATTTAGTTAGTCGGGTTTGAGGTTGCACGGGTTTTAATAGAGAGACGTGGAAGACCGGATGTATCTTCATGTGAGGGGGCAAGTCCAACTTGACCGCTACTGGGTTTACTATGGTAGTGATGGAATAGGGACCAAGGTATCTTGGGTTGAATGTGCGTGGTCCTTTTAGAGGTAGATATTTGGTGGATAACCAGACTTGATCTCCTACTTGATATTGGGGGGCTTCCTTCCGATGTTGATCTGCTCCTTTCTTGTATTGTTCCTTAGCTCTTTGAAGGTGAGAAACGGCTTCCTTAAAGGCTTGGGTGATTGTAGAATGCAGGTGGTCTACTGCTGGTGTTCCAAGATCTTGGAGTGGATCCAACTCCGAGGTTCGAGGGTGACTGCCGTATAGAAGAAAAAATGGGGTTTTCCCAGTTCCCGAGTGGACAGAGTTATTGTAGGCATATTCGGCTATCCAAAGGATATCTTTCCAAGTTTTTTCAGTTTGTTGCAGCATGCAGCGTAAATACTGTTCCAGAGTTTGATTGGTCCTCTCGGTTTGTCTGTCGGTTTGAGGGTGGTGACTGGTCGATAGTCTCACATCAATTTGAGCCGACCGACAGCAACTTCGCCAAAAATGAGAAATAAATTGACTACCTCGATCCGAAATTAGAACTGAAGGAAAACCGTGCAGTCGGACAATGTTTTCGAGAAATTCTCGGGCCAGAGTTGTTGCTGTTGGCAAGCCTTTGAGTGGAATGAAATGCGCCATCTTGGAGAATAAGTCCACGATTACTAGGATCGTATTGTATCCGGAGCATGGAGGTAGATCGGTGATGAAGTCCATAGAAAGCGTATGCCAAGGGCGAGGTGGGATGTCAATAGGGCGTAAGAGGCCGGCTGGTTTTTCCTTTTGACTCTTGTTTTGGGCGCATACTCCACAGGACATTATAAAGTCTCTGATATCTTTTTTCCAAGACGGCCACCAGAAGTAGCGCTTGATCTTTTCTGAGGTTTTGGCCATACCGGGATGTCCTTCCATTAAGGAATCGTGATAACAAGAGATTACCTTTTTCTGTAAATCTGTGCTGGGCAGGTATAATCGTTCTTGGAAATACAATAAGTTGTCCTTCACTGCAAAGTCCTTTCCCTGCAGATGCCAATTCTGTATGTCTGCTGGAGTTACAAGTTGCCTGGCTTTATCCTTAACTTCCTCTATGGATTGTGTGGCGATTACACCCAGAATTCTTTGTTCGGGAATGATAGGTACAGGTTTAGGGTTGATCAAGTGTTCTTCCACTCCCATCCGAGAAAGGGCATCAGCTTTACCGTTTTTTGTACCAGGTCGATAGGTAATTATGAAGTCAAACTCGGCAAAGAATAGTGCCCAGCGGAGTTGTCTAGAGGATTGGGCTTTTGCGGTTTTCAAATATTGCAGGTTTCGGTGATCCGTAATCACAGTAACGGTGTGTCGGGCCCCCAGAAGATAATGCCGCCAAGCCTTAAAGGCAGACTTGATAGCCAGAAGTTCCTTATCAGTAATAGTGTAATTGATTTCAGGAGGCGAGAATTTGCGGGACCAAAATGCCACGGGATGCAACTGATTGGTTACTGGGTCCTTTTGTGATAGAATTGCCCCCATGGCAAGGCTCGAAGCATCAGTTTCAACGATGTAGGGGAGTTCGGGGCGAGGATGTTTTAAAATTGGTGCAGAGATAAATTTAGTCTTCAAATTCTGGAAAGCTTGCTCCGCCTCGGTAGACCATTCAAAACGTTTGTTTTTCTTTAACAAGGCGGTGATGGGCTGGACTATTCGAGAGAATTCGGGGATAAACCTGCGGTAAAAGTTAGCGAAGCCTAACATGCTTTGAACACCTTTTACGGAGGATGGTGATGGCCATTTGAGAATTGCATCGACCTTCTTTGAATCCATACGCACTCCGCTAGGTGATAATATGAATCCCAAGAACTCAACTTCAGTCACGTTGAAAACACATTTTTCCAACTTGGCGAAAAGTTTGTGTTGACGCAATCTCTCGAGGACCATTTTCACGTGTTTCTGATGTTCAGATTCCGATGAAGAATAAACGAGGATGTCGTCAATGTAAACAACAACACACACATCTATGAGCTCTCTGAGGACATCGTTCATAAAATATTGAAAGGCGGCCGGGGCATTGCAAAGTCCGAAGGGCATGACCTGATATTCAAATAGCCCATACTTGGTGCGGAAGACCGTCTTCCATTCATCGCCCTCTTTTACTCGTACCAAGTGGTAGGCTCCTCTAAGATCCAGCTTTGTGTATATGCATGCTTTTCTGACTTGGTCCAGGAGTTCAGGGATCAAAGGTAACGGATATCTATTCTTAACGGTGATCTGGTTCAGGGCACGATAATCTATACAAGTTCTAAGGTCCCCTTCTTTTTTTGGAACGAAGAACAAAGCTGAAGAAGCAGGGGACTTGGAAGGACGAATAAACCCATTCGCTAGGTATTGATCCAGGTATTGTTGGAGGTGAAGGTTATCAGGCTCGGTGAGGGCATAAATTCTACTACAAGGAGGAGTAGATCCAGGTATCAGGTCTATCTGGCACTCATAAGACCTATGAGGAGGTAGAGAGTTAGCCTGATCCTTCCGGAAAACATCTTGGAATTCTAGGTATTCGGGAGGTAACTGGGGAGTCTCCGAAGAAATTGCTGCCAGTGCAACACCAAGTGGAGGGTGACAAGTAGAGACACATTCTGGAAACTGAACCGTTCTTGCTCGCCAATCGATCTGAGGATTGTGTTTCTCTAACCAAGGTATTCCTAGAATAATCTGGAACTGAGGGGCCTTGATCACATCGAACACGATCTTCTCATGGTGTCCATCTTGACTTACTAGCGTCACTTCTTGAGTGGTATGCGTTACTGGTCCGGAGGCTATCTCCGTACCATCCACCGTAGTAATGACGTTCTTTACAGCCTTGGGACAAAGAGTTAGATTCATCCTCAAAACCATTTCATGATCCACATAATTGCCGATGGCACCGCTGTCGACGTAAGCTTCAATCGCATGTAATCGATCCGGATGATCAGGGCTAATGAGGACCATAGGTATCACGAAATGCGAGGTCACGGAACTGGTTTTAACGCTCGGCAAGAGGACCTCTATTCTTGTCGGGCGAGGTCGTTTCCCTGCTCAGAGTTTGTGACCTTGGTAACTGCAGCTCCTACTGCCTTCTTGGCTGGTTTCACTGGACAGTCTCTAAGAAAGTGCCCTGAGTTTCCGCAATAGAGGCATAATTGCAACTGTTTTCTCCTTTCCCGCTCCCTTTGTGTTAGTGGTCCTTTCAGGCCCCCTATTTGCATGGGTTCCCCGGAGTCTACTCCTTTGGAAGGAGTTGGTGGTTTGGAAAATACTCGAGCATCAAACTTGGAACGATCGGCCTTCCTGTTCTGCAGTCTGTGATCTATTTGAACGACTAAGTCTATATAGTCCGAACAGTCTTGCGGGGGATTCACTACTTGGGCTAACACATCTTTGAGCTCTCCACGTAGACCTCTATAAAACAGCGTAATCCTTTTGTCCTCATGCCATTGAGTTTCCACTATCAGTCTGTTGAAAGACGCAATATAAGCCAAAAGGTCTTGATTACCCTGTCGCAACGAAAGAAGCTCATTGTCCAAGGCCTGCCCCTGTGAATGTCTTGCGAACAGTTTTTCCATACTGAGCTGAAAAGCTTGAAAATCATGGAGAATCGGATCATCTTGATTAACTAGAGGGATCGACTAGTCTGCCGCATTGCCACTAAGGTACGAAAGCACGAAAGCTACTTTAGCTTGATCAGTTGGAAAGGCTGCTGGCCGGCATAAGAAATGCAACCGGCACTGATTAATAAATACTGCAAACCTCTTTGGGTCACCAGAAAATCGTTCGGGCGGAGCCAGAGGTACATTCCCAGGTAGGTTGATTTGCACTGGATTCATAGAGGATGTTGAAGGAATATTTGCCCCTGATGCGGGTAATGGGGTCTGTCCGGCTTGTGACTGTAGCAATTGTCTAGCGAGATCGTCTGTTCGCTCCTTGGAAATAATCAGTTCCCTTCTTAGAGCGTTCGTTTCCTGACGGGCTGCATGCACTTCTGCTCTTAGTTCCCCAAGTAACTGGGCTAGCTGGTCGGTATCCGAGGTTTCCATAGCGCCTGGGCGGGAGTTTTGCGGTGGGCTTTGCGTTCTGTAACGCTAACCTGATTCCCGCAGAGGCGCCGGTCTTGACTGGGCGAATACCGTATCTTCAAAGGTGATGTGTAACACACGCTTGGCTCTTTGGGCTGGACCTCTGTGCACTGTATGTCTGACTCGAAGAGTAAGATGTCTGCAGATAGAAAATATGGGATTAATGAACTGGGGTTATTGGGTGTCTCTCTCTTCTTCCCCTTCTCTTCTCCTGTAGAACCCCAAA